>NC_139402.1:5000-32500 GCF_054392235.1 Sus scrofa
CCCTAACCCTAACCCTAACCCTAACCCTAACCCTAACCCTAACCCTAACCCTAACCCTAACCCTAACCCTAACCCTAACCCTAACCCTAACCCTAACCCTAACCCTAACCCTAACCCTAACCCTAACCCTAACCCTAACCCTAACCCTAACCCTAACCCTAACCCTAACCCTAACCCTAACCCTAACCCTAACCCTAACCCTAACCCTAACCCTAACCCTAACCCTAACCCTAACCCTAACCCTAACCCTAACCCTAACCCTAACCCTAACCCTAACCCTAACCCTAACCCTAACCCTAACCCTAACCCTAACCCTAACCCTAACCCTAACCCTAACCCTAACCCTAACCCTAACCCTAACCCTAACCCTAACCCTAACCCTAACCCTAACCCTAACCCTAACCCTAACCCTAACCCTAACCCTAACCTAACCCTAACCCTAACCCTAACCCTAACCCTAACCCTAACCCTAACCCTAACCCTAACCCTAACCCTAACCCTAACCCTAACCCTAACCCTAACCCTAACCCTAACCCTAACCCTAACCCTAACCCTAACCCTAACCCTAACCCTAACCCTAACCCTAACCCTAACCCTAACCCTAACCCTAACCCTAACCCTAACCCTAACCCTAACCCTAACCCTAACCCTAACCCTAACCCTAACCCTAACCCTAACCCTAACCCTAACCCTAACCCTAACCCTAACCCTAACCCTAACCCTAACCCTAACCCCTAACCCTAACCCTAACCCTAACCCTAACCCTAACCCTAACCCTAACCCTAACCCTAACCCTAACCCTAACCCTAACCCTAACCCTAACCCTAACCCTAACCCTAACCCTAACCCTAACCCTAACCCTAACCCTAACCCTAACCCTAACCCTAACCCTAACCCTAACCCTAACCCTAACCCTAACCCTAACCCTAACCCTAACCCTAACCCTAACCCTAACCCTAACCCTAACCCTAACCCTAACCCTAACCCTAACCCTAACCCTAACCCTAACCCTAACCCTAACCCTAACCCTAACCCTAACCCTAACCCTAACCCTAACCCTAACCCTAACCCTAACCCTAACCCCTAACCCTAACCCTAACCCTAACCCTAACCCTAACCCTAACCCTAACCCTAACCCTAACCCTAACCCTAACCCTAACCCTAACCCTAACCCTAACCCTAACCCTAACCCTAACCCTAACCCTAACCCTAACCCTAACCCTAACCCTAACCCTAACCCTAACCCTAACCCTAACCCTAACCCTAACCCTAACCCTAACCCTAACCCTAACCCTAACCCTAACCCTAACCCTAACCCTAACCCTAACCCTAACCCTAACCCTAACCCTAACCCTAACCCTAACCCTAACCCTAACCCTAACCCTAACCCTAACCCTAACCCTAACCCTAACCCTAACCCTAACCCTAACCCTAACCCTAACCCTAACCCTAACCCTAACCCTAACCCTAACCCTAACCCTAACCCTAACCCTAACCCTAACCCTAACCCTAACCCTAACCCTAACCCTAACCCTAACCCTAACCCTAACCCTAACCCTAACCCTAACCCTAACCCTAACCCTAACCCTAACCCTAACCCTAACCCTAACCCTAACCCTAACCCTAACCCTAACCCTAACCCTAACCCTAACCCTAACCCTAACCCTAACCCTAACCCTAACCCTAACCCTAACCCTAACCCTAACCCTAACCCTAACCCTAACCCTAACCCTAACCCTAACCCTAACCCTAACCCTAACCCTAACCCTAACCCTAACCCTAGCCCTAACCCTAACCCTAACCCTAACCCTAACCCTAACCCTAACCCTAACCCTAACCCTAACCCTAACCCTAACCCTAACCCTAACCCTAACCCTAACCCTAACCCTAACCCTAACCCTAACCCTAACCCTAACCCTAACCCTAACCCTAACCCTAACCCTAACCCTAACCCTAACCCTAACCCTAACCCTAACCCTAACCCTAACCCTAACCCTAACCCTAACCCTAACCCTAACCCTAACCCTAACCCTAACCCTAACCCTAACCCTAACCCTAACCCTAACCCTAACCCTAACCCTAACCCTAACCCTAACCCTAACCCTAACCCTAACCCTAACCCTAACCCTAACCCTAACCCTAACCCTAACCCTAACCCTAACCCTAACCCTAACCCTAACCCTAACCCTAACCCTAACCCTAACCCTAACCCTAACCCTAACCCTAACCCTAACCCTAACCCTAACCCTAACCCTAACCCTAACCCTAACCCTAACCCTAACCCTAACCCTAACCCTAACCCTAACCCTAACCCTAACCCTAACCCTAACCCTAACCCTAACCCTAACCCTAACCCTAACCCTAACCCTAACCCTAACCCTAACCCTAACCCTAACCCTAACCTAACCCTAACCCTAACCCTAACCCTAACCCTAACCCTAACCCTAACCCTAACCCTAACCCTAACCCTAACCCTAACCCTAACCCTAACCCTAACCCTAACCCTAACCCTAACCCTAACCCTAACCCTAACCCTAACCCTAACCCTAACCCTAACCCTAACCCTAACCCTAACCCTAACCCTAACCCTAACCCTAACCCTAACCCTAACCCTAACCCTAACCCTAACCCTAACCCTAACCCTAACCCTAACCCTAACCCTAACCCTAACCCTAACCCTAACCCTAACCCTAACCCTAACCCTAACCCTAACCCTAACCCTAACCCTAACCCTAACCCTAACCCTAACCCTAACCCTAACCCTAACCCTAACCCTAACCCTAACCCTAACCCTAACCCTAACCCTAACCCTAACCCTAACCCTAACCCTAACCCTAACCCTAACCCTAACCCTAACCCTAACCCTAACCCTAACCCTAACCCTAACCCTAACCCTAACCCTAACCCTAACCCTAACCCTAACCCTAACCCTAACCCTAACCCTAACCCTAACCCTAACCCTAACCCTAACCCTAACCCTAACCCTAACCCTAACCCTAACCCTAACCCTAACCCTAACCCTAACCCTAACCCTAACCCTAACCCTAACCCTAACCCTAACCCTAACCCTAACCCTAACCCTAACCCTAACCCTAACCCTAACCCTAACCCTAACCCTAACCCTAACCCTAACCCTAACCCTAACCCTAACCCTAACCCTAACCCTAACCCTAACCCTAACCCTAACCCTAACCCTAACCCTAACCCTAACCCTAACCCTAACCCTAACCCTAACCCTAACCCTAACCCTAACCCTAACCCTAACCCTAACCCTAACCCTAACCCTAACCCTAACCCTAACCCTAACCCTAACCCTAACCCTAACCCTAACCCTAACCCTAACCCTAACCCTAACCCTAACCCTAACCCTAACCCTAACCCTAACCCTAACCCTAACCCTAACCCTAACCCTAACCCTAACCCTAACCCTAACCCTAACCCTAACCCTAACCCTAACCCTAACCCTAACCCTAACCCTAACCCTAACCCTAACCCTAACCCTAACCCTAACCCTAACCCTAACCCTAACCCTAACCCTAACCCTAACCCTAACCCTAACCCTAACCCTAACCCTAACCCTAACCCTAACCCTAACCCTAACCCTAACCCTAACCCTAACCCTAACCCTAACCCTAACCCTAACCCTAACCCTAACCCTAACCCTAACCCTAACCCTAACCCTAACCCTAACCCTAACCCTAACCCTAACCCTAACCCTAACCCTAACCCTAACCCTAACCCTAACCCTAACCCCTAACCCTAACCCTAACCCTAACCCTAACCCTAACCCTAACCCTAACCCTAACCCTAACCCTAACCCTAACCCTAACCCTAACCCTAACCCTAACCCTAACCCTAACCCTAACCCTAACCCTAACCCTAACCCTAACCCTAACCCTAACCCTAACCCTAACCCTAACCCTAACCCTAACCCTAACCCTAACCCTAACCCTAACCCTAACCCTAACCCTAACCCTAACCCTAACCCTAACCCTAACCCTAACCCTAACCCTAACCCTAACCCTAACCCTAACCCTAACCCTAACCCTAACCCTAACCCTAACCCTAACCCTAACCCTAACCCTAACCCTAACCCTAACCCTAACCCTAACCCTAACCCTAACCCTAACCCTAACCCTAACCCTAACCCTAACCCTAACCCTAACCCTAACCCTAACCCTAACCCTAACCCTAACCCTAACCCTAACCCTAACCCTAACCCTAACCCTAACCCTAACCCTAACCCTAACCCTAACCCTAACCCTAACCCTAACCCTAACCCTAACCCTAACCCTAACCCTAACCCTAACCCTAACCCTAACCCTAACCCTAACCCTAACCCTAACCCTAACCCTAACCCTAACCCTAACCCTAACCCTAACCCTAACCCTAACCCTAACCCTAACCCTAACCCTAACCCTAACCCTAACCCTAACCCTAACCCTAACCCTAACCCTAACCCTAACCCTAACCCTAACCCTAACCCTAACCCTAACCCTAACCCTAACCCTAACCCTAACCCTAACCCTAACCCTAACCCTAACCCTAACCCTAACCCTAACCCTAACCCTAACCCTAACCCTAACCCTAACCCTAACCCTAACCCTAACCCTAACCCTAACCCTAACCCTAACCCTAACCCTAACCCTAACCCTAACCCTAACCCTAACCCTAACCCTAACCCTAACCCTAACCCTAACCCTAACCCTAACCCTAACCCTAACCCTAACCCTAACCCTAACCCTAACCCTAACCCTAACCCTAACCCTAACCCTAACCCTAACCCTAACCCTAACCCTAACCCTAACCCTAACCCTAACCCTAACCCTAACCCTAACCCTAACCCTAACCCTAACCCTAACCCTAACCCTAACCCTAACCCTAACCCTAACCCTAACCCTAACCCTAACCCTAACCCTAACCCTAACCCTAACCCTAACCCTAACCCTAACCCTAACCCTAACCCTAACCCTAACCCTAACCCTAACCCTAACCCTAACCCTAACCCTAACCCTAACCCTAACCCTAACCCTAACCCTAACCCTAACCCTAACCCTAACCCTAACCCTAACCCTAACCCTAACCCTAACCCTAACCCTAACCCTAACCCTAACCCTAACCCTAACCCTAACCCTAACCCTAACCCTAACCCTAACCCTAACCCTAACCCTAACCCTAACCCTAACCCTAACCCTAACCCTAACCCTAACCCTAACCCTAACCCTAACCCTAACCCTAACCCTAACCCTAACCCTAACCCTAACCCTAACCCTAACCCTAACCCTAACCCTAACCCTAACCCTAACCCTAACCCTAACCCTAACCCTAACCCTAACCCTAACCCTAACCCTAACCCTAACCCTAACCCTAACCCTAACCCTAACCCTAACCCTAACCCTAACCCTAACCCTAACCCTAACCCTAACCCTAACCCTAACCCTAACCCTAACCCTAACCCTAACCCTAACCCTAACCCTAACCCTAACCCTAACCCTAACCCTAACCCTAACCCTAACCCTAACCCTAACCCTAACCCTAACCCTAACCCTAACCCTAACCCTAACCCTAACCCTAACCCTAACCCTAACCCTAACCCTAACCCTAACCCTAACCCTAACCCTAACCCTAACCCTAACCCTAACCCTAACCCTAACCCTAACCCTAACCCTAACCCTAACCCTAACCCTAACCCTAACCCTAACCCTAACCCTAACCCTAACCCTAACCCTAACCCTAACCCTAACCCTAACCCTAACCCTAACCCTAACCCTAACCCTAACCCTAACCCTAACCCTAACCCTAACCCTAACCCTAACCCTAACCCTAACCCTAACCCTAACCCTAACCCTAACCCTAACCCTAACCCTAACCCTAACCCTAACCCTAACCCTAACCCTAACCCTAACCCTAACCCTAACCCTAACCCTAACCCTAACCCTAACCCTAACCCTAACCCTAACCCTAACCCTAACCCTAACCCTAACCCTAACCCTAACCCTAACCCTAACCCTAACCCTAACCCTAACCCTAACCCTAACCCTAACCCTAACCCTAACCCTAACCCTAACCCTAACCCTAACCCTAACCCTAACCCTAACCCTAACCCTAACCCTAACCCTAACCCTAACCCTAACCCTAACCCTAACCCTAACCCTAACCCTAACCCTAACCCTAACCCTAACCCTAACCCTAACCCTAACCCTAACCCTAACCCTAACCCTAACCCTAACCCTAACCCTAACCCTAACCCTAACCCTAACCCTAACCCTAACCCTAACCCTAACCCTAACCCTAACCCTAACCCTAACCCTAACCCTAACCCTAACCCTAACCCTAACCCTAACCCTAACCCTAACCCTAACCCTAACCCTAACCCTAACCCTAACCCTAACCCTAACCCTAACCCTAACCCTAACCCTAACCCTAACCCTAACCCTAACCCTAACCCTAACCCTAACCCTAACCCTAACCCTAACCCTAACCCTAACCCTAACCCTAACCCTAACCCTAACCCTAACCCTAACCCTAACCCTAACCCTAACCCTAACCCTAACCCTAACCCTAACCCTAACCCTAACCCTAACCCTAACCCTAACCCTAACCCTAACCCTAACCCTAACCCTAACCCTAACCCTAACCCTAACCCTAACCCTAACCCTAACCCTAACCCTAACCCTAACCCTAACCCTAACCCTAACCCTAACCCTAACCCTAACCCTAACCCTAACCCTAACCCTAACCCTAACCCTAACCCTAACCCTAACCCTAACCCTAACCCTAACCCTAACCCTAACCCTAACCCTAACCCTAACCCTAACCCTAACCCTAACCCTAACCCTAACCCTAACCCTAACCCTAACCCTAACCCTAACCCTAACCCTAACCCTAACCCTAACCCTAACCCTAACCCTAACCCTAACCCTAACCCTAACCCTAACCCTAACCCTAACCCTAACCCTAACCCTAACCCTAACCCTAACCCTAACCCTAACCCTAACCCTAACCCTAACCCTAACCCTAACCCTAACCCTAACCCTAACCCTAACCCTAACCCTAACCCTAACCCTAACCCTAACCCTAACCCTAACCCTAACCCTAACCCTAACCCTAACCCTAACCCTAACCCTAACCCTAACCCTAACCCTAACCCTAACCCTAACCCTAACCCTAACCCTAACCCTAACCCTAACCCTAACCCTAACCCTAACCCTAACCCTAACCCTAACCCTAACCCTAACCCTAACCCTAACCCTAACCCTAACCCTAACCCTAACCCTAACCCTAACCCTAACCCTAACCCTAACCCTAACCCTAACCCTAACCCTAACCCTAACCCTAACCCTAACCCTAACCCTAACCCTAACCCTAACCCTAACCCTAACCCTAACCCTAACCCTAACCCTAACCCTAACCCTAACCCTAACCCTAACCCTAACCCTAACCCTAACCCTAACCCTAACCCTAACCCTAACCCTAACCCTAACCCTAACCCTAACCCTAACCCTAACCCTAACCCTAACCCTAACCCTAACCCTAACCCTAACCCTAACCCTAACCCTAACCCTAACCCTAACCCTAACCCTAACCCTAACCCTAACCCTAACCCTAACCCTAACCCTAACCCTAACCCTAACCCTAACCCTAACCCTAACCCTAACCCTAACCCTAACCCTAACCCTAACCCTAACCCTAACCCTAACCCTAACCCTAACCCTAACCCTAACCCTAACCCTAACCCTAACCCTAACCCTAACCCTAACCCTAACCCTAACCCTAACCCTAACCCTAACCCTAACCCTAACCCTAACCCTAACCCTAACCCTAACCCTAACCCTAACCCTAACCCTAACCCTAACCCTAACCCTAACCCTAACCCTAACCCTAACCCTAACCCTAACCCTAACCCTAACCCTAACCCTAACCCTAACCCTAACCCTAACCCTAACCCTAACCCTAACCCTAACCCTAACCCTAACCCTAACCCTAACCCTAACCCTAACCCTAACCCTAACCCTAACCCTAACCCTAACCCTAACCCTAACCCTAACCCTAACCCTAACCCTAACCCTAACCCTAACCCTAACCCTAACCCTAACCCTAACCCTAACCCTAACCCTAACCCTAACCCTAACCCTAACCCTAACCCTAACCCTAACCCTAACCCTAACCCTAACCCTAACCCTAACCCTAACCCTAACCCTAACCCTAACCCTAACCCTAACCCTAACCCTAACCCTAACCCTAACCCTAACCCTAACCCTAACCCTAACCCTAACCCTAACCCTAACCCTAACCCTAACCCTAACCCTAACCCTAACCCTAACCCTAACCCTAACCCTAACCCTAACCCTAACCCTAACCCTAACCCTAACCCTAACCCTAACCCTAACCCTAACCCTAACCCTAACCCTAACCCTAACCCTAACCCTAACCCTAACCCTAACCCTAACCCTAACCCTAACCCTAACCCTAACCCTAACCCTAACCCTAACCCTAACCCTAACCCTAACCCTAACCCTAACCCTAACCCTAACCCTAACCCTAACCCTAACCCTAACCCTAACCCTAACCCTAACCCTAACCCTAACCCTAACCCTAACCCTAACCCTAACCCTAACCCTAACCCTAACCCTAACCCTAACCCTAACCCTAACCCTAACCCTAACCCTAACCCTAACCCTAACCCTAACCCTAACCCTAACCCTAACCCTAACCCTAACCCTAACCCTAACCCTAACCCTAACCCTAACCCTAACCCTAACCCTAACCCTAACCCTAACCCTAACCCTAACCCTAACCCTAACCCTAACCCTAACCCTAACCCTAACCCTAACCCTAACCCTAACCCTAACCCTAACCCTAACCCTAACCCTAACCCTAACCCTAACCCTAACCCTAACCCTAACCCTAACCCTAACCCTAACCCTAACCCTAACCCTAACCCTAACCCTAACCCTAACCCTAACCCTAACCCTAACCCTAACCCTAACCCTAACCCTAACCCTAACCCTAACCCTAACCCTAACCCTAACCCTAACCCTAACCCTAACCCTAACCCTAACCCTAACCCTAACCCTAACCCTAACCCTAACCCTAACCCTAACCCTAACCCTAACCCTAACCCTAACCCTAACCCTAACCCTAACCCTAACCCTAACCCTAACCCTAACCCTAACCCTAACCCTAACCCTAACCCTAACCCTAACCCTAACCCTAACCCTAACCCTAACCCTAACCCTAACCCTAACCCTAACCCTAACCCTAACCCTAACCCTAACCCTAACCCTAACCCTAACCCTAACCCTAACCCTAACCCTAACCCTAACCCTAACCCTAACCCTAACCCTAACCCTAACCCTAACCCTAACCCTAACCCTAACCCTAACCCTAACCCTAACCCTAACCCTAACCCTAACCCTAACCCTAACCCTAACCCTAACCCTAACCCTAACCCTAACCCTAACCCTAACCCTAACCCTAACCCTAACCCTAACCCTAACCCTAACCCTAACCCTAACCCTAACCCTAACCCTAACCCTAACCCTAACCCTAACCCTAACCCTAACCCTAACCCTAACCCTAACCCTAACCCTAACCCTAACCCTAACCCTAACCCTAACCCTAACCCTAACCCTAACCCTAACCCTAACCCTAACCCTAACCCTAACCCTAACCCTAACCCTAACCCTAACCCTAACCCTAACCCTAACCCTAACCCTAACCCTAACCCTAACCCTAACCCTAACCCTAACCCTAACCCTAACCCTAACCCTAACCCTAACCCTAACCCTAACCCTAACCCTAACCCTAACCCTAACCCTAACCCTAACCCTCTAACCCTAACCCTAACCCTAACCCTAACCCTAACCCTAACCCTAACCCTAACCCTAACCCTAACCCTAACCCTAACCCTAACCCTAACCCTAACCCTAACCCTAACCCTAACCCTAACCCTAACCCTAACCCTAACCCTAACCCTAACCCTAACCCTAACCCTAACCCTAACCCTAACCCTAACCCTAACCCTAACCCTAACCCTAACCCTAACCCTAACCCTAACCCTAACCCTAACCCTAACCCTAACCCTAACCCTAACCCTAACCCTAACCCTAACCCTAACCCTAACCCTAACCCTAACCCTAACCCTAACCCTAACCCTAACCCTAACCCTAACCCTAACCCTAACCCTAACCCTAACCCTAACCCTAACCCTAACCCTAACCCTAACCCTAACCCTAACCCTAACCCTAACCCTAACCCTAACCCTAACCCTAACCCTAACCCTAACCCTAACCCTAACCCTAACCCTAACCCTAACCCTAACCCTAACCCTAACCCTAACCCTAACCCTAACCCTAACCCTAACCCTAACCCTAACCCTAACCCTAACCCTAACCCTAACCCTAACCCTAACCCTAACCCTAACCCTAACCCTAACCCTAACCCTAACCCTAACCCTAACCCTAACCCTAACCCTAACCCTAACCCTAACCCTAACCCTAACCCTAACCCTAACCCTAACCCTAACCCTAACCCTAACCCTAACCCTAACCCTAACCCTAACCCTAACCCTAACCCTAACCCTAACCCTAACCCTAACCCTAACCCTAACCCTAACCCTAACCCTAACCCTAACCCTAACCCTAACCCTAACCCTAACCCTAACCCTAACCCTAACCCTAACCCTAACCCTAACCCTAACCCTAACCCTAACCCTAACCCTAACCCTAACCCTAACCCTAACCCTAACCCTAACCCTAACCCTAACCCTAACCCTAACCCTAACCCTAACCCTAACCCTAACCCTAACCCTAACCCTAACCCTAACCCTAACCCTAACCCTAACCCTAACCCTAACCCTAACCCTAACCCTAACCCTAACCCTAACCCTAACCCTAACCCTAACCCTAACCCTAACCCTAACCCTAACCCTAACCCTAACCCTAACCCTAACCCTAACCCTAACCCTAACCCTAACCCTAACCCTAACCCTAACCCTAACCCTAACCCTAACCCTAACCCTAACCCTAACCCTAACCCTAACCCTAACCCTAACCCTAACCCTAACCCTAACCCTAACCCTAACCCTAACCCTAACCCTAACCCTAACCCTAACCCTAACCCTAACCCTAACCCTAACCCTAACCCTAACCCTAACCCTAACCCTAACCCTAACCCTAACCCTAACCCTAACCCTAACCCTAACCCTAACCCTAACCCTAACCCTAACCCTAACCCTAACCCTAACCCTAACCCTAACCCTAACCCTAACCCTAACCTAACCCTAACCCTAACCCTAACCCTAACCCTAACCCTAACCCTAACCCTAACCCTAACCCTAACCCTAACCCTAACCCTAACCCTAACCCTAACCCTAACCCTAACCCTAACCCTAACCCTAACCCTAACCCTAACCCTAACCCTAACCCTAACCCTAACCCTAACCCTAACCCTAACCCTAACCCTAACCCTAACCCTAACCCTAACCCTAACCCTAACCCTAACCCTAACCCTAACCCTAACCCTAACCCTAACCCTAACCCTAACCCTAACCCTAACCCTAACCCTAACCCTAACCCTAACCCTAACCCTAACCCTAACCCTAACCCTAACCCTAACCCTAACCCTAACCCTAACCCTAACCCTAACCCTAACCCTAACCCTAACCCTAACCCTAACCCTAACCCTAACCCTAACCCTAACCCTAACCCTAACCCTAACCCTAACCCTAACCCTAACCCTAACCCTAACCCTAACCCTAACCCTAACCCTAACCCTAACCCTAACCCTAACCCTAACCCTAACCCTAACCCTAACCCTAACCCTAACCCTAACCCTAACCCTAACCCTAACCCTAACCCTAACCCTAACCCTAACCCTAACCCTAACCCTAACCCTAACCCTAACCCTAACCCTAACCCTAACCCTAACCCTAACCCTAACCCTAACCCTAACCCTAACCCTAACCCTAACCCTAACCCTAACCCTAACCCTAACCCTAACCCTAACCCTAACCCTAACCCTAACCCTAACCCTAACCCTAACCCTAACCCTAACCCTAACCCTAACCCTAACCCTAACCCTAACCCTAACCCTAACCCTAACCCTAACCCTAACCCTAACCCTAACCCTAACCCTAACCCTAACCCTAACCCTAACCCTAACCCTAACCCTAACCCTAACCCTAACCCTAACCCTAACCCTAACCCTAACCCTAACCCTAACCCTAACCCTAACCCTAACCCTAACCCTAACCCTAACCCTAACCCTAACCCTAACCCTAACCCTAACCCTAACCCTAACCCTAACCCTAACCCTAACCCTAACCCTAACCCTAACCCTAACCCTAACCCTAACCCTAACCCTAACCCTAACCCTAACCCTAACCCTAACCCTAACCCTAACCCTAACCCTAACCCTAACCCTAACCCTAACCCTAACCCTAACCCTAACCCTAACCCTAACCCTAACCCTAACCCTAACCCTAACCCTAACCCTAACCCTAACCCTAACCCTAACCCTAACCCTAACCCTAACCCTAACCCTAACCCTAACCCTAACCCTAACCCTAACCCTAACCCTAACCCTAACCCTAACCCTAACCCTAACCCTAACCCTAACCCTAACCCTAACCCTAACCCTAACCCTAACCCTAACCCTAACCCTAACCCTAACCCTAACCCTAACCCTAACCCTAACCCTAACCCTAACCCTAACCCTAACCCTAACCCTAACCCTAACCCTAACCCTAACCCTAACCCTAACCCTAACCCTAACCCTAACCCTAACCCTAACCCTAACCCTAACCCTAACCCTAACCCTAACCCTAACCCTAACCCTAACCCTAACCCTAACCCTAACCCTAACCCTAACCCTAACCCTAACCCTAACCCTAACCCTAACCCTAACCCTAACCCTAACCCTAACCCTAACCCTAACCCTAACCCTAACCCTAACCCTAACCCTAACCCTAACCCTAACCCTAACCCTAACCCTAACCCTAACCCTAACCCTAACCCTAACCCTAACCCTAACCCTAACCCTAACCCTAACCCTAACCCTAACCCTAACCCTAACCCTAACCCTAACCCTAACCCTAACCCTAACCCTAACCCTAACCCTAACCCTAACCCTAACCCTAACCCTAACCCTAACCCTAACCCTAACCCTAACCCTAACCCTAACCCTAACCCTAACCCTAACCCTAACCCTAACCCTAACCCTAACCCTAACCCTAACCCTAACCCAAACCCTAACCCTAACCCTAACCCTAACCCTAACCCTAACCCTAACCCTAACCCTAACCCAAACCCTAACCCTAACCCTAACCCTAACCCTAACCCTAACCCTAACCCTAACCCTAACCCTAACCCTAACCCTAACCCTAACCCTAACCCTAACCCTAACCCTAACCCTAACCCTAACCCTAACCCTAACCCTAACCCTAACCCTAACCCTAACCCTAACCCTAACCCTAACCCTAACCCTAACCCTAACCCTAACCCTAACCCTAACCCTAACCCTAACCCTAACCCTAACCCTAACCCTAACCCTAACCCTAACCCTAACCCTAACCCTAACCCTAACCCTAACCCTAACCCTAACCCTAACCCTAACCCTAACCCTAACCCTAACCCTAACCCTAACCCTAACCCTAACCCTAACCCTAACCCTAACCCTAACCCTAACCCTAACCCTAACCCTAACCCTAACCCTAACCCCTAACCCTAACCCTAACCCTAACCCTAACCCTAACCCTAACCCTAACCCTAACCCTAACCCTAACCCTAACCCTAACCCTAACCCTAACCCTAACCCTAACCCTAACCCTAACCCTAACCCTAACCCTAACCCTAACCCTAACCCTAACCCTAACCCTAACCCTAACCCTAACCCTAACCCCTAACCCTAACCCTAACCCTAACCCTAACCCTAACCCTAACCCTAACCCTAACCCTAACCCTAACCCTAACCCTAACCCTAACCCTAACCCTAACCCTAACCCTAACCCTAACCCTAACCCTAACCCTAACCCTAACCCTAACCCTAACCCTAACCCTAACCCTAACCCTAACCCTAACCCTAACCCTAACCCTAACCCTAACCCTAACCCTAACCCTAACCCTAACCCTAACCCTAACCCTAACCCTAACCCTAACCCTAACCCTAACCCTAACCCTAACCCTAACCCTAACCCTAACCCTAACCCTAACCCTAACCCTAACCCTAACCCTAACCCTAACCCTAACCCCTAACCCTAACCCTAACCCTAACCCTAACCCTAACCCTAACCCTAACCCTAACCCTAACCCTAACCCTAACCCTAACCCTAACCCTAACCCTAACCCTAACCCTAACCCTAACCCTAACCCTAACCCTAACCCTAACCCTAACCCTAACCCTAACCCTAACCCTAACCCTAACCCTAACCCTAACCCTAACCCTAACCCTAACCCTAACCCTAACCCTAACCCTAACCCTAACCCTAACCCTAACCCTAACCCTAACCCTAACCCTAACCCTAACCCTAACCCTAACCCTAACCCTAACCCTAACCCTAACCCTAACCCTAACCCTAACCCTAACCCTAACCCTAACCCTAACCCTAACCCTAACCCTAACCCTAACCCTAACCCTAACCCTAACCCTAACCCTAACCCTAACCCTAACCCTAACCCTAACCCTAACCCTAACCCTAACCCTAACCCTAACCCTAACCCTAACCCTAACCCTAACCCTAACCCTAACCCTAACCCTAACCCTAACCCTAACCCTAACCCTAACCCTAACCCTAACCCTAACCCTAACCCTAACCCTAACCCTAACCCTAACCCTAACCCTAACCCTAACCCTAACCCTAACCCTAACCCTAACCCTAACCCTAACCCTAACCCTAACCCTAACCCTAACCCTAACCCTAACCCTAACCCTAACCCTAACCCTAACCCTAACCCTAACCCTAACCCTAACCCTAACCCTAACCCTAACCCTAACCCTAACCCTAACCCTAACCCTAACCCTAACCCTAACCCTAACCCTAACCCTAACCCTAACCCTAACCCTAACCCTAACCCTAACCCTAACCCTAACCCTAACCCTAACCCTAACCCTAACCCTAACCCTAACCCTAACCCTAACCCTAACCCTAACCCTAACCCTAACCCTAACCCTAACCCTAACCCTAACCCTAACCCTAACCCTAACCCTAACCCTAACCCTAACCCTAACCCTAACCCTAACCCTAACCCTAACCCTAACCCTAACCCTAACCCTAACCCTAACCCTAACCCTAACCCTAACCCTAACCCTAACCCTAACCCTAACCCTAACCCTAACCCTAACCCTAACCCTAACCCTAACCCTAACCCTAACCCTAACCCTAACCCTAACCCTAACCCTAACCCTAACCCTAACCCTAACCCTAACCCTAACCCTAACCCTAACCCTAACCCTAACCCTAACCCTAACCCTAACCCTAACCCTAACCCTAACCCTAACCCTAACCCTAACCCTAACCCTAACCCTAACCCTAACCCTAACCCTAACCCTAACCCTAACCCTAACCCTAACCCTAACCCTAACCCTAACCCTAACCCTAACCCTAACCCTAACCCTAACCCTAACCCTAACCCTAACCCTAACCCTAACCCTAACCCTAACCCTAACCCTAACCCTAACCCTAACCCTAACCCTAACCCTAACCCTAACCCTAACCCTAACCCTAACCCTAACCCTAACCCTAACCCTAACCCTAACCCTAACCCTAACCCTAACCCTAACCCTAACCCTAACCCTAACCCTAACCCTAACCCTAACCCTAACCCTAACCCTAACCCTAACCCTAACCCTAACCCTAACCCTAACCCTAACCCTAACCCTAACCCTAACCCTAACCCTAACCCTAACCCTAACCCTAACCCTAACCCTAACCCTAACCCTAACCCTAACCCTAACCCTAACCCTAACCCTAACCCTAACCCTAACCCTAACCCTAACCCTAACCCTAACCCTAACCCTAACCCTAACCCTAACCCTAACCCTAACCCTAACCCTAACCCTAACCCTAACCCTAACCCTAACCCTAACCCTAACCCTAACCCTAACCCTAACCCTAACCCTAACCCTAACCCTAACCCTAACCCTAACCCTAACCCTAACCCTAACCCTAACCCTAACCCTAACCCTAACCCTAACCCTAACCCTAACCCTAACCCTAACCCTAACCCTAACCCTAACCCTAACCCTAACCCTAACCCTAACCCTAACCCTAACCCTAACCCTAACCCTAACCCTAACCCTAACCCTAACCCTAACCCTAACCCTAACCCTAACCCTAACCCTAACCCTAACCCTAACCCTAACCCTAACCCTAACCCTAACCCTAACCCTAACCCTAACCCTAACCCTAACCCTAACCCTAACCCTAACCCTAACCCTAACCCTAACCCTAACCCTAACCCTAACCCTAACCCTAACCCTAACCCTAACCCTAACCCTAACCCTAACCCTAACCCTAACCCTAACCCTAACCCTAACCCTAACCCTAACCCTAACCCTAACCCTAACCCTAACCCTAACCCTAACCCTAACCCTAACCCTAACCCTAACCCTAACCCTAACCCTAACCCTAACCCTAACCCTAACCCTAACCCTAACCCTAACCCTAACCCTAACCCTAACCCTAACCCTAACCCTAACCCTAACCCTAACCCTAACCCTAACCCTAACCCTAACCCTAACCCTAACCCTAACCCTAACCCTAACCCTAACCCTAACCCTAACCCTAACCCTAACCCTAACCCTAACCCTAACCCTAACCCTAACCCTAACCCTAACCCTAACCCTAACCCTAACCCTAACCCTAACCCTAACCCTAACCCTAACCCTAACCCTAACCCTAACCCTAACCCTAACCCTAACCCTAACCCTAACCCTAACCCTAACCCTAACCCTAACCCTAACCCTAACCCTAACCCTAACCCTAACCCTAACCCTAACCCTAACCCTAACCCTAACCCTAACCCTAACCCTAACCCTAACCCTAACCCTAACCCTAACCCTAACCCTAACCCTAACCCTAACCCTAACCCTAACCCTAACCCTAACCCTAACCCTAACCCTAACCCTAACCCTAACCCTAACCCTAACCCTAACCCTAACCCTAACCCTAACCCTAACCCTAACCCTAACCCTAACCCTAACCCTAACCCTAACCCTAACCCTAACCCTAACCCTAACCCTAACCCTAACCCTAACCCTAACCCTAACCCTAACCCTAACCCTAACCCTAACCCTAACCCTAACCCTAACCCTAACCCTAACCCTAACCCTAACCCTAACCCTAACCCTAACCCTAACCCTAACCCTAACCCTAACCCTAACCCTAACCCTAACCCTAACCCTAACCCTAACCCTAACCCTAACCCTAACCCTAACCCTAACCCTAACCCTAACCCTAACCCTAACCCTAACCCTAACCCTAACCCTAACCCTAACCCTAACCCTAACCCTAACCCTAACCCTAACCCTAACCCTAACCCTAACCCTAACCCTAACCCTAACCCTAACCCTAACCCTAACCCTAACCCTAACCCTAACCCTAACCCTAACCCTAACCCTAACCCTAACCCTAACCCTAACCCTAACCCTAACCCTAACCCTAACCCTAACCCTAACCCTAACCCTAACCCTAACCCTAACCCTAACCCTAACCCTAACCCTAACCCTAACCCTAACCCTAACCCTAACCCTAACCCTAACCCTAACCCTAACCCTAACCCTAACCCTAACCCTAACCCTAACCCTAACCCTAACCCTAACCCTAACCCTAACCCTAACCCTAACCCTAACCCTAACCCTAACCCTAACCCTAACCCTAACCCTAACCCTAACCCTAACCCTAACCCTAACCCTAACCCTAACCCTAACCCTAACCCTAACCCTAACCCTAACCCTAACCCTAACCCTAACCCTAACCCTAACCCTAACCCTAACCCTAACCCTAACCCTAACCCTAACCCTAACCCTAACCCTAACCCTAACCCTAACCCTAACCCTAACCCTAACCCTAACCCTAACCCTAACCCTAACCCTAACCCTAACCCTAACCCTAACCCTAACCCTAACCCTAACCCTAACCCTAACCCTAACCCTAACCCTAACCCTAACCCTAACCCTAACCCTAACCCTAACCCTAACCCTAACCCTAACCCTAACCCTAACCCTAACCCTAACCCTAACCCTAACCCTAACCCTAACCCTAACCCTAACCCTAACCCTAACCCTAACCCTAACCCTAACCCTAACCCTAACCCTAACCCTAACCCTAACCCTAACCCTAACCCTAACCCTAACCCTAACCCTAACCCTAACCCTAACCCTAACCCTAACCCTAACCCTAACCCTAACCCTAACCCTAACCCTAACCCTAACCCTAACCCTAACCCTAACCCTAACCCTAACCCTAACCCTAACCCTAACCCTAACCCTAACCCTAACCCTAACCCTAACCCTAACCCTAACCCTAACCCTAACCCTAACCCTAACCCTAACCCTAACCCTAACCCTAACCCTAACCCTAACCCTAACCCTAACCCTAACCCTAACCCTAACCCTAACCCTAACCCTAACCCTAACCCTAACCCTAACCCTAACCCTAACCCTAACCCTAACCCTAACCCTAACCCTAACCCTAACCCTAACCCTAACCCTAACCCTAACCCTAACCCTAACCCTAACCCTAACCCTAACCCTAACCCTAACCCTAACCCTAACCCTAACCCTAACCCTAACCCTAACCCTAACCCTAACCCTAACCCTAACCCTAACCCTAACCCTAACCCTAACCCTAACCCTAACCCTAACCCTAACCCTAACCCTAACCCTAACCCTAACCCTAACCCTAACCCTAACCCTAACCCTAACCCTAACCCTAACCCTAACCCTAACCCTAACCCTAACCCTAACCCTAACCCTAACCCTAACCCTAACCCTAACCCTAACCCTAACCCTAACCCTAACCCTAACCCTAACCCTAACCCTAACCCTAACCCTAACCCTAACCCTAACCCTAACCCTAACCCTAACCCTAACCCTAACCCTAACCCTAACCCTAACCCTAACCCTAACCCTAACCCTAACCCTAACCCTAACCCTAACCCTAACCCTAACCCTAACCCTAACCCTAACCCTAACCCTAACCCTAACCCTAACCCTAACCCTAACCCTAACCCTAACCCTAACCCTAACCCTAACCCTAACCCTAACCCTAACCCTAACCCTAACCCTAACCCTAACCCTAACCCTAACCCTAACCCTAACCCTAACCCTAACCCTAACCCTAACCCTAACCCTAACCCTAACCCTAACCCTAACCCTAACCCTAACCCTAACCCTAACCCTAACCCTAACCCTAACCCTAACCCTAACCCTAACCCTAACCCTAACCCTAACCCTAACCCTAACCCTAACCCTAACCCTAACCCTAACCCTAACCCTAACCCTAACCCTAACCCTAACCCTAACCCTAACCCTAACCCTAACCCTAACCCTAACCCTAACCCTAACCCTAACCCTAACCCTAACCCTAACCCTAACCCTAACCCTAACCCTAACCCTAACCCTAACCCTAACCCTAACCCTAACCCTAACCCTAACCCTAACCCTAACCCTAACCCTAACCCTAACCCTAACCCTAACCCTAACCCTAACCCTAACCCTAACCCTAACCCTAACCCTAACCCTAACCCTAACCCTAACCCTAACCCTAACCCTAACCCTAACCCTAACCCTAACCCTAACCCTAACCCTAACCCTAACCCTAACCCTAACCCTAACCCTAACCCTAACCCTAACCCTAACCCTAACCCTAACCCTAACCCTAACCCTAACCCTAACCCTAACCCTAACCCTAACCCTAACCCTAACCCTAACCCTAACCCTAACCCTAACCCTAACCCTAACCCTAACCCTAACCCTAACCCTAACCCTAACCCTAACCCTAACCCTAACCCTAACCCTAACCCTAACCCTAACCCTAACCCTAACCCTAACCCTAACCCTAACCCTAACCCTAACCCTAACCCTAACCCTAACCCTAACCCTAACCCTAACCCTAACCCTAACCCTAACCCTAACCCTAACCCTAACCCTAACCCTAACCCTAACCCTAACCCTAACCCTAACCCTAACCCTAACCCTAACCCTAACCCTAACCCTAACCCTAACCCTAACCCTAACCCTAACCCTAACCCTAACCCTAACCCTAACCCTAACCCTAACCCTAACCCTAACCCTAACCCTAACCCTAACCCTAACCCTAACCCTAACCCTAACCCTAACCCTAACCCTAACCCTAACCCTAACCCTAACCCTAACCCTAACCCTAACCCTAACCCTAACCCTAACCCTAACCCTAACCCTAACCCTAACCCTAACCCTAACCCTAACCCTAACCCTAACCCTAACCCTAACCCTAACCCTAACCCTAACCCTAACCCTAACCCTAACCCTAACCCTAACCCTAACCCTAACCCTAACCCTAACCCTAACCCTAACCCTAACCCTAACCCTAACCCTAACCCTAACCCTAACCCTAACCCTAACCCTAACCCTAACCCTAACCCTAACCCTAACCCTAACCCTAACCCTAACCCTAACCCTAACCCTAACCCTAACCCTAACCCTAACCCTAACCCTAACCCTAACCCTAACCCTAACCCTAACCCTAACCCTAACCCTAACCCTAACCCTAACCCTAACCCTAACCCTAACCCTAACCCTAACCCTAACCCTAACCCTAACCCTAACCCTAACCCTAACCCTAACCCTAACCCTAACCCTAACCCTAACCCTAACCCTAACCCTAACCCTAACCCTAACCCTAACCCTAACCCTAACCCTAACCCTAACCCTAACCCTAACCCTAACCCTAACCCTAACCCTAACCCTAACCCTAACCCTAACCCTAACCCTAACCCTAACCCTAACCCTAACCCTAACCCTAACCCTAACCCTAACCCTAACCCTAACCCTAACCCTAACCCTAACCCTAACCCTAACCCTAACCCTAACCCTAACCCTAACCCTAACCCTAACCCTAACCCTAACCCTAACCCTAACCCTAACCCTAACCCTAACCCTAACCCTAACCCTAACCCTAACCCTAACCCTAACCCTAACCCTAACCCTAACCCTAACCCTAACCCTAACCCTAACCCTAACCCTAACCCTAACCCTAACCCTAACCCTAACCCTAACCCTAACCCTAACCCTAACCCTAACCCTAACCCTAACCCTAACCCTAACCCTAACCCTAACCCTAACCCTAACCCTAACCCTAACCCTAACCCTAACCCTAACCCTAACCCTAACCCTAACCCTAACCCTAACCCTAACCCTAACCCTAACCCTAACCCTAACCCTAACCCTAACCCTAACCCTAACCCTAACCCTAACCCTAACCCTAACCCTAACCCTAACCCTAACCCTAACCCTAACCCTAACCCTAACCCTAACCCTAACCCTAACCCTAACCCTAACCCTAACCCTAACCCTAACCCTAACCCTAACCCTAACCCTAACCCTAACCCTAACCCTAACCCTAACCCTAACCCTAACCCTAACCCTAACCCTAACCCTAACCCTAACCCTAACCCTAACCCTAACCCTAACCCTAACCCTAACCCTAACCCTAACCCTAACCCTAACCCTAACCCTAACCCTAACCCTAACCCTAACCCTAACCCTAACCCTAACCCTAACCCTAACCCTAACCCTAACCCTAACCCTAACCCTAACCCTAACCCTAACCCTAACCCTAACCCTAACCCTAACCCTAACCCTAACCCTAACCCTAACCCTAACCCTAACCCTAACCCTAACCCTAACCCTAACCCTAACCCTAACCCTAACCCTAACCCTAACCCTAACCCTAACCCTAACCCTAACCCTAACCCTAACCCTAACCCTAACCCTAACCCTAACCCTAACCCTAACCCTAACCCTAACCCTAACCCTAACCCTAACCCTAACCCTAACCCTAACCCTAACCCTAACCCTAACCCTAACCCTAACCCTAACCCTAACCCTAACCCTAACCCTAACCCTAACCCTAACCCTAACCCTAACCCTAACCCTAACCCTAACCCTAACCCTAACCCTAACCCTAACCCTAACCCTAACCCTAACCCTAACCCTAACCCTAACCCTAACCCTAACCCTAACCCTAACCCTAACCCTAACCCTAACCCTAACCCTAACCCTAACCCTAACCCTAACCCTAACCCTAACCCTAACCCTAACCCTAACCCTAACCCTAACCCTAACCCTAACCCTAACCCTAACCCTAACCCTAACCCTAACCCTAACCCTAACCCTAACCCTAACCCTAACCCTAACCCTAACCCTAACCCTAACCCTAACCCTAACCCTAACCCTAACCCTAACCCTAACCCTAACCCTAACCCTAACCCTAACCCTAACCCTAACCCTAACCCTAACCCTAACCCTAACCCTAACCCTAACCCTAACCCTAACCCTAACCCTAACCCTAACCCTAACCCTAACCCTAACCCTAACCCTAACCCTAACCCTAACCCTAACCCTAACCCTAACCCTAACCCTAACCCTAACCCTAACCCTAACCCTAACCCTAACCCTAACCCTAACCCTAACCCTAACCCTAACCCTAACCCTAACCCTAACCCTAACCCTAACCCTAACCCTAACCCTAACCCTAACCCTAACCCTAACCCTAACCCTAACCCTAACCCTAACCCTAACCCTAACCCTAACCCTAACCCTAACCCTAACCCTAACCCTAACCCTAACCCTAACCCTAACCCTAACCCTAACCCTAACCCTAACCCTAACCCTAACCCTAACCCTAACCCTAACCCTAACCCTAACCCTAACCCTAACCCTAACCCTAACCCTAACCCTAACCCTAACCCTAACCCTAACCCTAACCCTAACCCTAACCCTAACCCTAACCCTAACCCTAACCCTAACCCTAACCCTAACCCTAACCCTAACCCTAACCCTAACCCTAACCCTAACCCTAACCCTAACCCTAACCCTAACCCTAACCCTAACCCTAACCCTAACCCTAACCCTAACCCTAACCCTAACCCTAACCCTAACCCTAACCCTAACCCTAACCCTAACCCTAACCCTAACCCTAACCCTAACCCTAACCCTAACCCTAACCCTAACCCTAACCCTAACCCTAACCCTAACCCTAACCCTAACCCTAACCCTAACCCTAACCCTAACCCTAACCCTAACCCTAACCCTAACCCTAACCCTAACCCTAACCCTAACCCTAACCCTAACCCTAACCCTAACCCTAACCCTAACCCTAACCCTAACCCTAACCCTAACCCTAACCCTAACCCTAACCCTAACCCTAACCCTAACCCTAACCCTAACCCTAACCCTAACCCTAACCCTAACCCTAACCCTAACCCTAACCCTAACCCTAACCCTAACCCTAACCCTAACCCTAACCCTAACCCTAACCCTAACCCTAACCCTAACCCTAACCCTAACCCTAACCCTAACCCTAACCCTAACCCTAACCCTAACCCTAACCCTAACCCTAACCCTAACCCTAACCCTAACCCTAACCCTAACCCTAACCCTAACCCTAACCCTAACCCTAACCCTAACCCTAACCCTAACCCTAACCCTAACCCTAACCCTAACCCTAACCCTAACCCTAACCCTAACCCTAACCCTAACCCTAACCCTAACCCTAACCCTAACCCTAACCCTAACCCTAACCCTAACCCTAACCCTAACCCTAACCCTAACCCTAACCCTAACCCTAACCCTAACCCTAACCCTAACCCTAACCCTAACCCTAACCCTAACCCTAACCCTAACCCTAACCCTAACCCTAACCCTAACCCTAACCCTAACCCTAACCCTAACCCTAACCCTAACCCTAACCCTAACCCTAACCCTAACCCTAACCCTAACCCTAACCCTAACCCTAACCCTAACCCTAACCCTAACCCTAACCCTAACCCTAACCCTAACCCTAACCCTAACCCTAACCCTAACCCTAACCCTAACCCTAACCCTAACCCTAACCCTAACCCTAACCCTAACCCTAACCCTAACCCTAACCCTAACCCTAACCCTAACCCTAACCCTAACCCTAACCCTAACCCTAACCCTAACCCTAACCCTAACCCTAACCCTAACCCTAACCCTAACCCTAACCCTAACCCTAACCCTAACCCTAACCCTAACCCTAACCCTAACCCTAACCCTAACCCTAACCCTAACCCTAACCCTAACCCTAACCCTAACCCTAACCCTAACCCTAACCCTAACCCTAACCCTAACCCTAACCCTAACCCTAACCCTAACCCTAACCCTAACCCTAACCCTAACCCTAACCCTAACCCTAACCCTAACCCTAACCCTAACCCTAACCCTAACCCTAACCCTAACCCTAACCCTAACCCTAACCCTAACCCTAACCCTAACCCTAACCCTAACCCTAACCCTAACCCTAACCCTAACCCTAACCCTAACCCTAACCCTAACCCTAACCCTAACCCTAACCCTAACCCTAACCCTAACCCTAACCCTAACCCTAACCCTAACCCTAACCCTAACCCTAACCCTAACCCTAACCCTAACCCTAACCCTAACCCTAACCCTAACCCTAACCCTAACCCTAACCCTAACCCTAACCCTAACCCTAACCCTAACCCTAACCCTAACCCTAACCCTAACCCTAACCCTAACCCTAACCCTAACCCTAACCCTAACCCTAACCCTAACCCTAACCCTAACCCTAACCCTAACCCTAACCCTAACCCTAACCCTAACCCTAACCCTAACCCTAACCCTAACCCTAACCCTAACCCTAACCCTAACCCTAACCCTAACCCTAACCCTAACCCTAACCCTAACCCTAACCCTAACCCTAACCCTAACCCTAACCCTAACCCTAACCCTAACCCTAACCCTAACCCTAACCCTAACCCTAACCCTAACCCTAACCCTAACCCTAACCCTAACCCTAACCCTAACCCTAACCCTAACCCTAACCCTAACCCTAACCCTAACCCTAACCCTAACCCTAACCCTAACCCTAACCCTAACCCTAACCCTAACCCTAACCCTAACCCTAACCCTAACCCTAACCCTAACCCTAACCCTAACCCTAACCCTAACCCTAACCCTAACCCTAACCCTAACCCTAACCCTAACCCTAACCCTAACCCTAACCCTAACCCTAACCCTAACCCTAACCCTAACCCTAACCCTAACCCTAACCCTAACCCTAACCCTAACCCTAACCCTAACCCTAACCCTAACCCTAACCCTAACCCTAACCCTAACCCTAACCCTAACCCTAACCCTAACCCTAACCCTAACCCTAACCCTAACCCTAACCCTAACCCTAACCCTAACCCTAACCCTAACCCTAACCCTAACCCTAACCCTAACCCTAACCCTAACCCTAACCCTAACCCTAACCCTAACCCTAACCCTAACCCTAACCCTAACCCTAACCCTAACCCTAACCCTAACCCTAACCCTAACCCTAACCCTAACCCTAACCCTAACCCTAACCCTAACCCTAACCCTAACCCTAACCCTAACCCTAACCCTAACCCTAACCCTAACCCTAACCCTAACCCTAACCCTAACCCTAACCCTAACCCTAACCCTAACCCTAACCCTAACCCTAACCCTAACCCTAACCCTAACCCTAACCCTAACCCTAACCCTAACCCGAACCCGAACCCTAACCCTAACCCTAACCCTAACCCTAACCCGAACCCGAACCCTAACCCTAACCCTAACCCTAACCCTAACCCTAACCCTAACCCTAACCCGAACCCTAACCCGAACCCTAACCCTAACCCTAACCCTAACCCTAACCCTAACCCTAACCCTAACCCGAACCCGAACCCTAACCCTAACCCTAACCCTAACCCTAACCCTAACCCTAACCCTAACCCGAACCCTAACCCGAACCCGAACCCTAACCCTAACCCTAACCCTAACCCTAACCCTAACCCTAACCCTAACCCGAACCCTAACCCGAACCCGAACCCTAACCCTAACCCTAACCCTAACCCTAACCCTAACCCTAACCCTAACCCGAACCCTAACCCTAACCCGAACCCTAACCCTAACCCTAACCCTAACCCGAACCCTAACCCTAACCCTAACCCTAACCCGAACCCTAACCCTAACCCTAACCCTAACCCTAACCCTAACCCTAACCCTAACCCGAACCCTAACCCGAACCCTAACCCTAACCCTAACCCTAACCCGAACCCTAACCCTAACCCTAACCCTAACCCGAACCCTAACCCGAACCCTAACCCTAACCCTAACCCTAACCCGAACCCTAACCCTAACCCTAACCCTAACCCTAACCCTAACCCGAACCCTAACCCTAACCCTAACCCGAACCCTAACCCTAACCCTAACCCTAACCCTAACCCGAACCCTAACCCGAACCCTAACCCTAACCCTAACCCGAACCCTAACCCGAACCCTAACCCTAACCCTAACCCTAACCCTAACCCTAACCCGAACCCTAACCCTAACCCGAACCCTAACCCTAACCCTAACCCTAACCCTAACCCTAACCCTAACCCTAACCCGAACCCTAACCCGAACCCTAACCCTAACCCTAACCCTAACCCTAACCCTAACCCTAACCCTAACCCGAACCCTAACCCGAACCCTAACCCGAACCCTAACCCTAACCCGAACCCTAACCCTAACCCTAACCCTAACCCGAACCCTAACCCGAACCCTAACCCTAACCCTAACCCTAACCCTAACCCTAACCCTAACCCTAACCCTAACCCGAACCCTAACCCGAACCCTAACCCTAACCCGAACCCTAACCCTAACCCTAACCCTAACCCTAACCCGAACCCTAACCCTAACCCGAACCCTAACCCTAACCCTAACCCTAACCCTAACCCTAACCCTAACCCTAACCCGAACCCTAACCCTAACCCGAACCCTAACCCTAACCCTAACCCTAACCCTAACCCTAACCCTAACCCTAACCCGAACCCTAACCCTAACCCTAACCCGAACCCTAACCCGAACCCTAACCCTAACCCGAACCCTAACCCTAACCCGAACCCTAACCCTAACCCGAACCCTAACCCTAACCCTAACCCTAACCCTAACCCGAACCCTAACCCTAACCCTAACCCGAACCCTAACCCTAACCCTAACCCTAACCCTAACCCTAACCCTAACCCTAACCCTAACCCGAACCCTAACCCGAACCCTAACCCTAACCCGAACCCTAACCCTAACCCGAACCCTAACCCTAACCCGAACCCTAACCCTAACCCTAACCCTAACCCTAACCCGAACCCTAACCCTAACCCGAACCCTAACCCTAACCCTAACCCTAACCCTAACCCGAACCCTAACCCTAACCCTAACCCGAACCCTAACCCTAACCCGAACCCTAACCCGAACCCTAACCCGAACCC
>NC_139402.1:3140000-3545000 GCF_054392235.1 Sus scrofa
TGTTCACCTGGTGTTTGGGGGGATCACGGGCACTGAGCTGGGGCTGGTTTGGGGAGAACCCCACAAATGCTTGTCAAATGATAACCTTCGCAGAGTCCTGGGTTATTGCTCTTTCTCCTGCAAGCTTCCCGGCTGTCTGCAGCTCTGGTTGGCATTCTGTGTAAATCCTGCTGTGACCTACACACAGACACACACACTCACACATGCTGGGGATACTCATCTTTGTCTCTTAAAAGCGAGCAGGAGCCACCGCTGACAATGCAGATCTCCCGGACAGTTTCTTCCCTGGCCCCGTGGCTCTTGCTTGGGGGGCCTCGCTTACTCCTCCTAAGGATACCAGACACTGGAAGGGGGAAAGGGGGCCCGTTGGAGGGCGGGGGGGGGAAGGTCCCAAGAGCGGAGTCCTGTAGGGCAGCAGGAAAGGGCAGAGACAGCTCTGTGGGTTGAGTAGGTTTCCTGCAGTGACATGTCCTCATCGTGGGGCTCCTGGGACCGAATTGTGCCCCTCCCCAAGTTGATATATTGAAGTCCTACCTGTAGGACCTTGGGGTTTACTGTGTGGGGTTAGGTCTTTAAAGAGGTGATGGAGGCTACTGACAATTGTCAAGATGTGGAAGCAACTAAGTGTCGACAGAGGAATGGATTCAGATGGGTCCATATGCACAATGGAATACTACTCAGCCATGAAAAAGAATGAAATCATGCCATGTGCAGCAGTGTGGATGCAAACAGATTCTCATATAAAGGGAGATGGGTTAAAGAGATAACGTATGAGGTCACTTATTCGCAGAATCTAATGAAAATGATATAAAAGGACTTATTTCTGGAGTTCCCGCTGTGGCACAGTGGGTTAACAATCCTGCCTTGTCTCTGTAGCACTGCTGGTTCGATCCCCCAGCCCAGCACGGTGGGTTAAGGATCTGGGGATCTGGCGTTGCTACAGCTGTGGCGTAGTTTGCAGCTCTGTCTTGGATTTGATGCCTGGCCCGGGAACTCTTGTAGGCTATGGGGAAGGCCAAAAAAGGGAAAAAACAACAAAAGTGCAAACCAGAACAAAATTATTTATAAAAGAAACAACGTCACAGATTCCAAAACCAAGCCTAGGGTTACTGCAGGTGACACCGTTTGGGGGAGGGGAGGACAGAGACCCACACTGTATACAAGAGATGATTCCCAGGAACCTACTGTCCGGCACAGGGAAACCTCCTCCATAGTTTGTAATAACCTCTGGGGGAGAAAAGAATGGATAGAAGTGTACGTATGACTGAGTCACTTTATGCCTGAAAGTCCTACAACATTGTAAAGAAGCCGTATGCCGATAATGCTTAATTTTTAAAAAGAGTAAAGAGAAATAGATGCAACTTTAAATAGCAGCTGGAGGTAAATGCAGTCACTAGGGCGGGTCCTGACCCCCAGGATGTGTTCCTTAGAGGAGGTCAGGACCCAGACACACACAGGGACGGCCCTGTGAGGACACAGGGAGGAGACAGCCGTCCGCACGCCCAGGACAGAGGCCTCGGGAGGGACTTGCCCTGCCCACTCCTGGGGCTCAGCCTCCAGGACCAGGAGAAAATCATGGCTCCTACTGAAGCCACTCCGTCTGGGGTACTTGGTTGTGGCGGCTCCCAGGAAAAGCCCTGTCGCACAACTCAGTTGTGGATTCTAGGGGTGCGGCTGGCAGTGAGGACCCCAATTATTTTCTGTCTCGATCTAAGGCTGCTTCCTTGGCAGGGAACCCACTGTCCCTAAGTGAGTATCTTTGTTCTCAAGTATCTTAAAGCTCGGAAGCATTTCTTGAGCAAGGACGTAAAAGGAGGCATTTTTACGAGGCTGGTTTAATTAAATGTTCGTCCCTCTGACATTTTGAGTGTAAGGGTGTTAAAATACGGGGCGTGAAAATTCGTAAGGTCCTGTGGGAGGAGGTTTCTTCATCCACACTCTTGAACTTGATCTCTGAGGGGCTGGCTGACATTGTCTATTATCTCAGAAGCATGATGGGGAATTCTTTGAAACACCTCGTTGCTTACCTTGAGTTTTATGTTCTGTGTGGAGAGCAATGTTTTTATGGCCCAAAGCCCCATAAAAGCTCGGGATGGAATTTTTACAGCCCTCATCTGGCCCAAAACTACCCTTGAAAATCCTTGATCAAGAGGCCATTTGTTGCTGACAGTATCTTGCTTGTCTTCCTGGATGGGTCCCAGGAGCTCCCGTTTTTACTCTCTCGTTTGGCGGATACAGTGAATAGGAGATTAATAGTCTTTTTAAAGATTATTGTAGGAGAGTTTTCAGGTTGCTTTTTATTTTTTAAATGATGGTTGACGTACAGGGTTGTGCCCATGTCTGCTGCACAGCAAGGTGACCCAGTCTTGCACGCGTGTGTGTATATATATATATAATTTTTTTTCTTTTCTTGTATGTCTTCCATCCTGGTCTATCCTAAGAGACTGGATCGAGTTCCCTGTGCTGGACAGCAGGACCTCATGGCTGATCCATTCTCAATGTCCTAGTTTGCATCTACTGACCTCAAACTGCCCCACCATCCCACTCCCTCCCCCTTGGCAACCAGAATTCTGTTCTCCATGTGAGTTTGTTTCTTTTCCATAGATAAGTTCCTTTCTGCCATGTCATTTTTCTACTTTTTTTTTCCTTTGGCAACTGCGCTTCCAGCCTATGGAAGTTCCCAGATCGAATCAGAGCTGCAGCTGCCGGCCTGTGCCACAGCCACGTGAGATCCAAGCCACCTCTGTGACCTACACTGCAGCTCGCAGCAATGCCGGATCCTCAACCCACTCAGCGAGGCCAGGGATGGAAGCCACGTCCTCACAAAGACAATGTCAGGTCCTTAACCCACTGAGCCACTAAACGACTAATTTGTTTAAAGAGACAACACTTTATACAAGGTGTTATTAGATGAACATCTATTCTGTGCCTCACTCATCTCTCCTGTTCCCCCTTTCCTCTCTGGTACCCACGAGGTGGTGTTCGATGTGCATGCGTCTGGTTTTGCTCTGCAGAGAGGTTCATCCGTGCGGTATCTGATTCCACGTAGACGTGGTCTCCTGTGCTGTGTGTCTTTCTCTGTCTGACCGACTTCGTGTGAGAGACTGCAGCTGCATCCAGGTTATTGGTATCTTCCCTCTTTACAGTAGATTCTGTGATCACCATAAACACGGCTGCCCAGGAGGAGAGGATGACAGGTTCCCACTGGATGGACCTCAGGCACCTGCGCGGAGTGTGAATTTGAGGTGTGTCGTGTCCTAGCTGGAGCCCCACCAGCTGGCCCTTGTTCCCCCCGTCCCCCGTGTTGTGCCCTGTGTCTCCTCTGAGATGAGCCATCCTGCAGGACTGGGCTGCTCCGACACTTAGCTCCTGGTCCTAAGAAGTCATGGCACGTAGAGCCTCGTTGACGGGCAGGGAGCCTGAGCACAGGTGAGCCGTTGAGGTTCCAGGGCTGATGGTCACAGCAGCATCACCCAGCCTATCCCCACACACACACCATCCAGGCTGAGTCCTCCTCCCGTGTGTTTATAGGATGAAAGGGCTCCTTTAGTAGGAATAAGAACACGATGGACCTCGGGCTCTGTGGCTCTTCCTACTCTGTTTCTGGGTGTGCGGTTCAGCCTGTTGCCCAGTGGCATGGAGGGTATTTGCCTTCAGGGGCCAGAGCTTGGTTTTTTCTTTTGTGGTTGCTTTTTAGGGCTGTACCTGTGCCATATGGAAGTTCCCAGGCTAGGGGTTGAACTCGAGCTGCAGGTCTAAACCACAGCCAGAGTAATGCCAGATGTGAGCCTCCTCTGGGACCTATGCTGCAGCAGCAATGCTGGATCCTTAACCCACTGAGCACGGCCAGGGATTCAATCCCCGTCCTCGTGGACACTAGTCGGGTGCTTAACTCACTGAGCCACCACGGGAACATCCCAAGGGCTGAGTTTTACTCCTGCTTCTCACCCGTTCTGCTCAGAGGGGTCTAGAAGCAGAGCCACCTTCCTCACGAGGTGATTCTCAACATGTCCCCTGGGGGCATCCACTTTTAAGTCTAAGGACACAGGACAGAGACCAGAGCTGAGAACCACTCAGACTTGAGGGCCCTGCCAACGATGCCAGGTTGAAAATATCCCACTGGGGGACCTAGGGTCTTGCCCCATGAGCTAAAAACACCTGCTTTGGGAGTTGCTGTTGTAGCTCAGCAGGTTAAGGACCCAACAGAGTGTCCGTGAGGGTGCAGGTTCGATCCCTGGCCTCGCTCAGTGGCTTAAGGGTCCGATGTTGCCTGAAGCTGTGGTGTAGGTCACACACCATGTGGCTCGGATCTGGTGTTGCTGTGCCTGTGGTGTAGACCGGCAGCTGCAGCACCCACTCATCCCCAGTCGGGGACCTTCACATGCTGCAGGTGGGGCCCTGAACACACAAAAACCATGTGCTTTGGAGGGGACTGGATTATGGGATCAGTCTGCTTGTTCCAGATGCTTTCATGCTGGCTGTTTGTATCGCAGACCCCAGAACCCTGTACTTTCTGATGGACGGACGGGTGAGCCCACAAGGGTCGTTAAAGCCGCAGGGATCAGGCCTGGGTGGAGCCATGGCAGCCGAGCTCGCTGGCCGGGCCTGATGTAGTCAGAGCGAAAAGGAAGGGAGGGCACGGAATAGAGTAGAGGCGGCAGGGACCTTCCCAATCCCCCCTTCCCAGTTTTATTTCTTCCTGTCTTGGCTGCCCTTCGACAGAGGGGGCTCCCGGCCCAGGGATCAGCTCTAAGCTGCACTTGTAACTGAAGCTGCATCTATAGCAACCCAGATCCAGGATCGAACCTGCGTTCCAGTCCAGAGACACCACTGGCCCCATGGCAGCACAGCAGGAGCTCTCACCCACCCTCACCCCCACACCCAGTTTTATCCAGCATCACTCTGAGCTGTGGATGGTCGTTGTGGCAGAATGACTGGGTGCAGAGGCCTCTGGATTTCCCAGTTCAGGCTGCTTGGGGAGCTGGTGGCCTCGCCTCTCCTTAACAGCTAAGGGAATGACCCTCAGCTGGCTCTGGCCGAGACCTGACACTAAGGGCCCATGACCCCATCCCAGGAGTTTCCTTTCGGGGCAAGGCCTTAGCGGATTTTACAGCCTCTCCGTCCCGGGCTCCACTGTTGCGAAAGTACAAACGGAGGCTCAGACATTCATCCCCAGCTGGGCGGCCTGGGAAACGGTCACCACCACCGAGCTGGGGTTCCGGCTTGGCGCTTTCTTAGCTGGGTGTCCTCCCTGGGACTCTGGGCGTCTAAAGGGAACGTGGAGATTTCAGGCAGAAATCAGGGAGAGTGCTGAAGGATGGTATCCATGCTGCATCTTCAGGGGCAATGAACCGGGCATTGGTGTGGGGGTGCTCAGCTTTTTCGCAGTGTCTCTCCAGCCCTGGACAGACTGCCCTGCAGGCAGCTGAGTCCGTGCCTCCCAGGCAGGTGGCAGAGACCTGCACAGCCGCTGACTCCGTTTACCTCCTGGCAAAGTCAGACTAGGAGGTCCTTGGGCCACGTGCGCGAGTCCCCCCCCACCCCGCCCTGGTGTACAGATACTTCTCTGCTGCTCCCGCACCGCTGGGCAAGCCGAGCCTGGTCCAAGGGTCCCCCTGTAATGCCAGCACACAGGCTGCCTTCGCGTGTCAGGGAGGGACCCTGGCTTGCGGAGATGTGTCAGTGCCACGCGCCCAGGGAGAGTTGAGGCGTCACCAAACCTTGAGGTCACAGCAGCTGGGAGCCGCCTCTTGACTCCATTGATTTCTAGTCATGTTTCAATGATGGCTTGGGGGCAAAAGGAACTGGTAGAAATGCGTGACAGGCATAAATTTAGTCACTGCCGCTGTCCCCATCTCCTGCGGCATTTTCGGCAGGGTCGTATCCAGCCTTGGGCAGCAAAATATCCTAGGTGGGTGCAATACGTGTGCGCGCATGCCCTGGCGACAAAGTGCGCTCCTGCCGCTGGGGTAAAGCGCGCACCTCTTCTGGGCTAATGGTTGGTGCTGTTGCTGGCATAGCCTGGGAAGGCTGACCTGGATGGCGTCGGCCGGGTGGGAGGTGGTGGCTGCAGAGGGAACCTCTCTGCATCCTGCAAGCCCAACTGCTCTGCTCTTCCTCCCAGAGGATCCAGCATCCCCCGCCCAGCCTGCCCCCCAAGGCGCTTGGGGAGACGCGGCCCCATGGGTGGCAGCTTCTTGGGACCCCTGTGGGCATCAGATGAGCTGTCAGGGTTGCGGAAGGCAGGGCAGGGGCCCAGCCTCCTGGCTTGAGAGATCAGGCTGGCCTCTGATTGCACTGAACTGTGCGCTGGGGTCCTGATACGCTGGGCCACAAGGCCTGGCCTGCTTTTATCTCAAAACCCAGTGATAGCTCGGTGAGGGAGGGATTCTTGGAGAGTTCTTATGTGACTTGTCACCAGTGTAGACACAAAGTCCTTGAGCACATGAAGTATTTGGTGGAGATAAGCTAAAGATGTGGGAGATCAGAGTCCATCTCGGTGTTTGCATTTGGGAAGGGTTAGACTAACGAGTTTCTGGTTTTGTTTTTAAGTTCTGTGCAAACTGTTCTCATAAAATAGCACTTTGTTTAAAAATATTTTTTTGGCCCGGTCTACAGCACACAGAAGTTGCCAGGGCAGGGACTGAACCTGTGCCATGGCAGCAACCAGGGCCGCTTCAGGGACAATGCCAGGCCCTTAACCTGCTGTACCACCAGGAAACTCGAGTAGCACATGTTTCAAATGGTGAAATGTTACTTTCACCAAGATGAAATGTTTTTCTTCCTTTTTTGGGATGCACCCGAGGCATATGGGATTTCCCAGGCTAGGGGTTGGATTGGAGCTACAGCTGTCAGCCTAGGCCACAGCCACAGTATCGACAGATCCTTAACCCACTGAGTGAGGCCAGGGGTTGAACCCGTGTCCTCATGGATACTAGTTGGGTTTGTTACCACTGAGCCATGATGGGACCTCCCTTTTATTTCTAAAACAAAATTTTAAATTGTGGGTGATTTACAATGTAATGTCAATTTCAACTGCACAGCATAGTGACCCAGTCACATATATACAAACACACACGCATTCCTTTTCTCATCTTCTGTCATGGTCTAGCCCAAGAGACTGGATAGAGGTCCCTGTGCTGGACGGCAGGACCTCATTACTCACCCATCCTCAGTGTCACAGTGGCATCTGCCGACGCCAAGCTCCGCGTCCATCTGAATGTTACTTTCTGTGTTCTACCCACAGACGATGCCTCAGACGCAGACCAAACTTGAGCAGCTCCCTTCCTGGCCCCATTCCTGCCCTGGAACCTCCCTGCCCCCACCCCACCCACCATCACTGCCCCGAACACACGCATGCTGATGGTTTTGGCCATTTCTGTGCTTTCTTTAGGTAAATCAGTGGGATTTTTCTCCTAGGGGTGATGGAGTCCGGCTTCTTAAGGTTCTTAATCCAGAGTGAGGCGAGGGATCGAACCTGCATCCTCATGGACGCTATGTTGGGTCTTAACCCACGGAGGCACAATGGGAACTCCAAGTGTGGTTGGAGAGTCCTCCGTGTGTCTGCATAGCTGGCTCGTTGTCAACATTGGGTAGGATTGCCGACCTATCTGTCCTGTCTGCTGCCAGTGGACACGGGGAATTCTCCCACCTGAGAGCACAGTGACACAGGCAGCCGGGGATGAGTTGGGGGCCCGGTCCGTGACCTTCGCCATACTGGGATGTGGGGAGGTGTGTAGACCTTTGTGTCCAGGGACGGGGGGGACTGTATGAGAAGGATATGAGACCCGGTGGAAAGCGAAACTGGTTTATCGGAAACACTCCACTCCGGTTCCCCAGTGCCCCCAGCCCCACTACACCGATGACACACTTTGGGGCAGGAAGCAGAGGCCCCCCTGCCAAGGTCACACACACCAGAACTGTGTCATTCCCCCTGTGTCGTGTGTTCCAACAGAAGCGCAGGCAAACGCCCAGGGAAAGAAGCAGCACGTGAGCAAAGTCTGGCCACAGGATTGGTGACTTTTTCTGAAGTTTCCTTGAAGTAGAATTCATGTCCAATGTTGTATTAGTTTCAGGTGTATACCAAGTGGTTCAGTGACCCATGTCCACACATCCAGTCTGTCAGGTTCTCTTCCCACAGAGATGATTATAGGATCCTGGGTGGCGTTCCCTGTGCCAGACAGCAGGTGCCTGCTGGCCCGTCATTCCACAGACCTCAGGGTGCCCGAGCCAACCCCACATCCCCAGTCCATTCTCCCCTCACCCGTCCCCTTTGATGATCATAAGTTTGATTTCAAAGTCTGTGAGTCTGTTTCTATTCTTCAGAGAAGTTCATTTGTATAGTTCTATTTTGTTTTTTGTTTTTAGGGCCATAGCTGCAGCATAAGGAAGTTCCCAGGCTAGAGGTCAAATTGAAGCTACAGCTGCTGGTCTGCACCACAGCCACAGCAATGCGGGATCTGAGCCTCATCTGCGACCTACACCACACCTCATGGCAACACCACCAGATCCTTTGCCCACTGAACAAGGCCAGGGATCGAACCTGCATCTTCATGGATGCTAGTCAGGTTCTTAACCTGCTGAGAGGCAACAGGAACTCTGTGTATTTTTTTTTTTAAGATTCCACATATAATTGATACGTATGATGTTTGTCTTTCTCTAACTTCACTTAGTATGATAATCTCTAGGTCCATCCGTGTTGCTGCAAATAGCTTGATTTCATTCTTTTTTTATGGCTGGGGAGAATTCCACTGTGTGTAGTGTGTATGGACCACATCAGTACAATATGCTACATAAACTCCCGGGGGCCGGGTGTAAAGTTCTCTCCAGGTCGACTGAAAGGGCCGGGGGCTACCCGCAGAGGTGTCCAATGGAAGGGCATGGGGAGGTAAGAAGTGAGCCCCAGGAGGCAAATCAGGACATGGCAGGAACTGAGCTCAGCACCCCAAATCTTTTTTTTTCCTTTCATTGTTTTGTTTTGCTTTTTAGGGCCACACCTGCGGTATATGGAGGTTCCCAGGCTAGGGGTCTAATTGCAGCTGTAGCCGACACCTGCAGCACAGCCACAGCAACACCAGATTCAAGCTGCATCTGCGACCTACACCACAGCTCATGGCAACGCCAGACCCCCTTAACCCACTGAGCGAGGCCAGGGATCGAACCTGCGTCCTCATGGATACTCGTCGGATGCGTATCCACTGAGCCGTGATGGAAACTCCCAGCTCCCCAAATCCTGATGCTGGGTCGAGCCCAGTCCTGGTGCCAGAGGTGCAGGTGACAGGTGGAGGGTGGCAGGTGACGTAGCCAGGATGAGACCAGAAAGCCACAGTTCAGGGCCTCCTGCGGTCAGTGCGATTTCGTGGTACGTAGGACAGTTGGCACAGTAGAATTTCAGGAGGTGTGTTCCATGCTTCCTCCGAGAGGCAGACGCCAAGAAGAAGGGGTTAACTGGAAGGAGCGGGGCGGGGTGGGCAGCCGTTATGCAGGCCTGACCATGGGAAGAAGGAAGTGATTGATCCTTAGCCCTGGCCTTGGAGCCAGGTTGGAAGGTCAGCTCAGAGGACTGTTGGCAGATAGGCAGGGCTGCCAGGAAGCCCTGGAGGCAAGGTCGACGGGGTTCTGCGTCTCCCAGGGGCAGCTGCCTTGGTGACCCTGCAGAGGAGGCTGGGGGGCATCCAGGGGACCACGCCTGGAGGGATGGCACCTGTGGTCTGAGAAGAATCTTCTGCAGACATGGCACTGTCATGTCTTCATTCAAAACGTGTGACTGGGTCACCTGGTTGTAAAGCAGAAATTATCACAACCTTGGGAATTCACTCCACTCCAATATAACTTTTCTTAAAAAGCACATGAATTAAGAGTTCCAGTCATGGCTCAGCAGAAATGAATCTGACAAGTATCCATGAGGTTGCAGATTCAATCCCTGGCCTCGCTCAGTGGGTTAAGGATCTGGCGTTGTCACGAGCTGTGGTGTAGGTCACAGAGGCAACTAGGATCCCGCGTTGCTGTGGCTGTGGTGTAGACCAGCAGCTGCAGCTCTGAATCGACCCCTCGCCTGGGAACTTGGATATGCCGCAGGTACAGCCCTAAAAAGAAGTAAAAATAACTTTTGCCTCTTTGACTAAAACGGCGTATTTCTTCCCTGCACTGGGCCTCAGCACCCTGCACTCAGCAGAGGGGAAATTAGAAACAGTCGTGGTGTTTGCGGACAGTGAAAAATGTGGTTCACAGGCCGCGGAGTCAGACACAGCACTGAAACAGCAAGTGTGTTCCCCCCTCACTCTGGCACACAGACAAAGACGGCTCCGAAGGCAGCCTGGGTTGAGGAAACGGGGACAAAGGATTGTCTGTTCAGGATGGAAATGGCTGAATCTTGCTGGGTGTCTTTCACTGAAATGAGGCGGGAATCCCAGGCAACAGCAGCTCCCCTGCTGGGAGTCGGGCCCCCAGCTCAACCAGCAGGCACACAAAGGATCCTGTGAAGGGAGTTTGCTGCGAAAGGGGTTGAGTGGCAAATTGTGGGAAACTATTCAGAGTCCCAAGGACCGGGTGCTGGTTCAGGAGAGGATGTGGCTGTGGTTGCAACCCTCCTGAAAATGGAGCGGTGCTCGGAGAAAGTTCAAGGCAGAATGGAATGAGCAGGGTGGGGGTCCCGCCTCACCCTCCATAGATGGGGTGGGGCAGGGGTATGCCTGCATCTCAGAACGGGAGGGGGAGGGGATCTTTGCAGAAAGTCCTGTCCCAGAACATAGGAAAGTGGGGGCCTTTGCAACTTTCCCTGTTTCTAGGACCTGAAAGCTCAGGCATGTTTCCCCAGTGTCAGGGGCAAGACGCTCCCGTGATTCAGGGCGACTTTTCACCGAAAGAACAGAAAACTGCTTGTGAATCTAGGGATAAGGGAACTTTCTCTTGGGCATAAACGAACACATTTCAAATTCTGAAAAGCCACCAACCGGTTCCCAAGCACCACGGAATCCAGAAAGATACTGCGGGTGGGTTTTTCGTTTTGTTGAAGGGGGTTGATGTGCGGCGTTGTGACCCTTTTTGCTGTCCAGCAAGGTGACTCCGTGATCCGTGTCCACACAGCCCTTCTCTCAGGTTCTTTTCCTACAGACATGAGCACAGACTACTGGGCAGAGTTCCCTGGGCTGGATGGCAGGTGCCCGTTGGCCAGTCATTCTGTAGACCTCCGGGTGCATGTGCCAGTCCCACACCCCCAGTCCATCCCTCCCCACAACCTGTCCCCTTTAGTCCCCCTAAGTTTTTCAAAGTCTGTGTGTCTGTTGTGTAAATAAGCTCCTTTATGTCCTATTTTAGGATCCCCTTGAAAGTGATGTCATACAATATTTATCTTTTTGAGTTCACTTCATATGAGAGTCTCTAGTTGCATCCATGCTGCTGCACATGGCATTATTCTTTTTTCTGGCTGAGTAGTAGTCCATTGTATATATGTTTTTAATCCGATCATCTGTTGATGGACATTTAGGTTGTTTCTATGTCTTGGCTATTGTGAATCGTGCTGCTATGAACACACAGGTGCCTGGATCTTTTTGTATTTTGGTTTTCTCTGGATAGATGCCCAGGATTGGACTGCAGGATATATGGTAGTTCTGGTTTTCGTTTTTAAAGGAACCTCCATGTAGCAGTGTACATCCCAGCTCAGAGGAGATGGTGTGTGGGGAAGAGAGATGGGGAAGCAGGTTAGAGAGAGAGATCCAGAAATGCACGGCCAGGTGAGCGTAAGTAACAGCAACCGAATGTTACCGTAACTGTGGTGTGAGTCATGGGAGAGTTGGTGGGTTTGTGTGTGTGTGTTTTTTTCCCGTTTGAAAGTTTAATCCAAGTTGAGTTAATGTACAAGGTTGTTGTCATTCTGCTGGACAGCAAAGGGGCTCAGTGATCCGTCTACACACATCCATTCTCTTTCAGATTCTTTTCCCACAGAGACGATCGCAGAATCCTGGGTAGAGTTCCCCGTGCTGCACTGCAGGTCTCTGGGGACTGTCCACTCCCTACACCATAGGGTACATGTGCCAATCCCATTCGTCAGCTGCCCAATACCGGTTCTATTTTCCCACGATTCCTGGCAGCCAGTGCTTTGATTGTCTCTTGGTGTGAAAATGAATTGGCTCAATCGATGGCCTTGCCTGCAGCCCGGACGATCATTTGTTCATGACGTGAGACGTTACAAATGCTCCTTTGAGTGTGATTGTGCTTTGCTCTCATACGATTGCACCGTTAGGATCTCTATCTCCCTTCTCTTGAGACATGGAAGATCTCCGAACATTGTCTTTGTCTCGGGCAAGAGCTCACACCCGTCGACTCTAAACGGGCGGCTCCCAGGACCGTGTCTGCTCTCCACACGCCCCGTGTGGCGGGGTTCATACCTCTCCTCTTCTCTACACGGATGTCTGCAGTTGGCACTAAAGCAGCAAGAGACTTTGCCCAAATTCATCGGACAAGCCAGTCATCCTTCACCACATCATGAAATTACTCAAGGGACCATAAATGAGGTCTACTTAATTTTTTATATGCATTTTATTTCCTTTTTGTATTAAAGTAGATTTACACTGTTATATCAATTCTGCTGTACAGCAAAGTGATCCAGTCAGACATATATATCCATTCTTTTTCACATACAATCTTCCATCCTGGTCTATTCCAAGAGACTGGATAGAGTTCCCTGTGCTGCACAGCAGGACCTCGCTGCTTATCCACTCTCAGTGTCATAGTTTGCATCTATTGAGCCCAAACTCCCCATCCAGCCCACTCCTTCCCCCTTGGCAACCATAAATCTGTTCTCCATGTCTGTGAGTCTGTTTCTGTTCTGTAGGTAGGTTCGTTTGTGCCATGTTTTCGATTCCGCATAGAAGCAATATACAATTTTTATCTTGTCTGATTTCACTTAGTCTGAACATTTCTAAGTCTATTATGTTGCTGCAAATGGCATGATTTCATTCTTTTTCATGGCTGAATAGTGTTCCATTGTATATATAGTGCAACATCTTTGTAAAGGTTTTTGAGTGAAACATTTTTTAAATTCTCTAGGGTTCACAGTTTTCAAGCTTCACACATATGTCACATCCCCTAATAACCCTTTTTTAAAAATCCCTCACCCAAGGGAGTTTGGGGTCAGTAAATGCCAACCATGACATTGCAAATGGATCAGCCAAGAGGTCCTGCTGTCCACAGGGAACTCTATCCCATCTCTTGGGATGGACTGTGATGGAAGAGAATATGAGAAAGGGAACGTACATATATGTATGACTGGTTCCCTTTGCTGTACAACAGAAATTGGCACAACATTGTAAATAGCTATACTTGAATAAAGCATAAAAAAGTTCAGGAGACAAAAGGGTTTTTAAAATAATCCCCTTCCCTCTTCACCCTGGGAGCTACGAGTTTTTTCTCCGTATCTGTGAGTCTGCTGCTTGTTTGCTGTATTTTCCAGGCTCCACCTACTCGTGATATCATACAGTATTTGTCTTTCTCTGGAATGAAGTCTGCTTTAAACATGATCCTTCCCTGAAGCGAGTTCCTTGAGTTCCTTCTTTCAGTAAGACGGGAGCAGCTTGGCCTCAGGTGATTCTCACTGCCAGAGCCATTTCATTGGTTCATCGTTATCACGCTTTTCTCATTCTCCTTTTGTAAAGTTGTTTTTTTTCATACTTTCATCAATTTTTATTTATTCATATGCAAGCTAATACTATTAACCTTTTTTTATTTTCCCTCTTACAGCAAGGGGATCAAGTTACACTTACACGTATACTTTTTTTTCCTCCACCCTTTGTTCTGATGCAACATGAGTATCTAGACATAGTTCTCAATGCTACTCAGCAGGATCTCCTTGTAAATCTATTCTAAGTTGTGTCTGATAAGCCCAAGCTCCCGATCCCTCCCACTCCCTCCCCCTCCCATCAGGCAGCCACAAGTCTCTTCTCCAAGTCCATGATTTTCTTTTCTGAGGAGATGTTCATTTGTGCTGGATATTAGATTCCAGTTATAAGTGATGTCATATGGTATTTGTCTTTGTCTTTCTGGCTCATTTCACTCAGGATGAGATTCTCTAGTTCCATCCATGTTGCTGCAAATGGCATTATGTCATCCTTTTTTATGGCTGAGTAGTAATCCCTTGTGTATATATACCACCTCTTCCGAATCCAATCATCTGTTGATGGACATTTGGGTTGTTTCCATGTCCTGGCTATTGTGAATAGGGCTGCAATGAACATGCGGGTGCATGTGTCTCTTTTAAGTAGAGTTTTGTCCGGATAGATGCCCAAGAGTGGGATTGTGGGGTCATATGGAAATTCTATGTCTAGATTTCTAAGGTATCTCCAAACTGTTCTCCATAGTGGCTGTACCAGTTTACATTCCCACCAAGAGTGCAGGAGGGTTCCCTTTTCTCCACAGCCCCTCCAGCACTTGTTATTTGTGGATTTATGAATGATGGCCATTCTGACTGGTGTGAGGTGATATCTCATGGTAGTTTTGATTTGCATTTCTCTTATAATCAGCGATGTTGAGCCTTTTTTCATGTGTTTGTTGGCCATCTGTATATCTTCTTTGGAGAAATGTCTATTCAGGTCTTTTGCCCATTTTTCCATTGATTGATTGTTTTTTTTGCTGTTGGGTTGTATAAGTTGTTTATATATTCTAGAGATTAAGCCTTTGTTGGTTGCATCATTTGAAACTGTTTTCTCCCATTCTGTAAGTTGTCTTTTTGTTATCTTTTTGGTTTCCTTTGCTGTGCAAAAGCTTTTCAGTTTGATGAGGTCCCATGGGTTTATGTTTGCTCTAATTTCTATTGCTTTGGGAGACTGACCTGAGAAAATATTCATGATGTTGATGTCAGAGTGTTTTGCCTATGTTTTCTTCTAGGAGTTTGATGGTGTCCTGTCGTATATTTAAGTCTTTCAGCCATTTTGAGTTTATTTTTGTGCATGGTGTGAGGGTGTGTTCTAGTTTCATTGGTTTGCATGCAGCTGTCCAGGTTTCCCAGCAATGCTTGCTGAATAGACTTTCTCTTTCCCATTTTATGTTCTTGCCTCCCTTGTCAAAGATTAATTGACCATAGGTGTCAGGGTTTATTTCCGGATTCTCTATTCTGTCTGTCTGTTTTGATACCAGTACCGCACTGTTTTGATGACTGTGGCTTTGTAGTATTTCTTGACGTCTGGGAGAGTTTTGCCTCCTGCTTGGTTTTTGTTTCTCAGGATTGCTTTGGCGATTCTGGGTCTTTTGTGGTTCCATATAAATGTTTGGATGGTTTGTTGTAGTTCTGTGGAAAATGTCATGGGTAATTTGACAGGGATTGCCTTGAATCTGTAGATTGCTTTGGGTAGTATGGCCATTTTTACAATATTGATTTTCCCAATCCAGGAACATGGAATATCTTTCCATTTCTTTACATCTTCTTTGATTAAAGTTTTATAATTCTCGGCATATAGGTCCTTTACCTCTTTGGTCAGGTGTATTCCGAGGTATTTGATTTTGTGAGGTACAATTTTAAAGGGTATCGTATTTTTGTGTTCCTTTTCTAATGTTTCATTGCTGGTATACAGAAATGCAACTGACTTCTGAATGTTAATCTTATATCCTGCCACTTTGCTGAATTTATTAATCAGTTCAAGGAGTTTTGGGGTTGAGCCCTTAGGGTTTTCTATGTATAGTATCATGTCATCTGCATACAGTGACAGTTTGATCTCTTCTCTTCCTATATGGATGCCTTTGATTTCTTTTGTTTGTCTAATTGCTGTGGCTTGGACTTCCAGAACTATGTTGAAGAGCAGTGGTGAGAGTGGGCATCCCTGTCTTGTTCCAGATTTGAGTGAGAAGGCTTTCAGTTTTTCCCCATTGAGGATTATATTTGCTGTGGGTTTGTCATCAGTGGCTTTGATTGTGTTCAGGAATGTTCCCTCTATACCCACTTTGGCGAGGGTCTTGATCATGAATGGATGTTGGACTTTGTCAGATGCTTTTTCTGCGTCTATTGAGATGATCATATGATTTTTGACTTTTCTTTTGTTAATGTGGTGTATGATGCTGATTGATTTGCGTATGTTGAACCATCCTTGTGAACCTGGGATGAACCCAACCTGGTCATGGTGTACGATCTTTTTGATATGTTGTTGGATTCGGTTGGCTAAGATTTTGTTGAGAATTTTTTCGTCTATATTCATCAAAGATATTGGCTGATAGTTTGCTTTTTTGGTGTTACCTTGTAAAGTATTTAAGTTATTTCCCCAGTACAATTTTTTTTTCTACTATACAGTGTGGTGACCCAGTTACACATACATGTATACATTCTTTTTTCTCACATGCTCATGCTCCATCATAAGTGACTGAACATAGTTCCCAGTGCGACACAGCAGGATCTCATTCTAAATCCATTCCAAAGGCAATAGTTTGTATCTGTGAACCCCAAGCTTCCCAACCACCCCACACCCCCTTGGCAGCCACAAGTCTGTTCTCCAAGTCCTTGATTTTCTTTTCTGTGGAAAGTTTCATTTGTGCCGCATATTAGATTCCAGATATACGTGGCATCATATGGTATTTGTCTTTCTCTGACTGATCTCACTCAGGATGAGAGTCTCTAGTTCCATCCATGTTGCTGCAAATGGCATTATCTCGTTCTTGCTTATGGCTGAGTAGTATTCCATTGTGTATCTATACCACATCTTCTGAATCCAGTCGTCTGTCGATGGACATTAGGGTTGTTTCCATGTCTTGGCTACTGTGAATAGTGCCGCAGTGAACATGCGGGTGCATGTGTCTTTTTCAAACTGAATTTGCTCTCAGTTCTTGGGCAGATAAATCTCAAGTTGTTCCAAGAAGGCAGCTCCCCTATGTACCCATCAGCATCTGTGATTTCCCCCTGGTCGTGTGGACCCAGAGTTGAGATGAAATAGCCAGTTTCCAACTCAGCCTTCTCTCGGCTGCACCCTCAAGATGCTGTGACTTGACGGGGGACTGCGAGAGAGGTGGTTCTTCCTTTAAACACATGCCTGTGTGACCCTTGCCCCAGGCTCCCTGCACGGTCCCAGAGCTTAGATGATGTTAGCACGGAGGTGGGGGGCATGGGTCTCAGGGGCTGTGCACAGAGTGGGAAACAGCAGAAAGCCCATGATTCTGAGCATTACTATCTACCTGTTCTGTGGATGGTTCCTGGTTTCTCCATCTGGTTTTGGGGTCACTCCTGCCACCTGCCTGAGGAACTCAAGGTATGAATCTATTTCCTCCACCTCAGTCAGTGCATCCAGCCATGTCCATTTCTGAAGCACTGGAGTGGGAATTCCAAGATGAGGGTCTTGTTCAATGGAGCAGGGACCCAGCTGTGCTGCAGTTCCCGAATCTGGGGTGCCAAGCATCTTCCCATACTGCCTATTCTCTTGGTTGGCTCAGCGTCTGGACCCCATCCTGTCTGGGGAACCCTCTCCCCTGAGGCAGAGACCCACCCCCTATAGCAGTGGAGGAGAGAGTTCAAGACTCATTTTCCAACCTCCCTTTCAGCCTGAACAGGATCAGGGGCATGTAGTGGATTAAAGGATGTTCCCCTCTCAAAAGCTGTATCTGGAGGTGACCCCCAGAACCTGTGAAAGGGACCTCATTCAGAAATAGGGTCTTTGCAGATGTGATGAGGTGAAGGGTCTGAGAGGAGGTCCTGCTGGATGAGGGGGACCCTCCATCCAAGGACAGTGTCCTCCTATGAGATGCAAGAGGAGACACAGACATAGGAGAAATCACGGGAAGATGGAAGCAGAGATGGAAGGGGGGCAGCCACCAGCCCAGGGACTCCTGGAGCCCCGAGGAGCTGGAAAATGCAGGAAGGGACCCTCCCCTGGAGCCTCTGGAAGGTACCTTGGCCTCAGGACAGCTTGACCTCAGAACCTGTTCTGTAGGGTTGGGGGAGGATGGATGTCTGTTGTTTTAAGTCCCCAGTTTGTCACTTGGACCAATGGTCTTTGGCATATTTTGGTCCAATAGCTTCAGACTCTAATACATGCTCTGGACCTGGGATCCTGGGTTTGGGGTGCACAGTCCTGCCCCATGAGAATTGGACTGTCCTGGTGTCTTTAGTGGTCCTGGGAAACTTAGAGATGGACCCACAGAACATCCCTCCGTGAGCGTCTTCCCAGCACGTGTACCTCTCGGGTTAGCAAGGACCACCCGGGGGACAATGAGATGCTGAGGCAAGGGGGAGCTGACCAGTGGCCCAAATTTGCCTTCTTTGATGAAACTTCAGTCTTGATTTGTTGTCTCAGGAGGTAACGGCCCTCGGTCTCTGTGGACCTGAAGGTACATCCCCCTTGTTTCCTCTGTATTAACCTTCTCCCTCTCCTCACCCAGTGCTCCAAGGTGGCTCATCTCCCTGGCAGTCCTGTGATGGTCTCATGTAGTCTCACACCTCGGAGCTTACTTGACTCACTTAGGAAATTGCTTTTAAAATCACAGAATCAAACAGGCTCTTCCATTTGGGCTGGTGTCATAAGAGCAGTAAAGAACGGCACATCCCCCTTTGTCAGAGCAGCCAAGAACATTTCACTAGACTTTGCCAATTGAAGATAAGGCTGTTACTTAAGAGATTGAGAAAATGTCCTTTCTGGTCAGGAGGTGCTTTCAGGCAAGAAAAACAAAGCAGGAATTTAGGGATGGAGTTTTTATCCTGATGCAATTCTGTGTGCACTTGCCAACGTTTTGTGTTCTGAGAAGATAGGACAGTAAACAGCAAGTTCTAGAAATTATGCACAATGTGGGACGCTTTGTGTTTTCAAGGGCAGGAGTCTCTTCCATGGGCCAGCACAGATTCTTCTGTAGACATGTGGGGTGTCTAAGACCGACAGAAGCTCTGGGCATCACCCAGCATCCTCATTTGTCTTACAAACCAGGAAACCTGGGGGGATATGCCTCAAGTTGGTCTGGACCATCCAGAGCTGAGAATAGAATTCCTGGTGGGAGAAAAAGCCCACAAGACAATATTTGGCCCTTGCATCTTGCTGCTTCTCTGGCATGGCAGGAGGAGGGTCACGGGGAAGCTGTCTTGAAAGGCTTGCGGTGTTGCATGGGTGCTTGGGAAAATGTTGGGCAGCAGGCTTGAGTTGTTCAACCCCTGCACGTACCCAGGAAAGCCTGTTTTCACAAGTGGCCATTCTATAGGGTCCTGGAAACCAAGCTCTTAGACCGTTCGGACTTGTAGGGCTTGGAGCCAAGGTGTACCAGTTGCCCCAACTAGTCTATGCCAACCACGTGATTTATGGGGCTCCCCTGCTTTCTTGGCGGGGGTAGGGGGAGGCTTGAGTTCAGTTACTGAGGGTTATTATGTATGTACTGATTTCCTAGTGACAGTCCCCTCTTCTCAACAATATATCCACCCTGGACAGCATCCTGTGTTCGGCCTAACTTCCCGTGCATTGTCACATCATTGCTGGAGGGATTAAGCAGGTTCTGTGTAACTCCATGGGGAGAAGACCCCCCACTGCTCGTGTCTGGGTCCCTCAGGACCTCTTCTTACCCTGACTTTGCTTTGCCTCTTGTTGCGGTAATAAATCATAACCACGAGTATAACCGCTTTTGGGTCTAATACGAACTTTTAGTGAATTGTCAAGCCTGAGGTGGTCCTGGGGACCCCCCCAACCTCATGGGATAAATCTGAATTTGAGTCAAATGAGAGAAGACAGAGGAGGAGGAGGTAAGTGTCATGGCTTCTGGTGTCCCCAGAAGAGCCAGGGCTGGAATTCTTTGAGGTTTGAGCAAAGGAAGCTAGTTTGAGATCACAGTATTTATGCCATTTCACGAAGAAGAATACAGAGCCCTGGGAAGGCCACATGGCCAGTACAGGTCACGTAGATACCTGAGACCAGTGTCTTATACCTCCCAGGAGGTGGTGGGGTCAACATGAGAATCTGGGTCTTAGGACTTTAAATCACAAGCTTGATGTGATTTAAACCAGATTACAACAGCCCTTGGTTGAGAGTGGGGGATTGACTTGCTGTATGACCCCTGCTGTAAGTCTGATGCTTGGTCCCAAATGACCATGATTCTTGGTGTCTGGGAGTCACAGGTGAAGGTAGATGCATTTGGGTGGGTTTCTGGTGTGATGGGACTGTAGGGAAGTACAAGACCATGTAGCCAACCAACAGAAGTCATAGGGTCCCTGTAGGATAAATACAAGTGGTGGTTCTTGGAGTTCCCGTCGTGGCACAGTGGTTAACGAATCCGACTAGGAACCATGAGGTGGCGGGTTCGATCCCTGGCCTGCTCAGTGGGTTAAGGATCTGGCATTGCCGTGAGCTGTGGTGTAGGTCACAGACCTGGCTCGGATCCCGCGTTTACTGTGGCTCTGGCATAGGCCGGCAGTGACAGCTCCGATTAGACCCCTAGCTTGGGAACCTCCATATGCCGTGGAGGCACCCTGGGAAAGACAAAAAGACAAAAAACGAAAGTGGTGGTTCTTGTTCTGATATTACCAGACTACATAGCAGGTAATGTGCATGTTTGTTGGCCCTGGCTGTGGATAGTCACCCAGGCAGGTTTGGGATGCACTCATGCTTAAGAGGAGGGCTCTTCCTTCTCCATTTCTGTGGCCTCGAGTCATCAGAGGAACTCCATGGTGCTCAGGATGGCTAAGGAAGCAGAGCTGGCAGCAGAAATGTTCTACCTCAAATCGTAAATTGAAATAGCAGTGTGGCTGCACGTCTTAGGATACAGCAAAACCAAGTGAGGTCGACTGCTGGTTCTGCTGCTTCCTTTCTTGTGTGATGCATGCTTTAGATCAACAGGGATGTGTGCTTGTTAAGAGGCTCATTGGCTTTTTAAATTTTTTATTAAAGGATAATTGATTTACACTGTTATTTCAATTTCTGCTGTACAGCAAAGGGACCCAGTCACACGTATATATGCCTATACGCACACACATTCCCTTTTGTATATTACCTTCCATCGTGTTCAATCACAAGAGACTAGACAGAGTTCCCTGTTCTGTACAGCAGGGCCTCGTTGCTTATCCATTCTCAATGTCCTAGTTTGCATCTACCAACCTCAAACTCCCCATCCATCCCACTCCCTCTCTCCCCCTTGGCAACCACAAGTCTGTTCTCCATGTCTGTGAGTCTGTTTCTGTTTTGTAGATGGGTTCATTTTGCCATATTTTAAATTCCACATAGAAGCGATAGCATATGGTATTTCTCTGTCTGACTTCACTGAGTTGCATCCATGTTGCTGCAAATGGCATGATTTCATTCTCTCTCATGGCTGAGTCGTATCCCATTGTGTATATGCACCACATCTTCATTCCTCTGTCGGTGGACGTTTAGGTTGTTTCCATGTCGTGGCTGTTGTGAGTAGTGCCTCTATGACCACAGGGGTTGCATATATCAAAAAATACATTGTCACATTGTCCAGATAAATGCCCAGGAGTTGGATTTCAGTATCATTGGGTAACTCTAATTTTAGGTTCTTGGGGGAACCTCCATGCTGTTCTCCATAGAGGCTGCACCAGTTTACATTCCCACCCACAGTGCGGGAGGGTCCCCTTTTCTCCACACCTCCTCCAGAATTTTTTGTGTGTAGATTTTATGATGATGGCCATGCTGACTGGTGTGAGGTGGTACCTCATTGTAGTTTTGATTTGCTTTTCTCTAATAGTGATGTTGCACAGCTTTTAATGTGCCTGTGACCATCTGTATGTCTTGGAGAAATGTCATTTTAGGTCTTCTGTCTATTTTTCAACTGAGTTATTTTTTGATGTCGAGTTGTATGAACTATTTGTGTATTTTGGAGATTAAGCCCTTGTCTGTGGCATCATTTCCAACTACTATTTTCTCCCATTCCATAGGTGGTTGTCTTGTTTTTTTTTTAAATGGTTTCCTTTGCTGTGCAAAGGCTTGTACGTTTGATTAGGTCCCATTGGTATGTTTTTGTTTTTCTTTCTATTAAGAGGCTCCCTGTCTTTAAGTCTTGCTGGGCAACTGTAAATCAAGGTATCAGGGTAAGGAAGCTCTAGGCTTGATCTCCGGTGTTCGCTTCAACTCTGTGAGTAAAAACCCCCTCCTTCCATCCAGGGCTCACGTGCTTCTGGCTCGTTGTCTAGTTGGGGTTTTCTTGGAAGCATGAGGCACTGGTCAGCTGGGGAGTCAATTCTCTAGGTTCAGTGAGAAGAACAGGCATTGGTAGAGAAAGGCCTCCAGCCTCCCCCTGCTTCAGAAGGGCCGTGTTCTCCAGGAAGTTCCCAGCAAGGTGGCAGCCCCCTCATCCATAAGAACAGCCAGCTGCTGTTGGCTCTTCTGTTTTTCCCGTGTCTTTCTCCCTGCTCCCTCTTGTCTGCATCCAGAGGTCCCAACACCCAAAAGCTGCCAGCGTCCACGTGACTGTGTCCATTTTTGTTTTTGAGGGACCCTCATTTAGGGCGTGTGCAGAAGGCGAGTCCAGGATGGATATGAAAATAAAGGGCTGAATGTGGATGTTGGTGCCCCCCTTCTGCGGATGCAAAGGTGTCCCCTCGGGTGTCATGTTCAAATCCTGACACCTGGTCAGCTGGGAAGGGGACCTTATGTGGAAATAGGGCCTTTGCAAATGCAATTGTCCAAGTTAAAAATGCAATCCTAATGCCATTTATGTGTACATGTGTAGGATTGAATAAGGCCAATGAGAAATTGCAGTGTATATATAATATAATGAGAAATTATGTCTACATGCATAGTATTGAATAAGGCCAATGGGAAATTGCGGGATACATAATATATAACATAGTATATTCTATAATATATATTACATAATACATATTAAATATATATTAATATATAATATAATGAAATACTATAATATAGTTAATGTATATAATATATAAATATATAAAAATAGGTTGGACCTAGAGATTATCATACTATTAAGCCAAAGTCAAATACCGTATGATATCATTTAGGTGTCGACTCTAAAATATGATGCAAATATACCTCCTTATGAAACAAACTCATAAAGGACAAACTTACCGTTACTGAAGGGGGAAGGCGGGATAAATTAGGAGTTGGGGATTCACGGATGCTCACTATTATATGCAAAACAGGTGAGCAACAAGGACCTCCTGACAGCACAGGGAACTCTACTCAATAGTTTGTAATAACCTATGATGGAAAAGAATATGAAATATATATGTATTCTACCTATGTAGTTACATAGTTACAACTATAAATATGTATACATAAAACTGGATCCCTTTGCTGTACACCTTAAGCTAATGCAACATTGTAAATCAATCCGACTCCAATAAAACTGGAGGAAGGATGTTTCCATTTGATGGATGAGCAATGTACCTGCCCATCAGCTTTACATGAAGATTCCTTGTTCATTCAGAAACAGTTGTCGATAAGGACACCACTGATGCCGGTCTTTAATTACCTGGGGGACCACTTAAAAAGCCACCTTGGATTGCAATGTCCCCTGTGCTGGGGACGCAGTTAATCCATCGCTGTCATGAGCGTATTGAACTTTACGCTCTAACCCGGGTTAGAAAAGCCCCTGTCAGGAGCTCTGTTCCAAGGACGTTGGAATCGACCTTCCCGCAGTGTGCACCAGCTGGAGATGCTTGGGAATCAACAGAAGCGCTTGCAGACTCTAAAGATTGTGCGCTGTTTAGCATAATGAACAGTGCTGTAGTTTACAATTCAATTTCTAGGGCCATACGGGTGTCTGTGTGATTTATGCAGACACTTCCAAAGTGTGCCTGGGAGGGCTTCGGCCGGAACATGAAAGATCAGAAAGCAGACACAGCGGCGAATGCAGGGGCCGTGTTGACATAGATGACTGGGCTGCTTGATTGGCTGAGGGTTCTTTCTTTTTTTGTTCTGTTCTCTCTCCGACAAAGCGATTCATTTTGCCTTCCCAGAATGCGGCCAATGTTTTCTAAATGACCAGATACATATTCCCCTCTCCCCATTTCATAGTTAGCATCGAACCTTAATAAATGGCCTGAAGGTACAGAAGTGAACAGGACGCAGCCCCATTTAAGGAATGGGGGTTCGTGAAAGTGGGAAAACACTTCTTGCTTTGAGACCGCGTGTCATGAGACCCTGAGATTTTTTTCTGTACTAATTTTTTAAATTATAGTTGACAGTTTGGTGCCAATTTTTGCTGTGCAGCAAAGTGACCCAGTCATACATACATTTTCTTTCTGATGTTATCTCCCATCATGGTCTATCTCAACAGACTGGATAGAGTGCCCTGTGCTGCACAGCAGGACCTCATGGCGTCTCCATTCTCGATGTCATATGAACCCCAAACTCCCCATCTATCCCACTCCCTCCCCTTTGGCAACCACAAGTCTGGTCTCCATGTCTGTGAGTCTGTTTCTGTTCTATAGATACATTCATTTGTGCTACATTTTAGATTCTACATATGACATCATGTGGTATTTGTTTTTCTCTTTCTTACTTGGTATGAGAATCTCTAGTTGCATCCATATTGCTGCAAATGGCATTATGTTGTTCTTATTTATGGCTGAGTAGTATTCCATTGTGTGTATGTACCATATCTTAATCCATTCACTTGTCAGTGGACATTTAGGTTGTTTCCATGTCTTCACTATTGTGAATAGTGCTGTAGAGAACACTGGGGTGCATGGGTCTTGTTGAGTTGTAGTTTTGTCCAGATAGATGCCCAGGAGTGGGATTGCTGGATCCTATGGTAGTTGTGTGTTCAGTTTTCTGAGGAACCTCCATCCTGTCCTCCACAGTGGCTGCACCAATTTCCATTCCCACCAACAGTGTCGGGGGTTCTTTTTTCTGAGACTGTTTTTGATCCCTGGTCCTGTAGTTCCTTTCCCTGCTGACACGGGCCCTAGGCAGATGTTAGTCCTGTCTCCCAAAGCCCCAAAACTCTTCCAAGTTGCTCACGGACCACATCTCTGCTTTGGTGGCTTTGGGGAAGTTCATTACACCCACAGTCAGAGAATATCATGAGCCAGAGAAACTCGCACAAGCCTTGGTGTCCAGGCTTCTTATTCAGGGGTTGGTTACATAGAAATGGTTGTCCAGGGAGTTCCCATTGCTGCTCAGCAGTTTAAACCTCGACCAGTGTCCGTGAGGATGTGGTTTGATCCCTGGCCTTGCTTAGTGGGTTAAGGATCCAGTGTTGCTGAAGCTGTGGCATATTCAGAGATGTGGCTTGGGTCCAGTGTTTCTGTGGCTGTGGTGTAGACCTGCAGCTGGAGCTCTGATTCAACTCCTGGCCCGGGAACCTCCATGTGCAGGTGCGGCCATAAAAAAAGGAAATAAGAAAGCAAAAAGATGCGGCTGTCCCTCCACATAGCTGCCCTTAGCCTCCAGCCTCCCCAGAGGTCAAGCTGAGACCTCGTGCCCCAAGGCCCCCACCGTAGGTCACATTGCAGCACACACTCCCAAAGGATTGGTCTTCCTTTGGCCAATCACCTTCTTGTATCTTTCCTCACACACCTGACCAGACCCAGGACCCCCAAGTAAACAATGACCCTGGTATAGAGCCGGACATCCTAAGTCTCAGAGGCGACCTTCCAGGAGGTTGGGGTCAAGGGCAGAACTTTCCTGGGGCAGAGTCTGTCCTTTGCTGCACACCCCTCTTGCAGAAGCCCTTCTAAGCCCAATTTTGCAGAATACCCTCCATCCTGGAGAGCATGGCGCTCAAAGTGACAGAATCCACGCTTGAGTGACTGTGGCAGATAAGAGCCCCCACCCCTGCAACAAGGGGATACCTAGTTTGGAGTGTGTGCTGGGTTGAATTGTCACCCACAAAGATACACGGACGTCCTACCCCTCAGTCTCTCCCAGCGTGGCCTTATTTGGGAAGAGTCTTTGCAGGTGGAGTTTGTGGAAGAAGAGGTCGTATTAGGGCAGGGATGGCTCTAACCCACCAGGACTGGTGTCCACGTAACAGAGGGGGGGGGACACAGGCTGGGGGGAGGGATGGCCATGTCCCAGTGGAGGTGGAGACTGAGGTTGATGCTCCCTCAATCGAGGTTTGGAGAATTCCACTCTGGCCGCCCTAAGCAGCTCACGCCAAGTGGCTTGTTGACACGGCCTCTCTATCCCCTGTGGAAAGCGGGGTGACCAGACGGATCTCAGACAGCAGGGAGTGAGGGCTCGAAGCAAGATCTTCATCCTCTGCTGAGGAATGGAGCCTGGGCAGCCTGATGAAAACCAGGAATTCCCACCACTACACCAGCGAGAGGCTGAAAGCAGCATTGCCCTGATTCTTAGCCTCTGTTGAAGGCAGGAACGTCTCACGGAGGCAAAGGCTGTGAAAACAGATACAAAGTGTATTGTTAGAGACACAGTCCACCTTGTGGGAGCGCACACACCCGGGGAAGAGGTGTTTTATCTAAGGCAGATGCACAGCAGCCACACATGCCCCAAGGAGGAGTGGGGAGGGGATGTGTCAGGCAGTTTAAATCATGTATATGGGGCGGTTCTTCCAGGTCCTTATCTTCCTTTGGCCAATCACCTTGCATCTTTTACACCTGAATGGACCCAGGGCCCTCCCTGAAGGGCGTGTGCATTTTTGGCCAAGAGGGATCCAGAGCAAAGGGTTATGGGGCAGCTGACGGGACTTATGATGGCCTGGCGCCCCCTCCCTTTCTGACCCCTGGGAGCCTTTCTGCAAGAGTGTCGTTGGGAAGGTCATCTCGACCCCAGGAGGGGTTGACGTGGTCACCTTATCTTTCTAGTCCAGCAGAGTCAGCTCCTGCCTTACATTTCTCCTGACGTGTCAGAGAGAAGCAGGGCCCCAGGTCCTCAGCCCAGGGGCCCATCCACCTCCTACCTCAGGATGTCCCCCCAGGGGGCCAATTTGAGACAGGGGCCCACACAGCAGGAGCCACGGTCACCCACTCCTGTTTGGTGATAAGAAACCCTGGGGTCCTGGGAATGAGCAGCCCTCTGCCTGCCCCTGTCAGGGACAAAGGGCCCCCTCCCACAAGGACCTTCCGTCCTAATCATTAGTGGTGGTGAGTCCAAACCTCGAAAGGGTCTGAGCAGGTTCAGAGGAAGACCTGTAGGTGTCTAGAGTGAACTCGGATTTGTATGGATGCTCTCCCTGCATCTGTACAGACCCAAGCGAGGGAATTATCCTTGGATAGAGAGTTTTCTGGGACTGCCCAGAGAGACCTTATCGGGAGGCACCGGGAGCTTGAACGGGGCTCTGCTGTTCTTCCGGGTGGTGGTGCTGGTGTATCAGCAGGGGCTACGCCCTGAGTGTCCCAGACAGAGCCACCTCCGATCGCGGGGCTGCCCAGCTGGGCATTCTGGCTGGACGGGCACGAAATGCCACCTCCGCAGGGACCGACCGACCATGTGGAAGAGACTAAACAGCCAGAAAGGTCACCGTGTAAACACTCTTGAAGTCAGCTAAGCGCCAGAGGCAGAACTAGGTTTTATTTTTGGTTTTGGGGGCTTTTTTTGCTTCTTTGGGGGGGGGGGGTTAGGTCTGCATGCACCATATGGACGTTCCCAGGCTTGGGGTTGAAGCAGAGCTGCAGGTCTACACCACAGTCACAGCAACTCTGGATCTGAGCCACGTCTGCGACGTAAACCACAGCTCAGGGCAACGCTGGATCCTTATAACCCACTGAGCGGGGTCAGGGATGGAACCTGCATCTTCACGCGTACTAGTCAGGTTCTGAACTCGCTGAGCCAACATGGGAACTCAGAATGAGGCTTGAGTGGAGAGTTTTCCAGGGGAGGAAAATGGTCTCTGTGAACGCGGACCTGCATCATTCGTGGGGAGTGAGAAGTGGCTGGCAGGGCTGAGCTCCAGGGTGGCAAGGCAGCAGGTGACTCTGACTCTGCCTCAGCTCTGGTGGTTACTGCTTTGCTGGGTTGTCGAGCACAGAGAGTATGTTGGCACCAGTAATTCCACCAACCGCAGGGCTGTCTGATCCTCCTGCACAGCACGTGGGTCCAACCGGCTGCAGGATCTCGGGGCAAGGCTTGGACCTCCCCCAGCCTCCGGTTCCTGGCTGTAAAACGGGGAATGGGTAACAATTCTTTCTCCCCTGCCTGTGCAGCAGTTCCCCGAGGCAAAGCTTACACCAGTGCTTCGTCAGCTTTAGCACGCTGTCCCCTCGTGTGTTATGCCATCTGAGGGTTTACTACCCGAGTCAACACTTCCAAGGGGTTTCCAATGCCTTTCACCTTGAGACACAGCTCTATTCCGGGTTCCCATGTATGTGCTTTTCCTGACTATGGGCCAGGTCATAGGCAACTTTGAAAATGAATCATGCAGAGTTCCCGTTGTGGCTCAGGGGTTAAGAACCTGGCTAGTATCCGTGAGGATGCGGGTTCGACCCCTGGCCTCACTCAGTGGGCTAAAGATCCGGCATTGCCCTGAGCTGTGGTGCAGGTTGCAGATGCTGCTCAGATCTGGCATGGCTGTGACACTGGTGTAGGCTGGCAGCTGTAGCTCCAATGCAACCCCTAGCCCGGGAAGCTCCATATGCCACAGGTACAGCTCTGGGGGAAAGAAAAACATGCAGTCTGTCACAGTCGGTCACGACGCTTTGCAGGAGGGGAACTGAGAAGCGGGTTTTCGGACTTTCCCCTTCTCGTGGCAGAGGCTTTGTTCACCAAGGTGTGTGTTTGCTGTGCTGTGTGTTTACTGACAGTGAAAGAAGAAAAGGGAGGCAAGGATTATGAAAAGAAAGTCAAGCCCAAAGCCCCTGCAAACACCTGTTTCCCTGAGATAAGAACTCCGCTTTTGCTCTGGAAGCCCCATCACAGTCATCATTATCCTTTCTCATTTGAATGAAAACCGCGCGCGAGGCGGCTCATCCTCATTGAAATTCCTGAAATCTTCATTCTTTCTTGGTATTTGGTTGGAAAAAATAAAAAACCCACAGCTACTCATTCTTCTCCCCAAAGTATAGCCCAGGATTAAGAGTCTGGATCCATCGCCTGTATGCATAACGCGAGCCTGTGATGACTTGGGGTGGAGGAGCTTCCACCTGGCTTGATGTCATCCTTCTATTTCACTTGAGCTGGAAGCAGACCTTGGCTCTGCTGCCAGAAAGCTCTGCCTGGATGCCTCAAATCCACTCCCACCTCTGAGACATCGCAGGTCTGGTTCTAGATCCCAGCAAGAAAGCAAATACCGCAATATCCCATGAAGTTTTAGTTCCCCATGTGCATCTAAAGGTGATGTTTACACCAGACTGTCGTTTCTTAAATGGGCAGAAGCATATCGTATCCTAAAAACAAGGCATGCCCCTTAATTTAAGGACACTTTGGAATCTAATGTATGGCACAAGTGGACCTATGAAAAGAAACTCACGGTCATGGAGAATAGACTTGTGGTTGCCGAGGGGGAGGGAGGGGGCTGGACTGGGGGTTTGGGGTTAGTAGATGCCAACTATTGTTTGGAATGGATCAGCAATGAGGTCCTGCTGTGCAGCACAGGGAACTCTATCCAGTCACGTGTGATGGAACAGGATGGAGGATAATGTGAGATAAAGTATATATGTGTATAGCTGGGTCGCTTTGCTGTGCAGTAGAAATTGACAGGACACTAAATTGACTCTATTAAAAATTTACTTAATAAAAATATTGCTAAATGCTCACCCTCCTCACCTCCTGTGAGTTGCAGTCGTGCCTTGAAAGTTCAGGGACCACACGTTTGCATAACAAATAGAGTTGTAATGCAAAGCTCTGAAATAGCCTGAAAATCACCAAAATGTAGCAGCTGCTGTAGGGAAAATGCTGATCATAGACTTGGTGGGTTCAGGGTGGCCACAGACCTTCAATCTGTTTTTTAAAAAACGCAATTAATGTGACAGGCTCCAAAATGAGGTAGGTCTGTTGCTCGGTGCCCCCAACCTCCTTTTTTAAAAACCTTTGTTTTGCTTTTAAGTTGCTGCACAGGTGCCCCTTCTTTTTAAAAGCTCCCTCCTATCCCAGGTCTGTCGCAAAGTTTGAGACCTCGTTTTGTTGTTGTTGTTTAATTTAAAAAACCTTCTCAGCTACCTCCATACTGTTTTCCATAGTGGTTGTACCTGCTGACATTCCCACCAACAGTGCGGGAGGGTTCCCTTTTCTCTAACTGGGTCAGCATGCTGTACAGTAGAAAATTGACAGAACCCTGTAAACCAGCTATAATGGGAAAAAAATGAAAATCATTATATAAAATTTTTTAAATTTTTAAATATTTTATTGGAGTAGAATTGGCTTCCGAGGTTGTGCTAGTTTCAGGTGTTGAGCCAAGTGACTGATAACCCTTCTTTCTCCGCTTCTTGTCCCACATAGGTCAGGACAGAGTATTGAGCAGATTTCCCTGTGCTGCTTGGTAGATGCTTTTTCCCTGTCTAGTTTACCCATATTAGTGTGTATACGTTAATCCTAAACTCTTATTCCCTCCCACCCATGTTTCCCTTTTGGCAACCATAAGTTTGATGTTGAAACTGTGAGTCTGCTTCTGTTTGGTGAATCCGTTCTTTGGTATCATTTTATTAGATTCCATATATAAGTGATACCATATGAGATTGCTCTTTCTCTGACTTAGTATGAGAATCTCTAGGTCCACCCATGTTACTGCCAATGGCCTTACTTCATCGTTTTTATGGCTGAGGAACATTCCACTGTGTATATGGACCACATCTTCTTTACCCATTCCTCTCTCAATGGACATTTGTTTCCATGTCTTGGCTCTTGGGAATCGTGCTGCAATGAACACTGAGGTGCTTGGATCTTTTGGAATTACGGTGTTTTCTGGATACATGCCCAGGAGTGGGATTGCTGGGTCTTACGGTAGATCTATTTTTGATTTTCTGAGGAACCTCTTTATTGTTCTCCGCAGTGGCTGCACCAATTGACAGTCCCACCCACAGTGTAGGAGGGTTCCCTTTTCTCCATACCCTCTCCAGCTCTTACTGTTTGTAGATTTTTTGTGATGGCCATTCTGACTGGCGTGAGGTGGTACCCCATTGTGGTTTTCATTTGTGTTTCTCCAATAATGAGCGATGCTGAGCATGTTTTCATGTGCATTTTGGCCATCTTTCATCGTTGGAGAGATGTCTGTTTAGATCCTCTGCCTGTTTTGGCGTTTTTTGTTTGTCTTTGGTGTTGAGTGGCATGAGATGTTTCTATGTTTTGGAGATTCATGTCTTATTGGTCTCTTTGTTGGCAAAGATTTTCTCCCAACCTATGGGTTGCCTTTTCATTTTTTAATGATTTCCTTGGCTGTGCAAACGCTTTTGATGAGGCAAGGAGCTGGGGCCGTATGGACAGTCTTGGAAGAGCTATTGATCCCATCATGGAAATACACCTGCAACTAGGCTGTCCCACCACCAGGAGGCCATGTGTCTGGAGGCCCTTCGGGGCTGACCTGTGGAGAAGGACAGGTGTAGGGTAAAACTGACCCTGATCTTCCCAATGGAACCTGATAAAAGTCCTCAGGCATTATTATTAAATGGGATACAGAGGGTTTGATGCTAAAACAGTGTCTAGAACAGTACCCAGAAATGCACTGGTTATGGTAACTGTGCCTTCCCACTCACCTGCTCTTGGAGACTTTGAGCCTGAGGGTTGGGGTTTTATTTGTATTTACATTTAGTTTTAAATTACAGTAAAACACACACAGCATAGCATTTCCCACGAGTGATCATCGAAATCGTTCTCAGTGCTGTACCACCATCCCCACCACTGACGTCCCAAACATTTTCATCCCCTAGGATGGAAACCTCTGCCCCTTCAACCATCATTTCCAAATCCCTCTGCCACCAGCCCCTGGCCACACTAACCCACGTTCTGTCTGGGGACTTGCCTGTTCTGGACATTTCCTGTAAATGAACAACACCCTGAGTGTCCTTCTGGGTCTGGCATCTCTCACTGAGCATCATGTGTTCAAGGCCTGTCCATGTTGTAGCCTGTCAGAGCTTCGCTCCTTTTCATGGCTGCATCATATTCCACTGTGTGGACGGACCCCATCTGTTTATCCATCCATCCCACTGGAGGGACATTTGGGCAGCTTCCACCTTTGGGTGATTGTGAATACTGCTGCTGGGAACGGTGGCACACATTCTTGTTGGAACTCCAATTTCAAGTTCTTTGGGGTATACATCCCAGAGTGGCATTGCCAGGTTGAAAATGAAGTTGAGCTGCCTAACTTCCACACTGCCTCCCCCTTTACATTCACCCCAACAGCTGTACAAGCGTTTCAATCTCTCCAAATCTCCGTCAACTTACTGGTTTCCATTTTCCATTACAGCCATCCTAGTGGGCTGAGGGCCCGTGACCTGACATGGCAAGACCATCCCAGACCAGGTTTCTGAGTTTCTAACCCATCTTCAGCAATGTGGGGGGAGGCGTCTTCCTCACTGGTCAGTCTGGGCACAGCTGTGCAGTCCCTGGCGTTGGCCCTGTACACCCCTCTTCTTCCTGCATATGGGGGACCCTCCTCTGCTCTTGAGTTCTTGATGACTTTCTCCCTGGCCTGCCCTCTGGGAACCCACTTGGGGGTCCCCATGAGACCTCCCCCCCGCCACAGCGATGGTTTATCACATGCTTTGATTTCCAGTTGCTGTGTGGAAGGAACTGCCCTGATCACACCTGCTTTCATTAAGATTCAAACCCTTAGGATAGCGGAAGGGTTGCCCTCTTCCAGGAGCAAGTGAGAGGATGTGTGTTTAAGAAGCTGATTCTGAAGTTCCCGTCATGGCGCAGTGGTTAATGAATCCGACTAGGAACCATGAGGTTGCAGGTTAGGTCCCTGCCCTTGCTCAGTGGGTTAACGATCCGGCGTTGCCGTGAGCTGTGGTGTAGGTTGCAGACATGGCTCGGATCCCGTGTTGCTGTGGCTCTGGCGTAGGCTGGGTGGCTACAGCTCCAATTCGACCCCTAGCCTGGGAACCTCCAAATGCCGCGGGAGCGGCCCAAAGAAATAACAAAAAGACCAAAAAAAAAAAAAAAGCTGATTCCACAGGATGGCAGAGCCTTCCTGAAGCATTCACTCCATTATGATGGACTCATGGGGGGAACCTGTCTGGGTCCAGAGACTCCTGACATCTCAGCAGAGAGGTATCTCCCGCATTCACCTACACAAGCGAGCAGGTCTGCCGTCAAGGCTGGAATCCCCTGCAGGGGACTGGGTGGACAGATGCTTGGGTTCTGTTGGCTTGAGCAGAGCTGGGACTCTCGGTGCCCCACAAAGAGGACAAGCCTTTTCTGGGGGAAGGAAGGGCCTCTGGTTCATCATGGCAGAGCATGGGAGGGGGCAGTGAGCCCCAAATGCACCTGCAGGCCACACAATGTACCCAGCCAGGCAGGGAAGTGGGACCTTTTGTGCACTGGGGGCTGCTGGGTTTGGGACGTCCCCGCATTTGGCATTGACAGAACTATTTGGTAGCTAAGTTCACGTTAATTCCAAATCTGCACAGAGGCCCTGGGGCAGTAAAGCCAATGGAATGGCGACCTCGATGGGACCCCCAGGTAGCAGTGTGCTTCAGTGTTGACTTGGGCAGCCCCGGCTGCTACCTTGAACTGAGGGGCACACGTGCAGAGCCCACAGCCCCACCCGAGGCTCTTCGGGGTGGTCTGCATTTGCAGGACCCAGTCGAGGCCGGGGCCCACTCTTCCAGAGTCCACACTGCCCAGCTGGATGCTGCTGGTGTGATGTGGCCTCTGGAGTTTGTATTTCTGAAACAGTCGCATGGGGTTTCTGGTTTTAGGAGCAAAATATTTTTCTTCCCACTCATGTTCTAAAATTAATAGCATTTATGGAGGGGTTGGGGGGGTGTGTGTAGAGAGAAAGTAGATACACAGATACATGTAACTTAGGTAGTCTGAGGGTAGATGATGGTAGATACACAGATTTTATCGATACAGGCAGATCAGATAGATACAAGGTGAGTAGAAGATACAGGTATACATATTACACAGGTATGCTGGTAGATAATGGATAAATGATACAGAACAGATGGATGGGTGTCAGAAGATGGGTACAAAACGGTAGGTGGTTGATCACAGATACATGGGTAGATACAGGTGAGTAGAAGATATAGACAGATGGTTAAATAGATGATTGATGGATATGTACTGTAAGAAGTTGGCTCGAGCATGGCCTCGAGATTCCAAGGTGGGTCAAGAAACTGAAGAGTCAGGAAGAGCCAATGTTTCCATACTGATCCACAGGCAGAATAGGACCAAGTGCCCAGCCAGGCAGCAGGAATGCTCTTCTCACTTGAGGAAGGCCTGCCTCTCTATGCTGTCCTGGCCTTCAACTGATTAGACGAGGCCCACCCACACTGGGGGAGCCATCTGCTTTACTCAGCCCACCGAGTCAGAGGCTCATGTCATCCACAGTCATGTTTGACCACCTGTCTGGGAATCCTGGTGCTGTCTAGGAGACACATACGGTTGTTCCATCCAAATCTCTCAGGGTGATTCCTCCTGGTACTGTTGGTAGCTTCCTGAGAGGTGTCTCTTCTACAGCCAAGGCTGAGAAGCTCTGCAGAGGTCCACACCTATGAGGGAGGCTCCCTGAGGATGACGTTGAGGGGGACCCTCGCCTGCCTCCATTCCCCTGAACCTTCGCCATCAACACAGCCAAGAGATGCGCTTACAGAAGGACCTTTGGAGACACAGCCCTTTCATCCCTATCCCTTGATCATTGATGGGTTTCAAAATCAGCTCATTTCCAAAGAAACCATGAGAGAGACCATCGGGTCTTCTCTGGGGATTGCACAAAAGTGCCCAGGTTGGGGTGGCCACTAGTGAAACTGGATATAACAACATAAGCGGCTCTGCATCTCAGCTGGTAGTGCGGAGAGAACAGAGAGGGCTCTTTGCCAGAGTTGGCCGTTAGGGTGATGGAAACACATCCCTGGGTTGTCAGGTGGAAGGAACTCTGGTCGATAGTGACCAAGTCTCTTAAAGATGCTATTTTAAAGCACAAGTGCCCCTCTCAGATTCTGAAAGCCTTTGTGGAAAGGTGCAGAGCCGAGAGGGAGATGCACCCAGATAAACCTCCTGTTCTCTCATCATAAGAGGAGATCACGCTGCTTAGGGTGGAGATTCGCAGGCACTGAGAAGCAAATGGCACGCAGCCTCAAAACTGGAAAGTTTCCACCTTGGGGAGGAGCCTGAATTTTCAATTCTGATGGCATATTGGTGCATGTAGAGTCTGGGGGGGTTGCAAGTATATCCATTTCGAGGTCTTACCACCTTGAGAATTGATTGCTGGTGATGTCCACAAAACCAAAGGTGCACACACGATATATTTCAGATTCTGGAGAACGATGGCCCAGACCCATCTGGGGGAAGAAAGTACTTAACTCTAGCACCCCACCTGAGAGGTATTCCTCACCGAAAGAGGGAGAGGGTCCCCAGAGTTCCCGTTGTGGCTCAGTGGGTTAAGGGCCCAACTAGTATCCATGAGGTTGCAGGTTGGATCCTTGGCCTCGCTCGGTTAAGGATCCATGATTGCTGTGAGCTGTGGTGTAAGTCATAGATGTGGTTTGGATCCCGTGTGGCTGTGGTGTAGACTGGCAGCTGCAGCTCTGATTCGACCCCTAGCCTGGGAATGTCCACATGGCACAGGTGCTGCCCCAAAAAGAAAAAGTGGAGAAGGGTCCCCGTGGGCACCAGTGGTCGCTCAGCAGTGTCTCCTTCCTTCCAGAAGACTGATGACCAGCGTCCATGGGGAGAGTGTGTTTCTTCTTGGTGTCCGATCTTCTGCTCATAAGTCTTCCAGACAGACTGAAAGCTACCGTGGAAACTTGCCATGGAGAAGTTAAGAGACACAGATAGAGGGAAGCTTTGAAAACCTTCCGTAGCTGCACAAGAAACATCGTATTAAGATCTCATCATGATACTGGTTTCCAGTCAGACACCGGCCAGCGCTGGTTCCTCGCATGGCTGGTTCTGTGCCCCTGAAATGCATCCATCCTTCCCCACACACCCCGAGTCCCTCAGTGGCTGGAAGCACGTGGGGGTGGGTGTTCCTTAGACAAACACCTGCCCGAGTAAACCAAGTCCAATCAGGAAACTAAATGCTGGGATAGAGTCTGCCTGGAAGATCAGCTCAGTTTCGGATGTGTGTCACCTGGACCTGACATTTGGAAATGAAAGGGTCCCCACCATGGGTCTGGTAACTGTCTGTCCTCATACAGTTTTTTTTAAGGCCACACCTGCTGCACATGGAAGTTCCCAGGCTAGGGGTCGAATCAGAGCTGCAGCTACAGGTGTACACCACAGCCACAGGGCATCCAATGGGCATCTGTGACCCACACCACAACTCAGGGCAACGCCCCATCCTTTACCCACTGAGTGAGGCCAGGGATGGAGCTGCGTCCTCATGGATCCTAGTCAGATTCGCTTCCGCTGAGCCACGGCAGGAACTCCCAGAGTAGTTGTTACAGTGGGATTGACCACACTGCTAACACTGTACATGACGTCCCCGTCCGGTTATAAAATAGATAAGCCAGTCAGAACTTGGATAAACCTGGTGTTGACAGGGCAGAGGCTCAGCATCCCATCCTACACCAGCAGTGTTGGCGCATCCGTCACTGTCACAGATAACAGCTCTTTAAACGTGGCTGCATGGCCTGGTCATGTGCAAACACACGAGTTACTCAAGATCTTTGGAGCTCCCTGGTGGCTCGGGGGGTTAAGGGTCTGGTGGTGTCGCTCTGTGTCATGGGTTTGATCCCTGGCCCAGGAACTTCTACGTGCTGTGGGTGTGGCAACAAAGAGATCTCGGGGGCAGAGGATGCGGGCATTAAAGACACGGGGTAAGAGGGGCGATAACACCTAGACATTTTGTAACACGCACGTACCCCCGGGGGCTCTGCCTCCGAAGTGGGCTCCTCCACCCTGGGGACCTGGCCTGGGTCCCCTGAGACCATCAGCTCCCTTTCCGAGCCTCTGGTCCCCAGCCTCGAGGTCAGCCTCGCTGTGCCCTTCCGAGGGGAGACACAAGGGGGTAACACACGTGCAGAGTGAGGCGTCGGGCTGTGTGCCCAAGTGGGTTTCTGCCAGGAGCCCACATGCACACCAGCAACACTGACCCCAGATGCGGTAGGTTTAATGTTTTCTTGGACGTGAAAACAAAGAACCATTCCAGGTAACCCTCTTCCAAGCTCCCAACCTGCTGAGCACAACGGGAACTCCGGGAAAATGACTTTCCCTCCCCTGCCATCTTCATGCATCTTCTCACGAGCTCCTTTGCCACCTCTGTGCCTCTTCCTGAGGGGGGTGGCCCTTGAAATCTGGTACCCATTTAACCTTGCTGTGTTCTTATCATTGAATGGGGGAGAGTCTGTCTATATCCTAGTCTGTCTATATTCTAGTCTGTTATTTATAGACTTTTGAGTCTCTTATCCTATATAAAGAGACACCAGGATAAATAGATTATAAGATGGTTGTGTGTGTGTGACGTGTGGGCACACATTTATCCACCTTTGTCTAGATTGTGGAGTGTGTTTCTAGCTGCGGTTGTCGGCTTGGACGTTGTCTGAGAGACCGGCTGGCCTTCCTGGCCCCTCCTGCTGCTGCCCGAGAAGCAGTGTTTCAGGAGGGGTCATAGCTGTGGGGTTGGGTAGATGCTCTTTTTAACGTTGAAGAGGTTTTCTCTTGTTCTATTTTAAGAAGAGTTTTTTTAAAAAACCTAAAAGAATGTAGACATTTGCCAAATGTCTTTCCCGCATCTACTGGGATCTCAGACTTCTCACATTTTGTTTTCTCGTCACGGGGTATGACCTTGATTTATTTCATTTTTATTTCTATTATATTTTGTTCTTTTTAGGGCTGTACCTGTGGTATATGGAAGTTCCCAGGCTAGGGGTCAAATGGGAGCTGCAGCTGCCGGTCTACACCACAGCCACGCTGGATCCGAGCCACATCTCTGACTTAGGCCACAGGTTGCAGCTGGATCCTCAACCCACGGAGTGAGGCCAGGGATGGAACCCATCCTCCCAGAGACTATGTTGGGTTCTTAACCCACTGAGCCACAGTGGGAACTCGCCTTGATTTTTTTTCACATATTAAACCAAATGGCCCATTTTTGCGAGAGAAGTCCTCCTCTTGTCATGGGAATTACTCTCTTCATCCTGATGGTTTGGATTTGTCACATCTGAGGATGCCGGCATTAGTCTGATTACAATTTTTTTAAAAAAGACTAAGATATTATTAGCAAATAAAGCTCTTGGCAAAAGGTTCTCGGCAGGAAATGTGCCAAAATCTTTAACAGAATGAATTGGTATTTCCTCCACTTCGCTTTTCCGGGAATGTTTGTACAGAATAGAGATTTCTTTTCTCCACCTTTGACTATTTAGTAGAATTTGCCTCTGAAGCCATCTGGGTTTGGAGGGGGGTTTAACCTGAAATATTTAACTATAAACTTAAATCCTTTGCAAAGTCATGGCATTTGTTCATTTCTTCTTGAGTAAACTTCAGCAGTTTGTCTTTGGGGGAAGTGGATGTGAACTTGTTAATAATGTTTTCTTGATTGGTCTTTTAATGCAGTCGGTGGGTCTGAGTGATTTCTGTGCCGCCTCCTTCAGATCTGGGCTGTGATGCTCTTATTTCCTGGATTGACGTGGGTAGAGGTGGGTCTGCTTTATTGACCCGTCAGAGAACTGGTGTTTGATTCAATTGATTGACTCTATTGATCTTCTCTTTTTCAGTTTCGTTAATTTATTGTCTCTAGTATTTCCTCCTACCCATTTTGTATTTAGAATGCTTTTCTTTAATTTCTTAAAGTAAGAGGATACAATATTGATGGAAAACCCTTATTTTTCCTTCCTGCAAACACTGGACATGGCACATACTCCTTTAAACATTGCTAAAGGAGCATTTCACAAAGTTTCTCTTGTGTTTTGAATGCCTTCATTCCTGTGGTATATGGAGCTTCCTAGGCTAGTGGTGGAATCTGAGCTGCAGCCACCCACCTACACCACAGCCATCACAATGCCAGATCTTTAACCCACTGAGCGAGGCCAGGGATCGAACCTGCATCCTCATGGATACTAGTTGGGTTCATTAACCACTGAGCCACGACGGGAACTCCATATTTGCATTATCATACACCTCAAAATATTTTCCAGTCCCCCCTCCCCGACTCTCCTTGGGCCTATGGCTTATTATCTTTTCTTTTTTCCTTTCTTGGCCGCCCCATGGCATAAGGCGCTCCTGGGTTACGGATCAGATCCCAACCGCAATTGTGTCCTGAGCTGCAGCCGCAGCAACGCTGGATCCTGAACCCACTGTGCCAGGCCAGGGATCAAACCGGCATCCCAGTGCTTCCAAGATGCCTCCGATTCCATTGCACCACAGTGGGAACTCCCCTGGGGGTGATTGTGAAGTGTGCTGTTTCATTTACCAACAGTGAGGGTTTCACATAACCTTCTCTTCCTGACTCCCAGTCTAGTTCCCTTGCAATCAGAGAAACTATGTTGCAGGATTTCCGTTCTTTCAAGTTGGTTGGCTTTTGCTCTGTGGCTGAGATGGGTGGACTTTGGCGAATGTTGCTGGGCCTTTAAAGTGAATTAGGTGTGTCTGGAGCAATGTCTCCACCCTCTGGGCGTGGCTTCCAGCGAGGGGGCTGGTGCAGAACCGGAAATTACCAGGATCGCATTTCTCGCCTTAACCCTCAGCCCTGTCTCCAGGAGCACTGCTGCAGGACACTTGCATTGATGCTCAATTTGTCTTCAACTGAAGTGTATGTTGGAGTTCCCGGTGTGGCTCAGGGGGTTAAAACCCCAGCTAGAAGCCATGTTGGATGCAGGTTCAATCCTGGGCCCTGCTGAGTGGGTTAAGGATCGGGCGTTGCCATGAGCTGTGCTGTAGAGCGGCAGCTGCAGCTGATTCCCCTAGCCTGGGAACTTGCATATGGCACAGGTGTGGCTCTCTGTTTATGGTACCCTTATGGTTTTAGAGTTTGGGGAGTAGAAAATATGCCCACAGGTAAGGTTCAGGGTGGGTGCAAACTTGCATTCTTCCTCAGAGCTGGTGTCTAGGGGCCCCAGGACTGGTGCTGGGGGTCTTCCTCTCTGGCTCTCACTTGTTGGGGGTTTAGTTGTGCAGAAGAGCTCAAAGAGATTGCTGTGTGTATCCCTTGAGGGGGAACCAGGACCTGCCCCCAGGAGGCACAGTTGTCTCCTGACGGCCCCTCCCTGGTCTCTGCATCCCCTCCCTTCCCTGATCTCTGCATCCCCTCCCTTCCCTGATCTGCACCTGCCCTTTGGGGCTCAGGGAAGAGCCTGGAAACTTATTGCCTAAAAACAAGACATGGGGGACGCAGAGGCTTGTGTGCCCAGGGTCCAGCTGGGTTCCACCACTTCCAACAGCCTCCCATCTCGAACTAGCCCAGGACACGGGTGGCTGGCAGGTGCCACCAGCACTGGGTGGGGGGGAGGGAGCCCCTCTCCACTGCATGGCCACAAAAGCCCCCTTTCTGAGAAATGCGGTGGGTTCCTGGACCTGGTCCCTGGTGGTCAGGCTCATTTCCATTTTTTCAATTACTGGGAAAGCCCATCAGGTGAACCCGGAGGGGTTGAAAGAATGAAGAAACCTAGAGGCAGAGCCGGACCTGGCAGGCATCCTAATGTGGGGATGAACCGTGCACGGAGCACAGTTCTCATCGAGCTTTGGGGGGCGAAAGAGAGAAGTGCCCTGTCACTTCTCTGTCATGTGCCTGGCGCAGATTCTCTATTTGCATATGAAATGGCATCTCAGGGAAATTAAATTCAGGAGAGTTCGCCCTGACTTTGGATTATTAAACAGCCCTGGGGAGAGGGGTCTGTGTGGGTGAAAACAGGTCAAAGGTGTGAGATGGAAAGAAATGGAAGCAGCGTCTCCTAGAAAAACGTCCACATCTGGGTTCACGGCAGAATTATTCACAGTGGCCAAGAGGGAGGGAGGGGTGGGTGGGTGGATGGGGTGGGTGTGATGCCAGAAAGATGTTACCGGAATCCGGGTTCGTTCGCAGCTGAAGAATGAATTGTACAAACACACAAGGAGCAAGCAAGTGAAGTCTTCATTACAGGATAGCACACAGCTCCCAGGACAGGCTGGGAGGGAAAGAAGAGCCCCCTTCTCTTGTCCTATAGGGGTTTTTATCCGTTGAAGATGGAGGTTCCCCACATGGGGTCCAGAAACATGTGGCTTTCTCCCATTGGCCTTGCCCGGTTACCTGTATCAGTCCCTGTCCACCAGGGGTCTTAGGGGTGGAAATGTCCTCTAAGTGTCAGGGTTCTTTGCCCTTCTTTTCCCATAGACTGGGTCACAGGGGCTTAGGGATGAATGTCCATCTGGGCGTAGGTCCAGTCCCTACAGTAAACGAGACCTGTGGGGAAGTTACTCCCTGGAGCCCTTAAGCCACACGTGTTCACCAATGGCCATATCAAAGGATGCATCCAAGCCCCTGCTCCCACACTGACTCCCTGAGTGAGGATTCTGCCTCAGATGGACGTGTGGGTTGGTGGATGGATCCACAGAACAGGGTCCATGCACATGGCAGAGACGACCAAGCCACACAAAGGAAGGAGGTCCTGACACAGGCTACACCATGCCTGGACCTTGAGGACACGGTGCTCAGTGAAATACGAAAGTCACCAACAGCATGTCCTGTGGGATTCCACTTAGAGGAGGTCCCTGGGGTCATCAGACCCATGGACACAGAGTCAGAAGGGGTTGGGGGGGGGGGTCCAGGGTCTGGGGACGCGGAACCAGTGTTCAAAGAGAGCAGAGTCTCAGTCTGAGAAGAGGAGTGAGCTCCAGGGATGGGCGGTGGGGGTGCTCGCACAAGAGGCCAGTGTTCCCGGGGTGGGAAGGCAGGTGACCGGCCACTGGGCACAACGCTTCTGCGCACAGGCAGGAGTCAGCAGAGACGGTGCCTGGTCCCCGTCACCAGGAGGGTTACATGGTGGGGGCACCTGATCGGGGGGAGCAGATGGGAGAACGTGCAGCTTGACACGGAGCCTCCCAATGTGGCCCGTCCACACGGAGCCCTCGGCGTGTGTCCCCTGTCCCATTCTGTGGCCACAATCTCAGCCTGTGAGTCACGGAGGCAGTGGTGTGACCTGCGGGAGGGGCCGTGGCAGGGATGGCGTGCAATCAGACACGTGGCCACCGAGGACGCTGGGCGGGTGGACGTGGTGTGACCTCGGGGTGTCTCAGCCTGCAAGCTCCTGACAGGAAGCAGAACGCACCGCTCTGGGGACGAGGGCCCAGCGGGTGCCAGCTCCATGCCCAGAGCAGAGCGGGGACCTCTGAGGGGACATGGGGTGACGGCCTGGCTGATGGCGTTGGCTTGGCATGCAGAAGCAGGCGTGTTCGGCCTCTCCTCGCTGTGCTGCCTTTCTGGAGCGAGGGTCTTGCTGGGTGGTTAGCTGGCCAAGCACGTCCACGGCTAAATTACGTGGAGTCAAAACTTTGTTTCTGGGGGCTACGTGTTGCCATGGCGACAGAACCATCCATCTTCTCAGCGTATGGGAACCAGAGACGGGATGTATGGCCGTGTTTACAGGGATGTTGGGGAGGGAAGGAGGGGGCAGAGAGAAACAGGGAGAGAGAGAGAGAGAAATAGATGGAAATTAGAAGAGAAACGGAGAGAAAAAGACACAGGGCAGGGGGGGAGAGAGGGAAATAAACGGAGATGGGGGAGGGATTTCGGCATGGGGGGGGCGGAATAGAGCATGGGAAGTGTGCAGAGAAGATTTCGGTTTTAAAGGGCTTGGGTTTACCATGGTTTCCAAAGCTCCAGACAAAGCTCTGCAGGGCAGCGCCTGGATCACTGGGTTTCAAAGCAGGGGGTAGGAGTTGCTGTTGTGGCTCAGAGGTAATGAACCCGACTAGCATCCATGAGGATGTGGGTTTGATCCCTGGCTGGGGACAGGGGGTTGATGTGAGCTGTGGTTGCAGGTTGCAGATGTGGCTGTGATCCAGTGTTGCTGTGGTGTAGACCTGCAGCTCTGATTCGACCCCTAGCCTGGGACCTTCCATAGGCTGCAGGTGTGGCCCTAAAAAGACAATAAATACGTAAAGAGATATGTAGACAAATATGTAAGTAAAAGCAAGTGGTAAAGGGGGGGGTCCCTTAAAAGCCTCGAATACCCGCCTCCCAAGAGCTGTGTCCAGAGCCAGATGTGTTTCAGTGGAGACACGAAATCCATCCAATGCGAACAAAAATTCACAGGCAGGTCGAGGAAGAGGGAGGCAGGAGAGAAACAGAAGTCAGAGCAGAGGAAGTGAGGGGAGGGCCGTTCAGGACCCACAGGTCCAGGGAAGGAAAAGAGGGAAGCGTTTTCAGAGGCAGGTGGGAGCCAGAACCGTCGGGGGTTGGTGGCGAGATGACACCAGAGAAGAAGTGAAAGAGGGTCGCCGGCTCCGTAAGGAGAGGGAGGTTTCAGGATGAGTATTTTAGTGCGTGTCCATTTTTCTTTCCTCCTCCCCCCTCCCCCTCCACGGCTGAGCCAGAGGCCAGCAGCATGGGTGCTGAGTAGGGAAGTGATGGCTTGAATCTCAGTTATTCTCCAAAATGCCCTGAACAAGAGGAGGGAAGGGAGGGGTCAGGGTCGGAAAGGAACAGCCCAGGCGGTGTCCACCAATCTTCAGCCCTTGTGCATTCCAGGCGTGGGTCAAAGGCAGGACCTGGCTAAGGACACGGTGGGAACTGACTGCTTTCTTCTCTGTGAGGAAGCCCCCTTGATGGTTTCCACTTGGAGATGAAAAAAGTGGACAGAGAAGTGAAAATGTGAGCCCGGGGTCACACAGCAGGGGGTATCTGCACAACCTGAGTTCAGGTTCCTTTTTTTTTCCTTTTTTTTTTTTTTTTTTTTTTTTTTGCAGTAATGCACATTGAACCAAGGTAGCATTGATTTTATTTTTTATCAGAGCATAGTTTATTTACAACTCAATTATGCCAATCTCTGCTCTACAGCAAAGTGACCCAGTCGTTCATACATACATATTCCCTTTCTTTTTCTTTTGTCTTTGCTTTTTTAGGGCTGCAAACTTGGCATATGGAAGTTCCCAGGCTAGAGGTTGAATCAGACTTAAAACTGCCGGTCTACACCACAGCCACAGCAGCACAGGATCTGAGCCATGTCTGCGACCTCCACCACAGCTCACGGCAATGCCGGATCCTTTACCCACTGAATGAGGCCAGGGGTCAAACCCACATCCTCATGGATACTAGCTGGGCTTGTTAACCTCTGAGTGGTGATGGGAACTGCAGCATTCCCTTTCTTATATAATGTCCCTTCATGGTCTCTTACAAGTGACTGGAGACAGTTCCCTGCGTTATATAGTATATTTTCTTTCATTATTTGATCTTCCTGCATGGAGCCACAGTCACAATATCCATCTACTTAGGCGGCCAGTATCAGTCAGGACAGGAGAGACTTGCTACAGTAACAAGTAGCACCAGTGTCTGGGTGGGTGAAAGCAAGGGAGCTTTACTTACTGTTCATGCTGCATGTCCACTGATGGGGTGTCAGCCGTGGGCTCTGTTCCACCGTGCAAGACCCACGCTGGGGAAGCAGCTATGAGTCAGAAGAGGGAAGGGGACACAGAGTGCCCGCGAGGGTGTCGCTTTAGCATTCAAATGCTTTAGAGGGACAGAGAGGGAATTTGGGATGAGCAGGTGCCAAACTATCTATAGGATGGGTGAGCCCCAAGGCCCTACTGTACAGCACAGGGAACTCTATCCAATCTCCTGGGACAACAGGAAGGAGAAGAATATATTTTAAAAAGTGTACAAATGGATGACCGGGTCCCTTTGTTGTACAGCAGACACTGGCACAACGTGGTAAATCAAGTATACTTTATAATCTAGCCCTTGGTGAGGAAAAAAATAATAATCTAGCTCAAACAGGAAGCATGTCCTGTCTCCTCACAGCTTGTTGTGCAAAACTTGTGCTATGACCCCATCCGACTAGGCAGAGAGGGGCTGGACCCTCATCCCTTGTGTCCTAATGAAAGGAAAGCAGCTGTGCCTTCTCCCGGCATCAGGATCAAAGTTAGACATGTGACTGCCCTCCAGAAACTCTTTATAGCGGCGACAGTCACAGCTGGGGTGGTCCTTGTTCTCTAGAGCTGGATGTTACTGCTGGTACCTGTGAATCCTCTGAAATTCCAGGTTGCAAAGGCGTCATTTATTTGAGGGCTGTTGGAAGGTTGCATGGTGTGTTTGGAATGTTGACAGCAGGCTGCATTATAGGGGTGGTGGGAGGCTTTGCGTATAATTGACAGGCTTCTCCGTTGTGCTTGGTCGGCTTTGATTGTTCTCTATAAGGATATGGTACTGTACAATAAATGTGTAGAGAATTTTCTTAAAAAGGAAGGTTTCTAAATCACCTATAATGAAAAAAAATTTTTTAAAGGTTTCTGCTGAAAGGCGTTGCCGTTGAACTCTGTGATTAGGCTTTGGTGGTGCCAGAGAGACGTCTCTGGCAGGATTGAGGTAGCACATTTTAGCCTCACCCTGGGGGCAAGGAAACAAGTCTGTCATGCCCTGAGTGTCGCCTAATCCAACCTAAACACCATTTTCTCCTTAGCTTCCATATTCGCGACATTTAAATGACTTTCTGGAACCTCCACATTTAAGCTCTCAGACTGTGTATCCCCTGTCCTCCCAGATACTAAGTTAGAGGAACACACAGGCTCCCTGCCCCTGCCACCCTTCCTTCTGTCCCCCCGCCCCATCTTTTAATGTTGACCCTTTAAGGACTGCGTCAAGCCACCTAAAATATCTTTGAAGGCAGACTCTCTGCTGTGCTTATGCCAAACCCTTAAAATAACACCAGCCCCGCCCCATCCCCCACCCCTGCTGTGAGATGGCCAAGCCCTGGTCAGCACCTTCTTGAGTTACTGGGATAATCTGTGCTTATTAAACGCTCTGGGTAGAAAAAGAAACCTCTCAGAATAGCCTCGACCTGGGTGGGTGGTGGCTTCAGATCTGTGCTATTTGGGGACATTTTGCGGGGTGGGGGGGGGGCGCGGTCATTCCACCTGTTTTTATTCAGGCGCGTTTGCAAAAGATAGGCTCCTAGAGGCACCTGGAGTTGCGGGTGTGTTCACATGTGGGCACAGGGAGGAAACAAGTGGGTGGGGGGCTTCAAGGGAAGCAGACTGGGGGCCGATGGGGGGGGGTGTGTCTTGTATGTGGCCCTCATTCCTGCAAGGGCGTTTCTTTACCCCATGATCTTTGAGCATCGCACCTGCCTGGTGGCCCTGATGCTCCAGACTCCTCAGTCCTGGCTGTGGACCAAAGGCGCGTGCACCCCTCCCCCCAAATACAATGTCAAGCCCTAACTGCCAACCAGTGGGGTCAGCAGGTGGGGCCTGGGGGGCGGGGAGGTGATGAGGGTGCAGCCCCCAGGAGGCGATTGGTGTCCTTATAAGAGCCTGCGGGGAGCTCCCTCTCCCCTCCCCCCTGCGAGGTCCCAGCACCATCCAGGAACCAGGGTAATTCCAGGAACAGAAACTGCGCTTCCCCTCCCCGGATATCCAGCCTCCAGAGCTATTGAGGAGCAAGCCTGTGTTGTTCATCAGTCCCCTAGTCTATGGTGCCTGTGACAGCAGCTCACACAGACTGGGACAGGCCAGCATTTTTGCTGGAGGGAATCCAGCCTGCTCTGGGAACTGGCCTCCTTCAGCTCAGGTGCCCACCTGCAGGTCAGTCCCCGGCTGTGGGAGGTCACATGGATACAGCAGATGTGGCGGAACTTCCCAGGAGGGCGGTGGGCATTGTGGGCACTGGGGCTCAGCCGGGACACATGCCCTCTTGTTTCCTTCTAGAGGTGTTTGTTTCCCTCTGCAGTGATAGGCAGTTTGGATAGTTCCTTGAATGAGGACATTGGGGAGTTCCCGCCGTGGCGCAGTGGGTTAAGGATCTGCCTGGAATCCAGGTAGTTGTGGGCCGGCGCCAGCCACCTCCCCAGCCTGTGGGAAGGGGTGGACGTTGTCCTGTCCATGATAATGGCAGTTCCGGTGGCTGCCAGTCCTGGATGGACCCAAGGGCCTGTGTCCGTCCTGGGGCGTGAGACAAGGGAGGGGAATTCTGAGCACTCAGCTTGCAGATCCACTTGGGGGCCGTGGGCCGGGCTTGGGTTCTGCAGCCGCAGGTGATGATTCTCTGGTTACCTCTTGTTATGGACTCATCCCCCTGTGTGGATGCTGAAGCCCTGACCCCTGCACCTTCGAATGAAAGCATTTTTGGGATCTTTCAAGAGGAGATGGAAGTAACATGAGGTCACAAGGGTGGGGTCTGATCCCCCAGGACTGGGGTTCTTAGGAGAAGAGGAGACCAGGAGTTTCCTGGTGGAACTATGGGTTAAGGACCTGGCATCACTGCTGTGGTCTGTATTCAACCCTGGCCCTGGGACTTGTACATGCTGCAGGCACAACCAAAAAAAAAAAAAAAGGCATCAGGACACACTCAGTCAACTCTGGAAGGACACACCCTGCCCACCCCAGTATGTAAAATAGGATTTACTGTATAGCACACAATTATCATTTCTTTTTTGTATTTAAAAAAATTTTTTAGGGCTGCACCTGTGGCGTATGGAGGTTCCCAGGCAGAGAGTCGAATGGGAGCTGAAGCTGCCAGCCTCCATCACAGCCTCACCCACACCAGATCCGAGCTGCATCTGCGACCTACACGGCAGCCTGGGGCAACACCAGACCCTTACCTCACTGAGCGAGGCCAGGGTCCTCACGGACACACTAGGTGGGGTTCTTAACTCGCTGAGCCACAATGGGAGCTCCTCTTTTTATTTTATTGAAGTGGAGTCGAGTTACAATATTCTGTTTCTGTTGTATAGCAGAGTGGTTCAGTTATGCACATATACACACGTCCTTTTCCATGTTCTTTTCCATGGTGGTTTATCACAAGATGCTGAATATGGTTCCCTGTGCTGTAAGTATGACCGCATTGTTTATCCAGTCTGTCGTTAATTAGCATCTGCTAACCCCACACTCCCAATCGATTCCTCCGCCTGAACAACCATGAATCTGTTCTCCGTGTCTGTGGGTCTCTTCTTTCTATAGATAGTTGAATTCTTTCCTAGTTTGTATTTATTTATTTACTTATTTATTTGCTTTTTACAGCCGCACCCATGGCACATGCAAGGTCCCAGGCTAGGGGCAGAGTGAGAGATACAGCTGCCAGCCTACGCCGCAGCAACGCTGAATCCGAGACCTACACTGCAGCACATGGCAGCACTGGATCCTTAACCCACAGAGTGAGGCCGGGGATCAAACCCGCATCCTCATGGATACTAGTCAGGCTTCTTACTGCTGAGCCAGGAAGGGAACTCCATCTCAGGTTTTTATGGTCTCTGGAGGCTTTAAAAAGTATTGGCACTTCCAGGGCTCAGCCCCAGGTGCTCACATTTCTGTGACCTGAAGTGGGGGCGGGGGCGGGGTAGGGGTGACCTGCCCACAGGAAGTGCTGAGCTCCAGGTGGGCATGCCTCACCTGCTCCACCCTCTCCCTCAGGGCTCATGGCTGCTCCCCGGAGCCCCTCCCCTGGAGACCCCAGGAGTAAGAGGCTGCTGGAGCTCCAGCCACCCTGGCTTCAGCAGTGGGGCCCCCACCCACAGAGACTCCACACAGAGACAGGGCAGAACGGTGAACAAGAGGGTTTCTTTATTTTTTCGTTTCTTTTTTTGATCAAAGTAGAGTTGATTCTCAATGTTGTGATAGTTTCAGGTATATAGCAGTGATTCAGTTTTACTTAGATATTCTTTTTCAGACTTTTTCCCCATATAGTTCATTACAGAATTTTGCCTAGAGTCCCCTGGTCTGTGTAGTAGGACTCTGTTGTTTATTTTATGCGTGGTCCTGTTAGAGTCCCACGTCTCTGTGCTGGGCAGTAGCTCCTTGTGTATTTTATACAGAGCAGCGGGTATATGCTAATCCCAAACGCTCAGTTTATCCCTGCCCCTCCCACTTTGGTAACTGGAAGTTCAGTTTTTTGTATCAATGAGTCTGTTTCTGTTCCCCCCCCCCCATATTTTTTTAAAATACAGTATAGTCAATTTACAGTGCTGTGCCAATTTCTGCTGTACAGCAAAGGGACCCAGTCAGACATATATAAACATTCTTATTCTCATACTACCTTCCATCCTGGTCTATCCCGGGACACTGGCTAGAGTTCCCTGTGCTGCACAGCAGGACCTCATTGCTTGGCCATTCTCAGTGTCCTAGCTGGCATCTCCCAACCCCGGTGTTTCTGTCTTACAGATGTGTCTGAGTCCTGTCTTATATTCGACACAGAAGGGATATCTGTGGTATTTGTCTCGCTCCGCCTGCCTGACTTCACTGTGTATGAGCATCACTCCTTATGATCATAAGGTCTACCCCTGTCCTAGCCGGTGGCAGTGGTTCACTCTTTCTTAGGGGTGAGTGAGCAGGGAGATTTCTGAAGGTCACTCCAGCATCTGCTGTTCTGTAGTATGTATCTATCAGGATACTTTTGTCATGTAGCATATTGTATCTAGTATTGCCTATGGGATACACAGTAGAGCAAGATACTGAGATGTGCAGGTATTGCTATTACATAACATCTAAAACAGTTTTCTTATGCAACATGATAGATGCCGTATGTTACATGTAACGTCTGACATGTGTTTGTAATAGTGTGATCTGTAGGAAACAGGGTTTTTCCCACCTTGCCATATAGATACAATATAATCTATGCTAGTCATTATACTGTCTATAATAGCTGTAATATTCACATACTAACATGGAATATTACACATAAATGATATATATAGTAAATAGTACATAATAGAATATATAACAATGCAATTTAGTCACATAGGATTTTTCCACTTTCCATAGAGATAGACATATTCTGTTACCAATTCCATTATCTATGCTTGTTATAACACTACAACTTGGGGAGTTCCCTGGTGGGTCAGTGGGTTAAGGATCTGGCATTATCTCTGCTGTGGCTCAGGTCACTGATGCAGGTTTAGTCCCTGGGCTGGGGACTTCCATGTGCCGAGGGTATGGCCATAAAAGAAAAAAAATTATAACTTGATATGTAATACATGACCTGTATTGCATTATATAATATAGTGTGTAATGGAGCAGTTTGCTCACAAAGGATTTTCCTACTTGCCATATAGTCAGGCACATATTCTATGTATTTTATTATGTATAATAGTTACAATGTTATGTAACATTATATGCCATGTGTTATTTTATATGTAACGTATGAAGTAATATATATTTACATATATCATGGTGCAATTTGCAGGAAAAAAACATTTTTTTCTCACTTTGCATTATTAATATATATAGTCTATGCTGAATTACATTATCTGCAAGAGCTATAATGTATATAGTATACATAATCATTATGTGTATATGTATTATGTATAATATGTTTTATATTATCTAATAGATTATATACTGCAATCTGGTTGCATAGAATTTTGCTGCTTTCCAGAGAGTTATGTGTATATTATATATTTTATTGTCTATAATAGTTATAATAACTTGGTATATAATGTAGGATATATATTATATAATAGCATATGTAATGCAATTTGGTCACATAGGATTTTCCTACTTTCCATATAGTTATGCATATATTCTATTATATATTTTATTACCTATGGTAGTTATAACTTGGTATATAATATACGGTATATATTATATGATAGACTATGTAATAGTACAATTTTGTCAGAATTTTCCTAATTTCCATATAGTTATGCATATATATTTTATTGTCTATGATAGTTATATTATCAGTGGATATATGATGTATTTATTATAGAGTATATAATAGTGCAATTTCATCATGTAGAATTTTCCTAATTTCCACATAGTTATGCATATATTCTACTATATATTTTCCTAGGTATAATGGTCATATTATTACACCTGGAGCCAGGATGGAAAATGCCAAGTATTTAGTCGGAGTAGAGAAAACTGCTCAGGGTCTCCCCCCCTCCCCTCGAGAAGGTTGTCTGGACAGAGACACTGGGACGAGCCTGGGCCAAGGGTCCCCAGTAGAGAGGAGTCTGGGTGAGATTCCTGGGCTAGACATGCATAAGAGCATGACCAGCTTAGGGGGCCCAGTCTTTCACGGCACCCTCCCCCCCAAGACTGCACCAGCCACGCACCCAATCTGGTGTGGGCAGTGGGGACAGCTTTCCCAGGAAGCCTGCAGGGAAATCTTGGCAGTTGGCTGTGGTTAGCTCTGAAGGACCACTCGCAGAGATTTCAAGGATGGTGGGGAAGGAAATTCCCAGGAAAAGACGTCCACACAGCAATCCCTCCAGAAGAGGAGAGGGGGGGGTATAAGGGTCTAAAAAATTATGTAGCAGGGAGTGGTTTTCAGAAACCCTGCAAAATCGCACCCCTTCCTCTCCTGAGTCTGCCACCAGGTAGATCTTCAGCTTGTTTCTCACCCTCAGCATTTTCTCCTCAGATGCAACATCTACAGTGTCTTCCAAATGGAGGACACATGCTTTGTCGCAGTCAGGCTTCTAGCAGAAAATAGAAAGTGCATTCCCATGGGGTTATTAAGAGTCTGCACAGCCGATTGGGAAGCATTAGGGGAAGTCCTGAAGGAGGCAAAGGCTCCCAGAGTCTATCAAAGTAGAAGAGGAACCGTTATCACCGAGCCTGAGAAGTGAGAGGAAATAAAGTCCAGATGATACCAGGGTTCAGTTGGAGAGCTGTGGTGGAGGGGCTGCCCGGCAAAAGTCAGGACTGATGGAGGAAACAGCTCACTGCAGCAGCAACCACACAGGGAAGGTTGCCTCCCAGCTCCTGCCGGTGCCTCCCACCATCTAAACTCACCTGGATTCCAGAGGGTCACAGACTCTGGGAGGTGCAGGCTACGTCCATCAGTATCCCAGGGCACAGAGTTGGGAAGGGAAGGGCAGAGGTTGGATCTGAAGGGGGAAATGGGAAACACGTCCCTTCTCTCCAGGCTTCAGGTTGGAAGGTGTGGTTGATGGCCTGAGTTGCTCAGCATTTTTTTTCTTCCTTCCTCTCTTTCCCTGAGTCCTCTTTGATGGAAGGTCCACACCTCCTTCCTCCATGGACTTTGGAGTTTGCATCCATTTTGCTTTATTTCATGGGACATCAGCAGAAAATGCTGTAAATGCAAATGGTTCAGGTTACCCTGTGGCCACTTACATTCCAACCTTACAAAAATAGGCCTACGATAGCCACTAGTTCCAAAATAATGAGACCAGGTGGAACAGACATGACTAAGCTTATGCACTGGGTTCCACTTAGGGTGGTGATGGCAGTGGGGCAGCCTAAATCAGCCCCACTTTTGCTGACCTGCAGACTCATATGTCGGAAAATAACAATTTGTTACAGCAGGGCTTTGGGATTTAGGTTTGTTACACAGCATAGTTTAGGTCAGAGCTGACTGATAGAGAAAAGGAGCATCTTCTAAGGTGGGGAAATGTGCTCAGCAAAACCTCTCAAGAAAATCTGCAGCACATTGTCTAGATTCTCGTATCTTCCAAGAGGAGTGGAAGGAGGGAACTAGCTCTCTTACTGTTCTTTGCAAGTGAACATATGATCTGTATCCTCCTTTAAAATTCCAAATCTATTGTATTTTGCACCCTATTGGACAGTTAAAGTTTCACATTGTGTTGCCAATGATAGTTGGATGGGATAGTTTTGTGCGTGTGTGTGTGTGCGTATGTTGAAGACAGAGAAGGAGATTTGAAGCCCCAAATCCTCCTCTGCCCCTGCTCTCTCCAGAGGTCATTTATCCTTGACATCCATCGGCTTTCCCTTTATGTACACATCTACACAAATATAACCCAAAATCTATTTTACAAGGGATCCACAAATACGGCAATCCATTCTTTTCTATGATGACTGGATGTCACAAAAAATAATTCAAAATCTTTTTGTGCTTCCAGAAACGGTCCCTGGGAGTCCCACACTTTCCCAAAGCCCTATTTGATAAGTGGCATTTTGTATCAGGTGAAAGAAAATTAGACCAAAGTTGCCACAGCATCCATTTTCATGCGGGAAATTTGAGGCATTTATGGCTCCTTAACGGATTACAATTTTCTGACTCCAGAACGAAGTTGTGTTCCAAAACGATGTTTTTCTTGCTAAAGCCAAACTTCCACTAATTAAAACTGAACAAGTGGCTTGATTGGGAGGCTGACACCATCCAGGCTGTGCACACAGCTCTGTTTGTTTGTTTTTGACTTTCTGGATGTTTAGATGAAGAAAATTTATTCGGAAATAAACGCTGCTGGGTACGTCAGTAATCAAGCTCCGAAGAAAGACTGGTGTGAAAATCAGATTTAAACCTCACATGCCTTAAAAGAATCTAATTAGTTATGCATTTGGAACATGGGTTTTGTAAACGCAGCAATCTCTGCCTTGGCGATGCATCTGCTAGAGAAGCTTAATTTCAGCAGCATCGCTCTGGAGTGGATGAAGCCGTGTGTCTGAGCAGAGGGGACACTGCTGGTTACCTTTGTCATCACCCTGCGCCAGCTCCTCCTCAAAAAGCTCTGGTTTGTTCAGCCTTCCTCGGCTCCCCTCCCCCGAGCTCATCCCCCAGGACTGCCACCTCTCCTGTCCTCCAGGGCTGTCCCTTGATAGGGATTGTTTTAGGAAGGGACGAGAGACCCGCCCAGTTCTGTGCCATCCTACCCAGAAGAGTTCTCCTGGGGGCTTGGCTTCGGGGAAAGTGTTGTTCTTCCCAAGGGAGGACCAGGAACCGAGATTGGCATCTTTTTCCTCTCAACATGGTAGCGGCAGGAAGCCTTACCTCCTAGGTTCTGGCTTACCTGGCGGGACTTCCTGAAAGCAGTATGACAGAAGAGGGTCCATTTCGGGCAGGGGTCAGGGGGTGGTTGAGAGACCCATCGAGGTGAGTCAACGCATCTTCCTGAGCTGTCGAGAGGCTGGAAATAGGGAGGTGGAGATGAGAGGTGTCTGTGCAGACATGCCCAGTGGAGAGTCATTGGTGAATGAAGATGATATTATCTAGTGAAGAGACAGAGGAGGGAGGATGTGGGGCTGGAGAATGGAGGATGTGACAGTTCACTCTAAAGTAAGGAGTTTCTGCTAGGTCTCAATGGGTTAAGCATCCAACTAGTGTTGGATGAGGACGCAGAGCTGATCCCTGGCCTCGCTCAGTAGCTTAAGAATCCAGTGTTGCTGGAAGCTGTGGCATAGGTTGCAGATGGGGCTTGAATCTGGTGTTGCTGTGGCATAAGCCTGTGGCTGCAGCTCTGATTCAACCCTAATCCTGGGAACTTTGATATGCTGTGGGTGCAGCTGTAGCCCTCCCCCCAAAAATAGTTCCCTGATGACCCAGCAAGTTGAGGATCCAGCATTGTTGTTGCTGTGGCATGGGCTCAATTCCTGGTCCAGGAACTTCTGTGTGTCATGGGTACAGCCAAAAACTAAAACGTAGGAAGAGAAATAAAAGAAGAACCTGTGTTTTCAGTGAAAGATGAATGAGGCATTGCAGGAGAGATGGAAGATTAGGACAGGGAGCATCTCAGAGGAAGTGGGTCTTGTGGTCCCCCATTGTGCTGAGATGAATGTCTGAGGAGGGCAGAAAACCAGCCTGTGTTTCTCAGAGGCAGGGAGACTGGGCTTCATGGACAGAGAGCATGTGTCAGCTTGCTGTTCTGTGTAACAGGTGACCTCAAGTCTGCCAGCTTAAAGAAAAGCACCTGTTTATTGTGTCATAGTTTCTGCATATCAAACATCTAGAAGGGATGGAAACAACCTACATATGTATCCACAGGTGGAGTAATTAGGTGTAGTCCCTATTCACAATGGAATATTACTCAGACATGAAAAAGAATGAAATCATGCCATTTGCAGCAACATAGATGCAACTATAGATTCTCATACAAAGTGAAGGAAGGGAAAGACATGCATTGCTATCGTGGCTCAGCAGGAATGAATGTGACTAGTATCCATGAGGACTCGGGTTCGATCCCTGACCTCACTCATTGGGTTAACAATGCGGCAATGCCACCACCTGTGGTGTAGTTTGCACGCCTGGCTCATGTCTGTCATTGCCGTGGTTGTGGTGTAGACCAGCGGCTACAGCTTCGATTCGACTTCTAGCCTGGGAACTTCCATATGCAATGGGTGCAGCCCAAAAAACAAGAAAAATAATGTATGCTACCAGTCCTGTGTGTAATCTAAAATATGGCACAAGTGAACCCATCTACGGAACAGAAACAGACTCACAGACCCTGGGAACAGACTTGTGGTTGCTGAGGGGGAGGGACTGGCATGGACAGGGGGTCTGGGGGTTAGTATATGCAGACTACGACCCTGAGAATGGATAAGCAATGAGGTCCTGCTGTACAGCACGGGGAACTCTCTCTGGTCTTCTGGAATAGAATAGGGTGGGAGATAATGAGAAAAATGTGTGTATGTAAACACACAATACATATATACATACATGTAGTTGGGTCCCTGCTGTACAGTGAGTTTGGCTCAACATTGTAAATCAACTCTGCTTTAAAAGTCATGGGGAAGGGTGCCGTGTCTCCTGCTCCGAGTCTCATGGGGTTGAAATCAAGTCTCAGGCTGGGACCCTGATTCCATCCGGGTGGAAAGACCCTCCTGAATGTTCACGGGTGATTGGCAGAACTCGGTGCCTCTCCGGCTTTCCGCGTGGCCCCTCCATCCTCCGAGCCAGCAATGGCCAGACAGGACTTCCTCAAGTTCTGAGCCTTTGCATCCTGTCCTGCCTTCAGCAGGTAGGAAGCTGTGAGTTCAGAGCTCTCGTGATCCCCTGGGAAATCCAGCGTAATCTCCCCGAGAGATCAGCAAAGCCCTGACCGTCATGACGTCTGCACAAGAGAGTCTGCAGAATAACAGATTTTCCGGGAGGGGGGCGAAGTTGGGGAAGATGAAGTCCTGCCAACCCCATCAGGAAGGGAATAAATTCAGGAGCAAGTGGGAGGAGGGGCGAAGACAGGAGGCGGCAGAGGAGGAGGGAGATGGATGGAAAGAAAGCGGGTGGAGGCGTGTCTCGGTTTGGGTTGATCCAGGCTGCACACAAGGCGGTGTCTACACTAAGGCAGGAGAGCCCTTGGTGTGCAGATCTGCTTGAGGGAGGAAGTGCGGGCAGGGGGTCCAGGATGGCGCCCGTGCTGAGAAGAGCCCTGGGGGGTCCTCGGGCTGCGCTGCCGCCTCGCTGGGAGGCCCCGGGGGAGTTCCTTAACCTCTCTGGGCCTCAGCATCGCACTGTGTAAAGGGGCCTGAGGGCAGGAAGCATCTCCTGGGGGTTTTGAGCCTCAGGCGAGTTCCCGCAGATGCAACACCGGCAACCGTGTCTGGTTGGCAGTGAGAGCTGGGGTGGCATCAGCGGGTGCTGTGGGGAGAGTCGTCCTCCTCTCCTGTGAGGCTCACAGCGCTGCTTCCCTGAGGGCGGGAGCGGGAGGAGACCTGCAGCCGTGGGAATAAAAGTGAGGCAGCCCCCATGACGGTGGAGTCCTGCATGATATGAGCAGTGTCCCACGGCCACCAGGACAGGGATCCCTGAAAAACGGCACGTGGTCGTCCTAAGGGGAATGTGAGCTCTGGGATAGAAGTCATACGCGCACCGTGATGGAATTACAGTGGTGGAGCCACCGAGATGATGTTACAGTCTTGTGGCCACCAGGAGAGTAAGGAGAGGACGATGAGCCCTGTGATGGTAATAAGAGGAAGATGAGCCTGTTGTAGTGATTATAGTCCCAGGGCCACCATGTAGGAATAATAGCCATACAGCCACCAGGAGAGAGGCAAGAGGAACAGGAGCGCTGGGATAGCAGTTACAGTCCTATGACCATCACGGTACTAAAGTAGCATCACAGCCACCGAGACAGTAAACATCGTAGTGTGGCCACCAGGATGGTGAGAAGGAACACCTGCCCCTGAGAGAGGAGGAGGAAGAGGACTAATACGGCAAGCACGGTAACAATGTAACCTTATAAATAGTGGCGATTTATATATCAGTGTACACTACAATGATAGATTTATTAATAGAACAATTATAACAACTATATAATTAGAATTTTAAATACGTTATAGGAAGTAGGAAGTCTAAATCTAAACGGGCTATATTAGCACAGTTATATTTTAGACCAAAAATTATCTGTATGAAAGTTGTAGTTTTTAGAGAATTGAGAAGCAGAAGAAAATACAGAATCAATGTAAATCATATTTAAAATAAAATATCTTGCAACTGAAAAATAAGAATGTAACCTTATTAATGATTACAATTATATATTGTATATATAACAATTATATAATTGTATTATAGATTAATAAAACAATTATATAATTATAGGTTAATAAAACAATTATATAATTATAGGTTAATAAAACAATTATATAATTATTATAGGTTAAACAATTATAATTATAGGTTAATAAAACAATTATATAATTATAGGTTAATAAAACAATTATATAATTGCATCATTATAGGTTAATAAAACAATTATATAAACAACTTGTTATATAATTTTAATTATATAATTATGTTATATAATTGTATAATACATGATTATATAATTATAATCATCTAATAATTTTTAATTATATATTTATAAACAACAATTTTTATTACAATAGTATGACAGTTATAAAAGCTTTAAAAATAACTCTTACCACAATGAAAATAATAGCTTTTATTTTTTTATATACCGTTTTATATTAATATATATTATTACTCATAATGATTTCTGTTAAAAATAATATTTATAACAAGTAAAATAGACATCATTTCAATGGTGTGTGTTAACATATCTAACTGGTGTTACTGTTATGGAGAAATCTCTCCTAAAGCAGAGAATCCAGTAGCTCTGGGCCTATGGTGACAGGAAGGAGGGCTGCTCATTGCGAACTTAGGGGTGGGGTTATAGGGGTGAGAAGATGCAGGTCATGGCTGTCCTGATGAGGATGAATCATAGCTGCTGGCTCAGGCAGGGAGTCCTGGTGCAGCACACTCACCCACCCTCACAGTCACAGTGCCAAATGGAAGAGTGCCTCAGTCAGCTCCCCTGCCTCTCTGGGTGTCATGCTGCCCTTGAGGCTCAGGGGCATCTGTGTCTGTGGCTGACCAGTCCCCCTGTGAGCCTCAGGCCCTCTAAGGATGATGAGCCTTGGGGACCCGGTGGGGACAGGGCTGTGACTCATCTTTGTAGAAGCCTGGAAATGGAGGGGCAAGGAAGGGACCACAGTGGGTGACCCAGCAGAGTGTCCCCCGTTGGCCTGGGGGGGAGAGCAGTAGAGACAATGCCTGTGTCCATCCTAAGCTCTGCCACCCAGGGCCACCTAGGGTGGATGCTAGTCACCCGGGCCTGTGCTCCAAGGGCCCTTCATGGCCCCCTGACTGCCTGTGAGCTGCCTGGGGGCATCCAAGACAGGAACGCCCAGGCTGTGCCTTCAGGCCTTGTTCGGTCTCATCCACACGGCCCTGTGTGCATTCTGCCCACTGGGGTCCCGTGGTGGAAAGATGCCCATCCTGAGCACCAGGGGCTCTGTAGCAGCACGTGTGGTCACGACACCGTGAAGGTTGCACAGATGGTAGCTTGTGTACTTGGGTGTGGGACGGGTTTTATTGCTGTTGCACAATGTACAAGGCTACTGATATCCGTTCATTTTTTTCCTGATAAGATCATTGTTTCTGAGGCAATAGAAGCTTAGTAACCAGAACAAAAGCCAAAGCCATTTTTGCTAATCCAGGTACAGTTGATTTATAATGTCATGTTAGTTTCAGGTGTACAGCAAAGGGATTCAGCTACATAAAAGTATTTTTTCAGATTCTCTTCCCTTCTAGGTTCTCTTCCCTTCTAGGTTATTACAAGATAATACAGTTTCCTGTGCTGATCAGCAGGTCCTTGCTGTTTACCTGTTTTATATAAAGTAGTGTGTCTGTTAATCCCAAACACCTAAAATATCCCCCCCACCGTATTGGTAACCATGAGTTTATTTTCTGTCTGTGAACCTGTTTCTATTTTGTAAATAAATTCGTTTGTATCGTAGCTTAGATCCCATAAGATGTTTGTCTTTCTCTGACCTCACTTAGTATGATAATTTTTAGGTCCATCCATGTTGCTGCAAGGGGCATGATTTCATTCTTTTTTTATGGCTGAGTAATATTCCATTGTATGTCTGTGTTTTCTCTCTATAACATCATCTTCATCCACTCCTCTGCTGATGGGTGTTTAGGTTGCTTCCATGGCTTGGCTATTGTATTCAGGGCTGCTGTGCATGTGGGAGCATGTGTATCTTTTGGAATTACTATTTTTCGTCTTTTCCAGATACATGCTCAGGAATGCGATTGCTAGCTGAGAGTGATTTACAGTGTTCTATCAGCTACAGGTGTACAATATTGCGATACAGTGTTTTTATAAATTATGCCCCATTTAAGGTTATTGTAAAATCTCCAAAGTTCCCTGGCGATGCACTGGGTTAAGGATGTGGTGCTGTCATTGCAGTGGCTCAGGTTGCTGCCATGGTGCAGGTTCGACCCCTGGCATGGGAACTTCCACATGCTATGGGTGCACCAAAAACCAATAACTAAAAATCTCTAAGTTACTTTCCAACAGCATGAAGTGACTCCTGACCCTGGCCGTGGTAGAAGCAGCCGGTGGTAGCCTTGTTCTTTAACAGGTTACAGCCGGAAATGCTGGGTGAGACAAGGAATGCGGTGGTCTGAGACCTCTGCATCAGGTGGACAGTCAGGACTTAAAGCAATGACACCACCAGGTTGAAGAGAGTCTCCCCCCAAATCTGTGTCCCTGGAATCTCAGAAGGTGACCTGTCTTTGTGAATGTCACAGGTGAGATGAGCTCCCACTGGAGCAGAGCGGGCAGTTAATCCAATGACTGGTGTCTTTGTAAGAAAGAGGGACATTGGGGTAGTGTGTCTCCCTGCCAAGGGGCTCACTGGCAAACCCCGGAGGCTGGGGAGGGGCTTGCGTCGGGCACCACCCGCCCCTCCCTCATGGGGAGCAAGTCTCTGTCTCTAAGCATCAGGATTGGGTGACTGGCCACGAGTTCTCCCACCTGTAATTCTATGTTCTTGAAGTCATGCATCTTTGAACCAAGGACCAGCAGCTAAACAGGAGAAGGCAAACGTGGGAGAGGAGGCTGCCCCTATGGGACTTCTTTTCTTTTTAGGGCCGCGCCTGTGGCATATGGACGTTCCCAGGATTGGGGTCGAATGGGAGCTGCAGCTGCCAGTCTACACCACAGCCACGGCAATGCCAGATCCCAGCCATGTACCTGCAACCTACGCTGCAGCGTGCAGCAACATCAGGTCCTTAACCCACAGAGCAAGGCCAGGGATCGAACCCTCCTCCTCACAGACTCTATGGCAAGCTATTAACCCACTGAGCCACAAAGGGAACTCTATCGTCTCTGACTATAAAGTGAGGTTTAAAATGGGCAGCCGTGGGAATCCACCCCAAGCTGCATTCCTGGCCCCTGTCCTTTAGTTTCTCATCTTTTGACCTCGTACAGAGGAGCCAGGGTAGGACCTGAGGGCCCTGTAAGGTTTTCTGTGGGAAAGCTGTTAAGAATGCTTTCAAAACCCAAACTGAATCCTCTTCCCTGTGGGGTTTTAAATGCCAGTCACTTAAAAAAGACAACTTCGGGAATTCCTTTTGTGGCTCAGTGGGTTAAGAACCCAACTAGCATCCATGAGGATGAATGTTTGATCCCTGGCCTCGCTCCGTGGGTTAGGGATCCAGGGTTCCCGTGAGCTGTGGTGTAGGTCTCACAGCTCAGATCCCACATCCCTGTGGCTCTAGGTGTAGGCTGGCAGCTGCAGCTCCAGTTAAATCCCTGGCCTGAGAACTTCCATGTGCTGCAGGTGCAGCCCTAAAAAATAAAACAAAAAGCAAACAACCCTTCAGATATGACCTCAAAACTTCAATTCGATGTCAAACTCCCACAGGTGAGAGGAGGTTATTACTTTTCAGAAAAGTAAACTGCCTTGAAAAACGACAGCCCAGCACCCTCCCCGAGGCCATAGCACCCATGTTAACAGGCAGTGAAAGGCCTCTTAGGGTGGCCAGTTCACAACCTGCCTTTGGAGAGGGTGCTGGTCTCAGAAGCCAGGCTGGAGGAGGGTCCTTTGCAGACGGGGGGAGGGGACCTACTTTGGACGCGTGAGATTCTGAAAGATCAGCCGCGTTCTTCACCAGCAAAGGGTGGTTTTCTCTCTGAAAGGGAACCAGTTGCTGGTGAGATGCCCAGACTCTCCCGCATTCTGCCAGGAGGAACGTGGCACTTCACAGCAGCTCTGTGGGCAGATTCTGGAAACACAGGAGCTGTCATTGCTGGGCAAAATAGAGGAAAGCAATCTACAGGGGAGACCCTGGGGGATTTCAAAGTCCTTGGGGCGTTCCCATGGTGGCCTGGCAGGTTCATGACCGGATGTTGTCTCCATGAGGATGCAAGTTCGATCCCTGGCCTCACTCCATGGGTTAAGGATCTGGTGTTGCCATGAGCTGTGGTGTAGGTCGCAGTTTCGGCTTGGACCCTGTGTGGCCATGGCTGTGGTGTAGGCTGGCAGCTGAAGCTCCTATTCGAGCCCCAGTCCAGGAACTTCCATGTGCCGCAGGTGCAGCCCTAAAAAGGCAAAGTCCTTGATAATAACCTATAAGGGAAAAGAACTTGAAAAGAGTGTGTGTGTGTATGTATACCTATGTGTACATACGTGTGTGTGTGTGAGTATATAACAGAATCAGTGTGCTGTGTACCTGAAACATGACATTGTCAGGTGACTCTACTTCAGGTTTTTTTTTTTAAGTCCTGCATAGAATCCGTTGTCCAGGAGCTTTCACCTGTTCCCAGCCGTCTCTACCGCTCACATCTCTAAGCCCTAATTACTTTCCGCCAGTCACGAGGTCATTGGACACACCAGTCAAGACAAAACACTGGTTACATGTTGGCTTTTCCATCAAAGAAGCCCCCCTGCATATGCCTTAGACAAGTCTTAGCATTTGAAGGCACAGGAGATTTTCATTGACTCAGACTCCATGACCCAAGGGTGTCTGAAGCCCAATCCTGGCATCTCAACCTGGAATGATGAGACCAGACAGGTCAGATGCAAGATGCAGCAGGGAAAACGGCTGCCCTGGAATTTGCCCTGGAGGAGCGGGCGTGCCAGGCGCAGTCGTGGCCCCAAGCTCATGATTTGGGGATGATGGCTCTTGACCTTTCGGGGTGGCAGGTTTGGTTTGGTCAGAGTGCTTTCTGCCAAACACGGCACCGTGTGCTGCTTGTAGCAGGCAGAGCGTCTTCATCGGTGGTGGTGGCAAGATATTGATCCCGGGCAGGAGTCCCCCCGGGGTTTTACGTGTCGCCCAGGAAGGCGATGAATCTCCTTTATGAACACAACATAAAGTAATCAATGCGTTTGGCAGATTCATTAGGACGTTAAAAAGGCTTGGAGAAGAGATGGAATGCCTCAAGAATCCATTTAAAAGGAAGAGTAATAGGGTTGTTATATCCATGCCAGAATATTTTACCAAGAACGGCCAGCATTGCAATATACATCACGTTCTGCTTATAGCAATAAAAATCAGCTCACAGGGAGCAGGTGTGGAAAAAGACAAACTCATGAACGTTTGTGAATGGAAGAAACAGCCCAAGGAGCTTTAAGATCTTGGGATGAATTATCTTAAATCTTCCAGAGCTTTCTACTCAGACCAAGGGGTTTTTTCTAAAGGTAAAACTATTTTTTTGTTGTTTTCAAAATTTTAAGTTAAAAATCTCCCTCCCATTCAGCTTGGTAAAATTGCTTAAAAGTAAAGGGGTTTTTTTTTGGAGTTCCCGTCGTGGCACAGTGGCTAACAAATCCAACTAGGAACCATGAGGTTGTGGGTTTGATCCCTGGCCTGCTCAGTGGGTTAAGGATCTGGCGTTGCCATGAGCTGTGGTGTAGGTTGTAGACGAGGCTCGGATCCCACGTTGCTGTGGCTCTGGCGGCTACAGCTCCAGTTGGACCCCCAGCCTGGTAACCTCCATATGCCGAAGAAGCGGCCCTAGAAATGGCAAAAAGACCATAAAAAAAGGTTTTCTTTTTCTTTTAGTATTGACAATATTTAAAATGATGTTTTGGAGTTCCTGTTGTGGCTAGCAGGTTGAGAACCCGACATAGTCTCTCTGAGGACGCAGGTTCAATCCCTGGCCTCAGTGGGTTAAGGATCCAGTATGGCTGTAGCTGCGGTGTAGATTGCGGCTGCAGCTTGGATCCTTCATTGCTGTGACTGTGGTACAGGCTGGCAGCTGCAGCTCCAATGTGACCCCTAGTCTGGGAACCTCCATATGCCACAGTGCAGCCCTAAAAAGACAACACAATAAAAATTTTAAAATTCTAAAAAGAAAATTGTTTAAAAGCATTGAGTTAATCTAATTTTTAAAAGCCACTGAATGTAACATTTCAGTGAGGCAGGAGGGCGGAGTGTGAATTGCATGTCTATGAACCTGCTTCCAAGTAAAATTAACTTTTTAAAAAGATGTTGACAGTATTGAAAATTACGTGTTTATCAGATAGAACAGCGCTTGAGAAAGGCAATAATGTCTAGAAGTTGGGTTTCCATCAAGAGGCAGAGCCCTCTGCCTTCCGGTTTCCTGAGGTGACAGGCTGGCCACCAGGGAGAAATGCAGGATTGTCCCCTGTCCCTCCTTCCCCAGGAACGTCAGGCAACCACGTCCTTAATCTTCCGGGCAGTGAACGGCTGCAGGACACGAGGGTCAGGCTCAGAGCTGGGAGGGGTCGGGGGTCTGGTGGAGAACTGTCGACAGGCAGGATGGACACCTGTGAGGGGGGTTGGAAGGAAGCCACTGCAACCCTCCAAAGTTTCTGCTTACCTTGACCACCTAGGCACGGGGTAAGGACAACGTGTGGCCACAGCCATAGGACTGTGTGACCCCGTGTCATGGTTTTGGAGAAGCAAAATCCCTGGAAACTGAAGTCCCATGAGGTGGAGCTGGTGTCCTCTGGGGCTTCTCATTTATTTCCATCAGGGCTGACCCCCAGCAGGCTCTGTCCCAATGTCATGGGTGCCCAAGAGTTGGTTGGAAGATGCCCTGTGCCCCTTTAAAATTGGGTCTCCAAGACAGCCAACTGGTACATGAAAAGGTGCTCAACATTGCCAATCATTTGGGAAATGCAAATCAGAACTACAAGGAGATATTCATTGCAGCTCTATTCGCAATAACCAAGACGCGGAAATGACCTAAAGTTGTGGTATCATATGTTTGTCCTCCTCTGTCTGACTTTGCTCACTCAGTATGATCATCTCCAAGTGCATCCATGATGCGGCAATGCCATGAGTTTGTTCTTTTTCATGGCTGAGTAATATTCCATTGTGTATAAGGACCACATCTTCTTTTTTTTTTTTCTTTTTTTTTTTTTTTTATTATTTTCCCACTGTACAGCAAGGGGGTCAGGTCATCCTTAGATGTATACATTGCAGTTACAGTTTTTTCCCCCACCCTTTCTTCTGTTGCGACATGAGTATCTAGACATAGTTCTCAATGCTATTCAGCAGGATCTCCTTATAAATCTATTCTAGGTTGTGTCTGATAAGCCCAAGCTCCCGATCCCTCCCCCTCCCATCAGGCAACCACAAGTCTCTTCTCCAAGTCCATGCTTTGCTTTTCTGAGGAGATGTTCATTTGTGCTGGATATTAGATTCCAGTTATAAGTGATATCATATGGTATTTGTCTTTGTCTTTCTGGCTCATTTCACTCAGGATGAGATTCTCTAGTTCCATCCATGTTGCTGCAAATGGCATTATGTCATTCTTGTTTATGGCTGAGTAGTATTCCATTGTGTATATATACCACTTCTTCCGAATCCAATCATCTGTCGATGGACATTTGGATTGTTTCCATGTCCTGGCTATTGTGAATAGGGCTGAAATGAACATGCGGGTGCATGTGTCTCTTTTAAGTAGAGCTTTGTCCGGATAGATGCCCAAGAGTGGGATTGCAGGGTCATATGGAAGTTCTATGTATAGATTTCTAAGGTATCTCCAAACTGTTCTCCATAGTGGCTGTACCAGTTTACATTCCCACCAACAGTGCAGGAGGGTTCCCTTTTCTCCACAGCCCCTCCAGCTCTTGTTCTTTGTGGATTTATTAATGATGGCCATTCTGACTGGTGTGAGGTGGTATCTCATGGTAGTTTTGATTTGCATTTCTCTTATAATCAGCGATGTTGAGCATTTTTTCATGTGTTTGTTGGCCATCTGTATATCTTCCTTGGAGAAATGTCTCTTCAGGTCTTTTGCCCATTTTTCCATTGATTGATTGGCTTTTTTGCTGTTGAGTTGTATAAGTTGCTTGTATATTCTAGAGATTAAGCCCTTGTCCGTTGCATCATTTGAAACTATTTTCTCCCATTCTGTAAGTTGTCTTTTTGTTTTCTTTTTGGTTTCCTTTGCTGTGCAAAAGCTTTTCAGTTTGATGAGGTCCCATGGGTTTATTTTTGCTCTAATTTCTATTGCTTTGGGAGACTGACCTGAGAAAACATCCATGAGGTTGATGTCAGAGAGTGTTTTGCCTATGTTCTCTTCAAGGAGTTTGATGGTGTCCTGTCGTATATTTAAGTCTTTCAGCCATTTTGAGTTTATTTTTGTGCATGGTGTGAGGGTGTGTTCTAGTTTCATTGCTTTGCATACAGCTGTCCAGGTTTCCCAGCAATGCTTGCTGAATAGACTTTCTTTTTCCCATTTGATGTTCCTGCCTCCCTTGTCAAAGATTAATTGACCATAGGTGTCAGGGTTTATTTCCGGATTCTCTATTCTGTTCCATTGGTCTGTCTGTCTGTTTTGATACCAGTACCACACTGTTTTGATGACTGTGGCTTTGTAGTATTTCTTGAAGTCTGGGAGAGTTATGCCTCCTGCTTGGTTTTTGTTTCTCAGGATTGCTTTGGCGATTCTGGGTCTTTTGTGGTTCCATATGAATGTTTGGATTGTTTGTTCTAGTTCTGTGAACAATGTCATGGGTAATTTCATAGGGATTGCATTGAATCTGTAGATTGCTTTGGGTAGGATGGCCATTTTCACAATATTGATTTTCCCAATCCAGGAACATGGAATATCTTTCCATTTCTTTACATCTTCTTTGATTTCTTTGATTAAAGTTTTATAATTCTCGGCATATATGTCCTTTACCTCTTTGGTCAGGTGTATTCCGAGGTATTTGATTTTGTGAGGTACAATTTTAAAAGGTATCATTTTTTTGTATTCCTTTTCTAATGTTTCATTGCTGGTATACAGAAATGCAACTGACTTCTGAATGTTAATCTTATATCCTGCCACTTTGCTGAATTTATTAATCAGTTCAAGGAGTTTTGGGGTTGAGTCCTTAGGGTTTTCTAGGTATAGTATCATATCATCTGCATACAGTGACAGTTTGATCTCTTCTCTTCCTATATGGATGCCTTTTATTTCTTTTGTTTGTCTAATTGCTGTGGCTAAGACTTCCAAAACGATGTTGAAGAGCAGTGGTGAGAGTGGGCATCCCTGTCTTGTTCCAGATTTGAGTGAGAAGGCTTTCAGTTTTTCCCCATTGAGGATTATATTTGCTGTGGGTTTATCATAAATGGCTTTGATTATATTCAGGAATGTTCCCTCTATACCCACTTTGGCGAGGGTCTTGATCATGAATGGATGTTGAACTTTGTCAAATGCTTTTTCTGCGTCTATTGAGATGATCATATGATTTTTGACCTTTTTTTTGTTAATGTGGTGTATGATGCTGATTGATTTGCGTATGTTGAACCATCCTTGTGAACCTGGGATGAACCCAACCTGGTCATGGTGTATAATTTTTTTGATATGTTGTTGGATTCGGTTGGCTAAGATTTTGTTGAGAATTTTTGCATCTATATTCATCAATGATATTGGCCGATAGTTTTCTTTTTTGGTGGTATCTCTGTCTGATTTTGGAATGAGGGTGATGGTGGCCTCATAGAATGTCTTTGGGAGTATTCCTTCTTCTTCAACCTTTTGAAAGAGTTTAAGGAGGAAGGGCACCAATTCCTCTTTATATGTTTGATAAAATTCACCTGTGAAGCCATCTGGTCCTGGACTTTTATTTGTAGGGAGTGATTTTATGACCTCTTCAATTTCATTTCTAGTGATCGGTCTGTTCAGTTGGTCTGTTTCTGCTTGATCAGTTTTGCCAAGCTGTAAGATTCTAGAAAATTGTCCATTGCTTCCAGATTGTCAAACTTGTTGCCATACAGTTGTTCATAGTATTCTCTTATGGTTTTTTGTATTTCTGCTGTATCCGTTGTGATTTCTCCTTTTTCATTTATAATTTTGGTTATTTGGGTTCTTTCTCTCCTCTTTTTAGTGAGTCTGGCCAGGGGTTTGTCAATTTTGTTCACCTTTTCAAAGAACCAGCTCTTGGTTTTATTAATTTTCTCTATTGTTTTTTGAGTCTCTATTTTATTGATTTCTTCTTTGATCTTTATAATTTCCTTCCTTCTGCTGACTTTAGGACTTTTTTGTTCTTCTTTTTCTAATTCGTTTAGGTGGAGGGTTAAGTTGTCAATTTGGGATCTTTCTTCTTTTTTGAGAAAGGCCTGGATTGCTATAAATCTCCCTCTGAGCACTGCTTTCGCAGCATCCCATAGGTTTTGAGAGGTTGTGTCTTCATTATCATTTGTTTCAAGGTAGTTTTTAATTTCCTTCTTGATTTCCTCATTGACCCATTGGTTTTTTAGTAGCATGTTGTTTAGTCTCCATGGAGTAGGTTTTTTCTCTTTGCTTTTCCCATGGTTGATTTCTAATTTCATGGCATTGTGGTCAGAGAAGATACTTGAGATAATTTCTACGCTCCTAAATTTATTGAGATTCACTTTGTGTCCCAGTATGTGGTCGATTCTTGAGAATGTTCCATGAGCATTTGAGAAGAATGTGTATTCTGCTTTTTTTGGATGTAGTGTCCTGAAGATATCAATTAAGTCTAACTTTTCTATTGTTTCCTCTAGGATCTCTGTTGCTTTATTGGTTTTCTGTCTAGAGGATCTGTCCATTGATGTGAGGGGGGTATTTAGGTCTCCTACTATGATTGTATTCTCATCAATATCTCCCTTTATGTCTGTTAATATTTGTTGTGTGTATCTGGGTGCTCCTGTATTTGGGGCATATATGTTGACAATAGTAACATCCTCTCCTTGGATGGATCCCTTAATCATTAAATAGTGTCCTTCTTTGTCTTTCTTTATGCCTTTTGTTTTAAAGTCTATTTTGTCTGATATGAGCGTTGCGACTCCTGCTTTTCTGTCATGTCTATTGGCGTGAAATATTTTTCCCCACCCTTTCACTTTCAATCTATATGTATCTTTTGTCCTAAGGTGAGTTTCTTGTAGGCAGCATATTGAAGGTTTTTGGCTTTTTATCCACTCAGCCACTCTGTGTCTTTTGATTGGGGCATTCAGTCCATTGACATTTAAGGTGATAATTGATAGATGATCATTTATTGCCATTTGAACCTCATGTTCCAGTTGATTCTATGGTTCTCCATTTTTTTTTTTTTTTTTTTTTTTTTTGGTTGGATGGTCTCCTGTTATTATCTGCTTGAGTGGTTTTTTTTTTCATTTTTTGCAAATGCAGTATTTGGTTTTGGCTTGTGATTGCCCTGTTTTTTAAGTATGCTAACCCCTTCCCGTAATTGTGTGTTTTAGCCTGATGGTCCTGTAAGTTCAAACTCCTCATTACTGTATTAAAATTAAGAAGAGAGACATACATATAAACAAAAAGGGTTATTTACCTCCTGACATCCCTTGCCCACATTTTATGGTTTTGATGACTCTCTTATTTTTTTCTTTTTAATTTTATTTTGTTTGAAGCATGTTCATGATTAAATCTGTATGCTGGCTTATTTGAGTGACTGCTCTCTGATTGCAGTTTCCTCAGTCCTAGTTCTTCCTCTTCTTCTTCTTTTTTTTTTTTTCTTTTTTCTTCCCTTTCCTTCCTTTCTTTTTGGTTTAGAGAAGCCCTTTCAATATTTCCTTTAACCTGGGTTTTGTGTTGCTGTATTCTTTAAGTTTTTGTTTGTTGGGAAAAATTTTTATTTCCTCTTCTATTTTAAATGATATTCTTGCTGGATAGAGTATTCTAGGTTGCATATTTTTTCCTTTTAGCACTTTAAATATCTCTTGCCATTCCCTCCTGGCCTGTAGTGTTTCTGTAGAGAAATCAGCTGATATTCTTATGGGGGTTCCCTTGTAGGTAGCATTCTGTTTTTCTCTTGCTGCCTTGAGGATCCTCTCTTTATCACTAACTTTTGCCATTTTTATTATGATGTGTCTTGGTGTGGGTCTGTTTGGGTTCAGTTTGTTTGGGGCCCTCTGTGCTTCTTGTATCTTGAATCCAGTATCCTTTAGATTTGGGAAGTTTCCAGCAATAATTTTTTCAAATATATTTTCCATTCCCTTATCTTTTTCTACTCCTTCTGGAATTCCTATTATGCGTAGATTGGCCCGCTTTATATTATCCCATAGGTCTCTTATATTGCTTTCCAGTTTTTTGATTCGGTTTTCTGTCTGTTGACCAAATTGAGTGATTTCCATTATTCTATCTTCCATATCACTGATTCGTTCTTCTGCATTATTCATTCTGGTTTTTACTGCCCCTAGTTCAGTTTGCATCTCTGCAAATGAATGTTCTAGTTTTTCTTGGCTCCTCCTCATATTTTCTAGTTCCTTTCTGAGGGTATCTGCATTACTGTTCATATCTTCTCTTAATTCCTTCAGTATTTTCACTATTTCTCTTTTGAACTCCAGGTCTGTCAGACTGCCGAGATCTGTTTCATTGTTGACTGTTTTAGGTGAGTTCTCCTGTTGGTTTGAGTGGGGGTGGTTTCTCAGCTTCTTCATCTTGCTTGTTGTTTTCTTTCTCCTGAGGGAGTTGTACTCTCCGTTATCGGGCAGTGTTTGCCTTGTCACTGCCGTGGAATATTTCCTGAGGGCTGGCGTTGTTGGTCAATCTTTTTTGAGGCAGTGTGGCTTTTCTGGAGTGTTGATGGGGCTAACAGTGTTTCTTTGAAGCAAAGGAGGACTTCCTGAGGGCAGACAGGACTGAGAGGTCCACACCGCGATGGTAGATTTCACTTGGCCATGCAGAGCTTGCTCTGGTGTTTTTAGGCTGTGGGGTTCTTGCAGGGGGTTGGCGGTGTTGGGCAGCTGCTTTTTAGGGGTGCATCACCCCCTGGGGGCTGGAGCAGCTATCTGGGGCAATGAGAACCTGAGAGGCTCTTCCCTAGGGCAGCCCAACTCAGGACGACAGCCTGAGAATGTAGGTGGATCTTTTCACAGTCTGGCTGAGCTTGTTGCAGCTTTTCTGGGCTGCAGGGGGTCCTGCCTGGAGCTGGCAGTCCTATGCAGCTGGTCCACTAGAGCATCCCCTGGGGGCTTGGGCGGGTAGCAGGGCCGTTGGAAACCGAAGAGGCTCCTCCCCGGGGCAACCCGACTCAGAAAAACCGTCGGAGAATTAGGCCGATCTATTCACAGCCTGGCTAAGCTTGTTCTAGCTTTTCTAGGCTGCAGGCCTTTTCTCGGGGGCTGGTGCTGTTTGGTGCTGCTCTGCGGAAGTGTAGCCCCTCCAAAGGGCAAGCAGGCCTGTGCAGGGACAGCCCCTGCGGTGGTAGGCTTCAGGCAATTGTTGAGGCCAGCCCTCCTGGATGGCAGGCAGCCCCAGGTCCATGAGAGCATAGGGCGTGGCGGGGGTGGGGGGAGGGGATGCACTGGGAAGCACAGTTTTCAGCTAGCTAGTGGGCCTGTAAGCTTGCTGTGGCGTGGGGGGTATTCTATGGGGACCCACCCCTTCTTCTCTCCCCTCCCCAGCACGGGCACAGACTAGGCTCTTCTCCCAGGTTCCCTCTGATGTGGCTTTCCCCTTCCCCGCCCCTAGAGTATTGTTCCCTTCCTCTGCGACAGCTTTGTTTTCTAGTCTCCCAGGCAGTCTCTGCCCCGTCAACTGGTTTAGAGACCTCCCAAGCAGTTTCTGCTCTGCCCCGCCCCCCTAGCCCGGGGACTAATCTCTGGAGCCGAGGTCTCGGTGCCCAGCCCCCCCCCCCCCAGGCGTCCCCCGGCCCTTTCTTGGGGACTAACCTTCGGAGGTGAGGTCTCGGTGCCCAGCCCCCACCCAGGCGTCCCCCGGCTCCCTCTCGGGGACTAACCTTCCGCGGCGAGGTCTCGGTGCCCAGCCCCCACCCAGGCGTCCCCCGGCTCCCTCTCGGGGACTAACCTTCCGCGGCGAGGTCTCGGTGCCCAGCCCCCACCCAGGCGGCGCCCCCCCGGCCCTTTCTCGGGGACTAACCTTCGGCGGCGAGGTCTCGGTGCCCAGCCCCCCTCCCAGGCGTCCCCCGGCCCTTTCTCAGGGATTAACCTTCGGAGGCGAAGGACCACATCTTCTTTATCCCTCTGTCGATGGACTTTCAGGTGGTTTCGATGTCTTGACTACTGTGAATAGTGCTGCTATGAATGTAGGGGTGCTTGGATCTTTTCCAATTAGGGTTTCTTCCAGATGTGTGCCCAGGTATGGGATTGCTGGATCCCATGGTAGTTCTACGTGTAGTTTTTTGAGGAACCTCCATACTGGTTTACATAGTGGTTGTACCAATTTATGTTCCCACCAACAGTGTAGGAGGGTTCCCTTTTCTCCACACCCTCTCCAGTATTTTTTTTTTTTATTTTTAGGGCCACACCTGCAGCATATAGAAGTTCCCAGGCCAGGGGTCAAATTGGAGCTACAAACCACAGCCACAGCAACACCAGATCCGAACTGCATCTGCAACTGACACCACAGCTCACAGCAGTGCTGGATCCTTAACTCACTGAGTGGGGCCAGGGACGGAACCTGTATCCTCATGGATCATAGTTGGGTTCATTTCCACTGAGCCACAACAGGAACTCCTCCCCAGCATTTATTATGTGTAGAAGGTCCACTGCATTTTTAACCAGTTCCTCTACCGCTTCAACTGCTGGCCCCACAGAGGTGCGCTCAGGGAAAACACTGCTGAATTTGCAGAGACGATTTGCAGTTTTGTCATTACTTGTCTGGGTTAACAGGAGCCTCTCAGCCTTGGTCCCATTTATGGAAGAACAAATCCAAGAGCCGTTTTCTTTGCACCTTCCTGATGTTCAAGCACAATGTTGCAGTGACTTTATTTGTGTGTCATGACACATCGGCTGTGGTTTCAGGAGTTGGTCTGAAACAGCACGTGAATCATGAACCAGTTTCCGCTGGTTTGGCCCCTTCAGTGGGTTGTTGATTGCTTACCTTGAAACGGCACCCGCTTCAACTGGTTTTGCCACCTTGAGGAGGTTGCTGACTCATCAAATCTTGAGTTATTTTACAGGGACAACCTGGTACCTGTTCAAGACAGAAGCCCACATCTCCAGGACGACCCCAGAACCATGAATCTTCTGTCTGCGGAACCTAAAGAACAGAAAAGTTGCCAGTGCCGCCCTTGATGAGGCAGGAACTCTTTCAATGGGAAGCATCTGGCTTCAGCCACAGGGGTAGCATCTATGGCCTGACTCAAGACTAGCCAGTCAGCTTCCCCAACTCCTTGAACTCCACCCAGCCTCTGGATGGAGGAGACAGGTTGGAGAGCCTTGCTTCTGGGCTCCTTGCTGGTTGACCGCACGGCAACGCTCTTCCTCTTACTAAAGTTGGTGCCGTGGGTTGGCTTCTGTGCGTGTCCGACGGGGAGCCTCTTCTCGGTGACAAATCTGACCGTTTCTCATGTGCCCAGTCGCCTGAGCATCGGGCGTCTCAGCCAGTACGCACTCTACACGCCCCACTGGCTGCTCAGGAGGTCTGAGATGTGTGTCCCGAGGGATGACGGAACGCTGGTGCTATTTTTCATCAGGCTGTTGTGCAGGATCCTTCCTCGTCCACTGGATGCAAAGGTAAGAAGGCCGGTGCCTCTGGGTCTGCAGCCTGGGCTCGATGTCCACGTGCCTCCTGCTGAGTCGCGTTCAATCCCGTCCAGCCTCATGGAGGCAGGGGAGGCTGACAGCCTCCCTGCTTCAAGTAGGTTCACCGGGGAAAAAGAGCAAAGAAGAATGTAACACCTCCAGGAATTCTTGTCTACATGGCCTGTGGTGGTGCTGGATGGCATAGGACAACCCAGAGCACTCCTGGTCCTGCTCTGCCCATCAGTCTGGGTTTTTTTTTTTTTTTCCCTGCCTCATCTTTTTATCCAGCCCAGGCGGTGGTCACTCATAGACTTGATCTGAAAGCCCTCAAAGAAACAGGCTGAATTTTTTTTTTAAGTAGAGTTGATTTACAATGTTGTGTTAATTTCTGCTGAACAGCAAAGTGATTCGGTTATACATGTGTATATGTTCTCGGGTTTTTTTGTTTTGTTTTGTTTTTTTCCCTTTTTGTCTTTTAGGGCCATGCCAGTGGTATATGGAGGCTCCCAGGCTAGGGGTCGAATGAGAGCCACAGCTGCAGGCCTACACCGCAGCCGCAGCCACAGGGGTTCTGAGCCGCCTTTGCAACCTCCACCACAGCTCACGGCAATGTCGGATCCTTAACCCACTAGGGAGGGCAGGGATCAAAGCCGCATTCTCACGGATACTAGTTAGGTTCATTTCCGCTGAGCCACGACGGGAGAGCCTACGTGTTCTTATGTATATTCTTTTCTATTCAGGTTTATCGGGGAAAGTGGATATAGTTCCCTGTGTTGTGCAGTGGGACCTTAGCATTTTTGAATTCTTAATGAGTCGGACAGTTGTCAAAGCGAGGTGGGGAATCCAGACTAAATACTGTCTGGATGTGAAGATGTGTCTTCTAAAGACTGGAATCCTATGTCTTTTTTCAATTTTTTAAATTTTAGTGAAGAATAGTTGATTTTCAGCTTGGGATAATGGGATCCTGTGTATTTAGAGTCTCAGCTTTAGGGGAAATGATGACGTTTTAGCTCGGTCACTTTGCCTTCAGGGGAAGGTTGTTAAAGACAGAGCGAGGGGGAGGGTCTCGGGGTGTGATCAGCTTGGGGACACTCTTCGGGCTGGTGGGCGGTGAGGTCACTGGGAGTCAGCGTCATCCACCTTCTGGTTCCAGCCGGTCTGGGGCCTCCGTGCTGGTGGGCAGCACACAGCTCACTTCTTCCACCTGGCGGGGGCTTTAGCACCTGCAAACAGCTCAAGGACACAGCTCAGAATATTCTCCATAGTCCTGGAGGAAGAATAAAGGGACTTGACTTCGTTGAATGGACAAGTATTATTATTCTTTCTTGACTGTTTTTCTTTGTTTCTGCATTTTCTCATTTCTCTGAATTTACTCTTCAGGTGTGGGGTCAGGAGATGCCAACTAGGACATTGAGAATGGATGAGCAAAGAGGTCCTGCTGTCCCACACAGGGGACTCCATCCAGTCTCTTGGGATAGACCAGGATGGAAGATGATATGAGAAAAAGAAGGTATATGTGTGTATGCCTGGGTCACTTTGCCGTACAGCAGAAGTTGGCACAACAGTGTCCATCAACTCTCATCTGATAAAAATTTAAGAAAACGCAAGGTGATTTCATTCTGTAACGGTGGGCTCATGGCAGGGATTTCACAGTCTCATGAGTCATAGGAAATTGTGTGTGTGACTCTGTTTCTGGCAAGTAAATTTAATGTGGTTTCTGCTGAGGAAGAAAAGGTTGTTACGAGGAATTGGTTACGAAAATACAGCCCACGGAAAGGAAAGGAGCATTTTCTGGGCGTTTTTCCTCAAGATTCTGATTCGTGATTTTGTGACAACTTTAGCTGCACAGAGGCAGCTGACAACGGTCCTGGCCTTCAGCTGTGCCCGCAGGCAAGCAGGTCACTCTGTTACCGGCCTGGGTGCCTGGTTTCTTCAACCTATAGAAATGGATGGGGTCAGAGGGCGGAATCAGGCCAGGCTTCGCTGAGGCTCCGGCTGCAGCAGGGAACAAGTAACAGGGGCCCTGGCTCGCTCCCCAAGGAGGTGGGCAGGTCCCTTAGATGGGGTGCGGGTGGGTGGGGCGCCCACCCCCTTGGCGGAGCCCTGTGCAGGGATCAGGCAGGAGACCCTGCTTTGACTCTTAGCATCTCAGAAGTGATAGTTGGATTTTGGTCTTTTTGTATCTTATTGTTTATACTGCTATTTTTAGTATGTTTAAAAATGCCTGCTATTTTTAGTCGCTCAGAGTTTCTTTGTATCTGTTGTTCAAGGAGCCAGATCCTTCCTGGTACCAGCACTGCAGCAAAGGGTCCCAGGTCCCAGCCTGTCTCAGCTAGAATTCCCACGGTTTCAGGAAGGGGCGTCTGGGCTGGTGTATACAGTAGGTTACAGGTGCCAGTGTGGCTGTGGTACACAGTCGGTGCTTTTTCTCCCCTTTTGGTTACCGGTCAGAGATGGCTTTGCCTCCTGCTCACCCACTGAGGGCTGTGTGGCATTTGGTGGGCAACAGTGCCAGCTGCGAGTATTCGTATTGACACTTTGGGGCCAAAAGATACAAATGCTTTTCAATTCAAATAGGAATCAGGGAACTGCGACCTTCGCATGGTCTTGCTTGCAGGCCATGTTCTTGTCCAAATGTATTATGTCTTGTGTTGCCTTTTTTTTTTTTTTTAAACTGGCTGTGCCCCCAGCCTACATAAGTTCTCAGACCAGGGATTGCACCTGAACCACGGGCGTGACAAGGTGGAATCTGGGCAAGGCCACCAGGAAACTCCCTTTTTTTTTCTTTTTCCTTTAATTCCATAATTCCATTTTTCAAACATAAATAGCATTTTTTAATTGACCCTAACAGGAGATTTGCTGCTCTATCCCACAAATTGCTAATTGGGACCTACAGACATTCTGATTGCTGTAATTTGTAAAAGTGTTTCCTTGAGGAGTGTCCTGGTGGCTCAGTGGGTTAAGGACCTGGTACTGTCACTTCTGTGGCTCAGCGTCTGTCCCTGGCCCGGGAACTTCCACATGCCATGGGCACGGCCAAAAACAAAAGTGTGTGTCTGTCAAACCGTGATGTATTAATTCGTCTGCTTGGGCTGAGTTAAACGTACTGCAGATCGAGGCTTTAGATAGATATTAATTTCCCGGTTCTGGAGGCTTGAGTCTGAGCCCCAGGGCCAGGCAGGGAAGGTCCCTCCCAAGGCCTCTCTCTCCTGGATGAGTTGACGGCCGTCTCCCCGCTGTGTCCTCACAGGGCCGTCCCTCCGTGCGTGTCTGTCCTGACCTCTTTAAAGAGCCCTTCTCCCAGGTCATCTCTGGGTCAAGGATGGGTACATGTGAAATCCAATGATTTGGCCAGATTTTCCAGGGCCTGTGACACAAAGCATGGCCACAGTTATGCAAAAACTGGTTCGGGCTATTCCAGTGAGCATTGAAACGACTTTGGGAGTTCCCTAGTGGTGCAGCTGGTTAAGGATCTGGCGTTGTCTCTGCAATGCCTCGGGTCGCTGTGGTGGCGTGGATTCAGTCCCTGGCCTGGGAGCTTCTGCATTCTGCAGGTGCAGCCAAAAAACAGAAGAAACCCCAACACCTCGACTCCTTCGAAGGGTTGATGAAGCATGCCCTGGAGCCCTGGTACTTTACATGCAGTCAGTGAACATTCCTATTGGCCACATCAAAACTAAGGCTGTGACTACACACATGCCGAGGCAAAAGACCAAAAAAAAGACCTGGTCTCCAAATACAGCCCCGTCCGGAGGTCCTGGGGGACAGAGTTCCCCACCTCATGACACGCGTGCACGATTTCCCAGCCGGATACCACCTACCCTTGGGTCCGTGCACAGACCCTGTCTCTTACAAGGTCCGTTTTTCTGTTGGGGTACACGGGCCGTTCAGCGCTTTCACCGTGACCCTGAATTTATTCTGCAGCTCAATTTCCTGCCCTGTGCCAAAGCCGTTCCCAATACCCCCAAAGAAATGACTCCTGATGCGTTAGTTTTCCCTACGAGTCGGGTGTTTCGAGTACAGAAGTCATTCTGCTCATTTGACTGCTTTTTCCTGAGTCTGTGTGTCTGCCTCCGTGATGGAGTCGCCACGGGTCAGGCGTAGGCTCTGCCTGTGCCAGCGGGAGGGGGGCAGCTGCCTCAGCCCGGGCTGAGTGCCCAGACAGGAGAAGCCAAACTCACCCCAGCATCCTTCCTCCTGGGCGTCCTTTTTGCGAAATCCTCATGATTCCACATGAATCACGGGTGGACTGTTACGCTTTCTGTCCTGCCTTTTTTGACATGTGGCAGTCACGTGCGAATGTACTCGCCTTGGGAGAATGTAATATCAGATGCCGGAGAGCCCCCCTGCCCTGTCTCCATCCAGCTTTTGGCTCCAGTAGGAAATGCTGTTTTGAAAGGTGTGTGCACACAGCAGCAGGCATGTGTAGACGGTGTGTATAATTATATAAATGACTTTATTTGTATAAAAGTTATATAGATTAGTGTACATCATGTACTATGTGGTGTCTGGTGAGGGTAGATTTCATATTGTGTGATTTTATTTAGGTTTTTTTTTTGGTTTTTGGCCACACCCACGGCATTTGGAAGTTCCCCAGCCCAGGGATCAACTTTGAGCTGCAGCCCAGCTGTGGCAACACCAGATCCTTAACCCACTGCGCCAGGGCAGGGGTCAAACCAGCCACGCCAGAGACAAGCAGGATCGCTACCCGCCTCCCCGGCAGCGGTAACTCCTATGTGCTTTTGCCTTTAAAATTTGAAGAACTGAAGTGTCACTGACATGCACTGTTGTGTTACAGGTGTGTAACGGCGATTCACGGTGTTTCAAGGTTCTCCTTCACTTGCAGTTGTGATCAAGCACTGGCTGTGTCCCCGTGCTGTGGGGGATCTCCCTGTGGGTGGTTTAGTTTATACCCCGTGGTGTGTCCTCTGACTCCCCCCCCAGATCACCCTCCCGCTTCCCTCTCCCCACTGGAACCACTGGCTTGTCCTCTGTGTCTGCGAATCGGCTTCTGTTTTGCATGTACGTTCACTCGTTATGTTTTGAGATTCCACACATATGTGACATCATACAGTGTGTGTCTTTCTCACGTCACTTAGTGCGATCATCTCGAGCTGCCTCCGTGTCACTCCAACTGCCTCGTTTCGTTCTTTTTGACGGGTCGTATTCCATTGCGTCCACGGACCACGTCGTCTTTATCTGTTCCTCTGTGGATGGACATTTAGGTCGTTTCCATGTCTTGGCTGTTGTGAATAGTCCTGCAATGGACATAGGGGTGGCTGGAGCTTCTCAAATTAGGGTTTTGTCTGGGTCGATGCCAAGGAGTGGGATTGCGGGGACATAGTTCTATTTTTAGAGCTTTGAGGAACTTCTGTACTGTTTTCCGTCGGGGCTGCACGGATTTACACTCCCACCAACAGGACGTGCATACTCTGCGGGTTTTACCCCAAGAATTAGGGCATCCAATGAGTTTCTTCCACACCCGTCAGGTTCCTGCTGAAGACTCGGTCTTCGGGACGGGAGGACACTAGTCCCCTTCCACCTGTGGGCAGACAGCACCGGAAACGACATCTCTGTTCCATTCGTTTGATGTCTCAGTGTCCTCCGCCTGGTGGACATTGGATGTTGCTGAGCTAAAGTCATTTGAGATTGTCCCAAATTGTTTTAAGCAGGACACACTAGGAAAAGGCAGCTGCATTTACTTTCCACAGGGCAGTTGGTGCACTTTCTAAAGAAAATCATGGGATAGGACTAAACTCAGAATGCACGTGTCTGAGTAAATCTTGCTCAGCGATGGAAACAGATGCCCGGGAATGGTTCCTGCAGAGGGAGTACCTCCTGGTCCGTGTCTCCTGACACAGTCAATTTCTTTTTTTCTTTAATTTTTAAATTATCACGGATTTACACTGTTCTGTCCATTTCTGATGTACAGGAAAGTGACGCCGTCATCCGTCTATACACACACTTCTGCATAGTATCTTCCGTCATGTTCCACCACAAGTGATTGGACACAGAGTCCCCTGTGCGAGACAGCAGGCCCTCGCTGCTGATCCATTCTCAGTGTCACAGTTTGCATCAACTCAGCCCAAACTCCCCACTGCATCCCCCGCCCGACCCCTCAGCAACCACAAGTCTGGTCTCCATGTCTGGGAGTCTGTTTCTGTTCTGCAGACAGGTTCATCTGTGACATATTTTAGCTTCCATAGAAGTGACATCATATGGTGTTTGTCTTTCTAACTTCGCTTAGTGTGAGAATCTCTAGTTGCATCCATGTTGCTGTGAATGACGTTATTTCATTCGTTTTTATGGCTGAGTGGGGAACATGACACGAAACCAGACGGACGGCACACGAGGCACGACATACAAATCATCGGATACAACTGCCCCATGACACGACATAGCTCGTGTCACGGTCCGAGAGCATCATGTAGCCACTGAAACTAAGCCAGTCCCATCTCAAAGCTGGGGAAAAAAAAAACACAAAATATTGACTTAAACATTATTTTGTATTGGAGTAGAGTTGAGTTACAATGTTTAGGTTCAGGTGCACAGCAGAGTGAGTCCGTGACACATGCACACACGTCCATTGTTTCTCAGATCCTTTTCCAGTATAGTTCTTGCATCACACTGAGCTGCATGTGCTTTATTTCCCCACATGTTGCCTGTTTTCAGGGGCATGGCTTTCTGTCTGAGTCCGTGTTTTAGAAGAGAAACTGCTTTATCATCTTTGTGGCTGCTTAAGACTCTAGGTTTTCTACAGGGAAGCAGCCACCCGTTAAGCCTCATTAAACTCTTTGACATGCTTGCCTGGAGGAGGAAGGGTTCTTGACAGTTTACAGACAACTTGGGCAGGAAATCAGGGAGTTCCCTGGTGGCTCAGTGGGTTAAGGACTTGACGTCCCTGCTGCTGTGACGCAGGTTCAATCCCTGGACCCGGAACTTCCACATGCTGTGGGTGTGGCCAAAAAAGAGAGTCACTGGTGGGAAGTTGACCATGATACTAATTTTATCAGCGAGCGTGGGTCTGGGTCCCAGCCCAGTCCCTTTGGGACCATGTGTGGTCAGCAGAACAATGACCCTAAAGATGTCCACTTCCTAATTCCTAGTGCCCAGGACAGGCGGGCATGTTACCTGCTGTGGTGACGCGGGGTTACAGATGCCGGTGGATTTAGGCTTGGCCCTGAGCTGACCTTGAGATGGCAGCAACCTGGGATTATCCAGATGGGCTCATTGTAAGCCCAGGGTCCTCAGAAGTGGGTGAGGGGAGTTCCCGTTGTGGCTCAGCAGGTTAAGAACCCGACAGAGTGTCCAGGAGGATAGAGGTTCAATCCTGGGCCTTGCTCGGTGGGCTAAGGATCCGGTGTTGCCTCACGCACAGGTGGCAGGTGAGGCTCAGATCTGGCGTTGCTCTGGCCGTAGTTCAACTCCGATTCAACCCTGCAGCCCCGATTCAACCCCTAGCCTGGGAACTTGCATGTGCCGCAGGTGCTGCCCTAAAAAGAATTAACAAAATAAAGTGGGTGAGGAGGGTAGAGGGAGGAGCCGTGACCAGGTGAAGGTCCCTCCTTTCGGGACGGGAGGCTGGGCAAGGTTGCCGTGGAGCCCGACAGGTGTGTGGTCTCTGGAAGAAGGTACCACACAGATTCTCCCCTGAAGGTTCCAGGAGGACCCACCCCACAGCCACCTCGGTCTTGGCCCCGGGAGGCTTCTGACCCCAGACCTGTGAGATGATAAGGGGGCATCGTTGTAGCGTGTGTGCTGATTTGTTCTGGCTGCCCTTGGAGAGAAATACTGCATATATGCGGCTGGTGAACTCCTAATTGGGGTCTGTCCCGTCCAGCCTGGGGACCTCCCTGGGGACCAGACCAGGCGGAGTGAAGCCTCCTCATGACAGGCCAACAGCGCTTTGAGTAAACTGTGACCCCCCCAGCGCCCGGGAAGAGGCTGGGGGGTTCCTAGCACACGTCAACCTTCTTGCTGAAGGATCTGACGGTCAGTGAAAACCAGAGCTGTCTGCCCCCCACGGTCACGGCGGTGCAAACCATGACTGTGTCCCCACAAGCAGTACGGACGCCTGGTCCCGAAATTCCCTGCAGGCACCGACTCAAATGTTTCTACCTTCTCTCTGATTTGTCTGTGTCATTCCTCCACTGTTTTCCTCCTTTGTAATTAATGCTTTTGGCTGCAACAGCAGCATATGCAGAAGTTCCCAGGCGAGGCCAGGGATCAACCTGTGCCACAGCAGCGACAATGCTGGATCCTTAACCCACCAGGGAACCCCTTTTTTATTTGTTTGCTTATGTATTTACTTTTAGGACTGGGTCCGTGGCATACGTGATTTCCCAGGCTAGGGGTTGAATCTGAGCTGCGCCTGCGACCTACACCACAGCTCACGGCAACGCCGAATCCTGAAGCCACTGAGCGAGGCCAGGGATCAAACCCACATCCTCACAGAGACGATGGCAGTGTCTTAACCCACTGAGCCACAGGGGACCTCCTGAGACCTGCTTTCACTTCCTTGGATACATGCCCAGAAGTGGAGTTGCGGGGTTGGGCAGCGCTTGTATTTTTCATTCTCTGAGGACCCTCCCTCCTGTTCTCCTCAGCGGCTGCACCAATTTGCGTCCCACCCACTGTGTCTGAGGGTCCCTTTTCTAGAATTGAGGAATCTCTTTGTGCATGTCCCATTCCTTTTTTATCACCTTTATTTGCATGCAGATTTTCTCCATCAAGGGTAGAGAACCCAGATTGTGAAAAAGACACCCTCAGCTGGACTCTGGAACGCTGAGATGGTCGGAAAACATGCAGGTGTTTAGAAGATGCTGGAGTGGCGTGTGCTTTAGGGTAACAGCCATGGTCCTGCTGTACAGCACAGGGAACAGTGTCCAGTCCCGGGTAATGAAATCCGCTGGAGGATAATGTGAGGAGAAGAATGTACATATTATGTATAGCTGGTCACTTTGCTGCAGAGCAGAAATTGAGAGAACGTGGTAGATCAGCTCTAATAGAAAAATAAAAACTTCACAAAGAAGTAACAGCCACGGGTCTAAACACACTATCTGGATGTGCGTTTGGTTATGACACATTCGTTCCTTTAGAATCAGGTGATTCTGCTTCTGTTCATAGCCGTCCTGGTGAGGGGGAGGCGGTGTTTTACTGCTGCTTCGCACCTGTCTCATGATGGGCGACATCGAGCATCCTTTCAGGTGCTCATTGGCCATGGGTGTGTCTTCTTGGCAGAACCCTCTTTCCATGCGGTTTGTCCAGTTAAAGAATTTGGTGGCTTGGTTTTCTTCGTGGTTGTGAACGTTTGAAAATACATACATATTCAGTGGTTTGGATTTTTTTTATGGTAACGTTTGTTCAGAAACATTCAGTGGTTTGGTTTCTTCATGGTTAACTTTTAAAAATCAGTAGTTTTGGAGTTCCTGTCGTGGTGAGGCGGCAACAAATCTGACCAGGAACCATGAGGATGCAGGTTTGATCCCTGGGCTCGCTCCGCGGGCTAAGGATCCGGTGTTGCCGTGGCTGTGGTGTAGGCCAGCAGCTGTAGCTCTGATTCGACCCCTAGCCTGGGAACCTCCATACGTCTCGGGTGCGGCCCTAAAATGATAAAAAGTAAACATCAATAGTTTCGTCATCTTGGGGTTAACTTTTCACAGTTTTCCGTTTCATCGAAGGAGAGTCGGCATACAAGGTTGTGGTCATTTCTGCTGGGCAGCAAAGTGACTCTGTGATCCACACGCATCCATTCGCTCTCAGATGCTCTGCCCGCAGGGGAGATGACGCAATCCTGGGTAGAGTTCCCTGTGCTCGCCAGCAGGTCCCTGTGGACCGTCCACTCCCCACACAAGACTTAAAGATGCTTCTCTTCTGACGGAGGGACACGGGCTTCTGTCCATCCTCGCGCCTCTCTCTCCAGGGAAGCAATCCCGCTGCCTTCCTCTCCATCACTCCTGGGGCCTCTCCCGTTTGGAGAAAAGAGAACTGTCGGATCCTGTGGGTATTTCCTAGACTCGGGGAGCCTGGAGGTGAACCCTCGTGTGCTCTTCTTTCGATTTTTGTCACCAGAGACTGTTCTTATGCTTCCCAGCACCTGCCTGGATTGGGTGTAAAGGATCCTGAGAGCGACAGCTTGTGACATCCTCCTGAGTGATGCTGAGGTGATGCAGTCCCGTCATCTTCAGCCTGCAAAGCCATCTTGCCCAAGAAGCCTCATTCCCGGGGCATCCGGCCATACGAGAAAGGCTGCCGGGGTAGGTCTCAGTTGCAAAGAAATGTTCCTTAAAACTCAGCTCTCATCTCCATGCCTCTCACTGTCTCCCAGTCTCCACATACGCTTCTCCTTTTCTCTGTGTGTGTGGGTGTCTGTCTGTTTAGGGCCACATCTGTGGCATATGGAGGTTTCCAGGCTAGGTGTTGAATTGGAGCTGCAGCTTCCAGCCTACACCACAGTCACAGCAGATCTGAGCCACATCTGTGACCTACACCACAGGTCATGGCAATCTGGGATCCTTAACCCACTGGGTGAGGCCAGGGATCGAACCTGTATCCTCATGTATGCTAGTCAGATTCCACTGAGCCACGGTGGGAACTCAATGTCCTAGTTTGCATCTATGAACCCCAAACTCCCCATCCATCCCACTCCCTCTCCGTCCCCACACCCTTGGCAACCACAAGTCTGGTCTCTGAGAGTCTGTTTCTGCTCTGTAAATGGTTCATTTGTGCCATATTTTAGATTCCACATAGAAGTGATATCATACAGTATTTGTCTTTCTCTTTTGGACTGACTTCACTTAGTGTGAGAATATCTAGTTGCATCCACCTTGCTGCAAATGGCATTATTTTCGTTTTATGGCTGAGTAGTATTCCATTGTGTATATATATCACAACACCTTAATCCATTCCTCTGTCGATGGACATTTAGGTGGTTTCTGAGTCTTGGCTGTTGTGATTCACCATTTTTGAAGGTTCCACTGCATTTACAGTTCTGATAAAATATTGGCTCTGTCTCCTGTGCTGTACAACATTATATAAGCTTCAGGTGTACAATAAATTGATTCATAATGTTTAAAGATTTTATTCCACTTATAGGTAATTATAAAAGACTGGCTCTATTCCCTGTGCTGTACAATAGAGCCTTGTAGCTTATTTATTTTATACAGAGTAGTTTGTGCCTCTGACTCCCCTCCCCCTTCCCTCTGAAAACCACAGGTTTGCTCTGTGTCTGTGAGTCAGCATCTTCTTGTTCTATTCACTATTTTGTTGTATTATTTAGATTCTGCATAGAAGTGACAGTATATGGTATTTGTCTATTTCTGACTTTACTTAGTTGATAAACTTTAGTTGCGTCCATGTTGCTGCAAATTGCATGATTTCATTCTTTTTCATGGTTGAGTAATATTTCATCATTCATATATGTTTATATAAAATTTCACATCTTCTTTATCCATTCCTCTGTCAGTGGACACTTAGGTAGCTTCCGTGTCTTGGCTATTGTGAAGAGTGCTGCTATGAACATAGGGGTGCATGGATCTTTTTGAATGACTTCTTTGGGGGTTTCTTGGACATAAGCCCAGGAGTGGCTTGCTAGATCATGCAAGAGTTCTTTTCCATGGTGGCCACTCTGAAAGGTGTGAGGTGGTTCCTCCGTGTGGTTCTGCTTTGAAGGTCCCTGATGATGGATCAATGTTGAGCTTCCGTTCACATAGCTGAACTCACCTTGGCACTTGACCTCCAGCACCATCTGGAGGTCTGAACCACTTTTACTCCATTCTGATTTTTAAGTGTACTTTTTTATTTTTTTCCGTCTTTTCTCCTTTTAGGGCTGCACCAGCAGCGTATGGAGATTCCCAGGCTAAGGGTCTAATTGGAGCTGTTGCTGCCTACCTATGCCAGAGCCACAGCGATGCCAGATCTGAGCCTCATCTGTGACCTACACCACAGCTCATGGCAACGCCAGATCCTTAACCCACTGAGCGAGGCCAGGGATTGAACCCGCAACCTCATGCTTCCTAGTCGGATTCATTAACCACTGAGACACAACAGGAATTCCTTAAGTGTACTTTTGCTTCATGGCTAAAGCAGATGTACAACGCATGCTTGCCGGGCCACAGACTGTTTAGTTTAGCCTAAAGTTCAAATTAAATCATATATAAACCAGAATAACTTCCTCACACTTCAATATGTGAAAATTTGTTCCGTCGTTTTCCTGTTTTGCTTGCTAATCTTTTTTTCTCATTGTAGTTGATTTATAATGTTGCTAGTTTCCTATATGCAGTAAATTGATTTATACATATGCACACATCTTTTCAGCTTCTTTTCCCCTATAAGTTATTACAACATATCGAGTAGAGTTCCCTGTGCTATTAGTCGGTCCTTGTCGTTTATCCGCTTTCTCTGTCGTGGTTTATATCCGCGAGTCCCAAACTCCTCATTCATCCCTCTCCTGCCCTTTCTGCTTTGACAACCACCAGTCTGTTCTCTGTGTCTGAGTCTGTCTTGTGAATAAGTTCATTTGTGTCCTATTTTAGATTCCACATATAAGAGCTGTCATGTGGCATTTGTCTCTTTTCCTTTTTTTTTTTTTTTTTTTAATTTTGGCCATGCCTATGGACGTTTCCAGGCCAGGGATCAGACTTCTGCCACAGCAGTGACCTGAGCTGCTGCAATGACAGTGCAGGACCCTGAACCTGCTGTGCCCCCAAGGAAGTCCTGTCTTTCACTGTCTAATTTCACTTAGTATGAGACTCTCCAGGTCCATCTGTGTTGCTGTGAATGCCCTTGTTTTTTTTTCTTTTTTATGGCTGAGTAATATTCCATTATGTCTATGGACCACATCTTCTTGATCCATTCCTCTGTCAATGGATATTTAGGTTGTTTCCTGGTCTTGGCTGTTGTGAATAGTGCTGCTGTGACCACTGAGATGCATCTGGCTTTTTCAACTGAATATTTTGTTTTATTCAGATATATATCCAGGAGTGAAAGAGATTTTGGTAAACCATGAGTTTTTAAAAAGTCAGAATCATTTCAGGTTGACAGAAAGGTTATGAGGATAAGACAGAGAAACCCACAGGTCCCACACCCATTTCCCACATAACATCGTGAGCATGTGCGCTGGTCGCAGTTAAGGCCCCAATACTGATGCTCCCTCGTTCGCTACAATCTACCTGTTACGAAGATTTCCGTAGCAGTTCCCACTGTGGCTCAGTCGGTTAAGACTCTGACTAGCATCTATGAGGATGCAGGTTTGATCCCTGGCCTTGCTCAGTGGGTTAAGGGTCCAGCATTGTGGCAAGTGGCAGTGTAGTTGGCAGATGTGGCTCAGATCCAGTGTGGCTGTGGTGTAGCCGGCAGGTGCAGCTCCGATTTGACCTGTAGCCCAGGAACTCCCGACTCTTTCACTTTTATCTTCACTCATCCTTAGTCCCTTGATTTAGTTTTGCTAAAGGATAAAAGGGATGAAAGGATTAGGTGCCTTTGGTTTTCGAGTTTACTAAGACCCCATTCTTCTCAGGAGAAGCCGCCCTTTTAGGTGGACGTGGGGGGCGGCGAGTTTTGGTCCACGTGCTCAGTTGTAGGATCAGCCCCTGGACTGAGTCGTGTGCAGTTCCAGCTGCTTCTGCTCCACTGTTGCTCATTCTCTTCCTACAGCCCTGGCCACTGGCCACCACTGTTCTGCTTACTGATTTAATACCCCACTTTTTTTCTTTTTGGGGGGCTGTGCTCATGGCACATGGGAATTCTCGGGCCAGAGATCGAACCCACGCCATAACAGTGACCTGATCTGCTGCAATGACAATGCCAGAGCCTTAACCCACTGTGCCACCAGGGAACTTCTCCATAGCCCACTTTGAGAAAGTAGTTTTCCTTTTTCATTAGATTTCCCTATTTTTCTTAAAATATAACTCACTTTGAGATATTTACATTAACTATTTTAGTATTCACTGTCCTTTTTTTTAAAAAAAAAAAAAGTAGCACCCTGGGAAAAGAAGAAAAATGTATGCTTGAAATTGGAGTTTCCTGGGAGTTCCTGCTGTGGCTCAGCAGGTTCAGAAACTGACTGGTAGCCATGAGAATTGGGGATTCGCTCCCTGGTCCCACTGAGTAGGTTAAGCATCTGGTGTTACCGTGAGCTGTGGTGTAGGTACAGATTCAGCTTGAATCTGGCATTGCTGGGGCTGTGAGGTTGGCCGGCAGCTGTAGCTCCAATTCAACCCCCAGCCTGGGAACCTCCCTATGCTGCAGGTGCAACCGTAAAAAGAAACAGAGAAACCGAAATTTCCTGAAGATCTGGGTAACCCCCTGGAAATGTGTCACAAGCCCATGTGACAGCATTGCTAGTGTTAAGGTGGGACAAAGGGGAGACCGCCCCCCCCCCGCGTCATGCACAGAAATAAACTTTCCAGAGGCCGAATTTCAGGTGGCCCCGTAGGTGTGGTGTTTTGAGTGGGGAAGGGAACTTTCTCAGGGACACAGCAAGTTCAGAAAAGAGGTTTAACGGATGGAGCTACAGACTAAAAACGGTCCTTATTGAGTTATAGTTGCCGTACAATAGTCTATAAATTGCAGGTGTCTAATAACGTGGTTCACAATTTTTAAAGGTTAAATTCCATTTATAGTGACGGTAAAATACTGACTCCATTCCCTGTGCTGTACCATCTATCCTTGTAGCTTATACCCAATAGTTTGTACTCTTCATCCACTCCCACTCCCCCCTGGTCACCACTGGTTTGTTCTCTGTATGCTGCTTTTTCATTATATGCACTAGTTTATGTAGAATTTAGATTCTACATATTCATGATCTCATAGGCTACTTGTCTTTCTCTGTATGACTGACTTCACTTGGTAGGAGAATCTCTAGGTCCATCCATGTTGCTGCAAATGGCATTGGTTCATTCTTTTTGATGGCTGAGTAATATTCCACTGTATACATGTACTGCATCTTCTTAAGCCGTTCCTCTGTCATGGACATCTAGGTTGCTGCCACATCTTGGTTGTTGTAAATGGCACTGCTGTAAACTTAGGGGCGCATGTACTTTTTGAATTACATTATACAATATATTATACAGTCTTTGCAGCTTATTTATTTTATGCATAGTCGTTTGTACCTCTTTCTCCCCTCCCCCATCTTACTCCTTCCCTCTCCCCCCCGGAAACCACTACTTTGTTCTCTGTATGTTAGTCTGATGCTTTTTTTTTTATTATTCACTAGTTTGTTGTATAATTTGGATTCCACACATAAGTGATCTCATATGGTATTTGTCTTCCTCTGTCTGACTTCACTTAGGATGGGAATTTCTGGGTCTCCCCATGTTGCTGCAAGTGGCATGATTTCCTTCTTTTTATGTCGGAATCGTACTCCACTGTCTGTGGACCACATCTTCTTAATCCATTCCTCTGTCGATGGACATTTAGGTTGTTTCCCTGTCCTGACTGTTGTGAACAGTGCTGCAGTGAACACAGGGATGCATGGATCTTCTTTGAATTCTGCAATATATCCTCGTGGCTTATATATTTGTTGCAGACTTCTGTGTATGTCTTAATCCCCTTACCTGCTCCCTCTCGCCCTGGAAACCACTGTCTGTTCTCCGCAAGTCTGCTGCCTCTGTGTTGTGTTCACGAATGTGTTGCATTTTTTTTTTAGATCCCACAACTGAGTCAGGTCCTACAGTATTCGTCTTTCTGTATCTGACTGACTCCCCTTTGGGGGCAGCTACAGATTTTGGATCTTCCGTAAAGGTGACGGATTGCAGAATCCACTGGCTCAGTCAAGCGCATCCGGGAGACGCCAGGATCAGACCCCGGGGAGCAGCGTCATTCAGGGTTGGGGGAGGAACCGGATCGAGAGGCAGAGGGAGCGGGTTTACTTAAAAATTACCTTTTCACAGGCTTGTCAAGAGGCTACGGAGCCGCGGACATCGCGGGAGAGGTGGGTGGTTGGAGGAGAAACGGCCCTTTCGAGGCTGGGGACCAGCGGCAGGGGTGGGACGTGGGCGACGTCACGCGTGGAGAGGTGACGTGCAGGGGGCGGGGGCTCTGCCGTGTGAGGAGCGGGGCGATGGGGGCGCTTCTGTGCCCAGAGCCCCGGGGCGGGGACATGGGGCAAGTGGAGGGCGAGTTCCCTGTCCGCTTCAGAGGGGACAGGGGCCCGGGGCACCCTCAGCCCCGGTGGGAACTAAGCAGTAAGAACAGGCCTGCCTGGTCCTCCCCGCGGTCACGCAGTTCTCAGCACGCAGTTCAGGAAAGGGGTCCACGCCTCCCCTGACACTTTCAATCCCAGAAGCAAGGTAGACATACGGTAAATAATGATGTCTGTAGCATGTACAATGAGGATGTGATACTATGTACAATGACTGTGTAGAATAACTATGAGGTTATGTGGCGTATAGAATCGAGATCATGCAGAGCGAATGTGTAACTGAGATGACGCAGAACGTGCTGAGTATATGACAGATGATGCAGAATGAATATGTAACAGATGAGTATAGAATCATGCAGAGTGAGTACATCCAGGATGCGTGTATAATAGAGGTGACGCAGAACGAATGTGTGGACAACAGAAGAGAGATTGTGCAGACGGAATATTAGGATGTGAGGCAGAATCTGTAGACTGAGTAACAGATTGTGCAGAATGAATACAGAGATTATGTAACGTGAATACATAAGTTTGTCATACTGTAACTATGCTAGTATAGACAACAGGATGTGTTATGTAGTCATTTGTTTATATACACAGTATTTGTGACTGTTTGATTTTAACAGTATATATAATAATACTCAATGGGGAAAAACTGAAAGCCTTCTCACTCAAATCTGGAACAAGACAGGGATGCCCACTCTCACCACTGCTCTTCAACATAGTTCTGGGAGTCCTAGCCACAGCAATTAGACAAAAGAAATAAAAGGCATCCATATAGGAAGAGGAGAGATAAAACTGTCACTGTATGCAGATGACATGATACTATACATAGAAAACCCTATGGACTCAACCCAAAAACTACTTGAACTGATTAATACATTCAGCAAAGTAGCAGGATATAAGATTTACATTCAGAAGTCAGTTGCATTTTTGTATACCAGCAATGAAACATTAGAAAAGGAATACAAAAACACGATACGTTTTAAAATTGCACCTCACAAAATCAAATACCTCAGAATACACATGACCAAGGAGGTAAAGGACCTATATGCCGAGAACTATAAAACCTTAATCAAAGAAGATGTAAAGAAATGGAAAGATATTCCATGTTCCGGGATTGGGAAAATCAATATTGTAAAAATGGCCATACTACCCAAAGCAATCTACAGATTCAAGGCAATCCCTATCAGATTACCCATGACATTTTTCACAGAACTAGAACAAACAATCCATTTATATGGAACAAGAAAAGACCCAGAATTTCCAAAGCAATCCTGAGAAACAAAAACCAAGCAGGAGGCATAACTCTCCCAGACTTCAAGAAATACTACAAAGCCACAGTCATCAAAACAGTGTGGTATTGGTACCAAAACAGACTGACAGACCAATGGAACAGAATAGAGAACCCGGAAATAAACCCTGACACCTATGGTCCATTAATCTTTGACAAGGGAGGCAAGAACATCAAATGGGAAAAGGAAAGTCTATTCAGCAAGCATTGCTGGGAAACCTGGACAGCTGCATGCAAAGCAATGAAACTAGAACACACCCTCACACCATGCACAAAAATAAACTCCAAATGGCTGAAAGACTTAAATATACGACAGGACACCATCAAACTCCTAGAAGAAAACATAGGCAAAACACTCTCTGACATCAACCTCATGAATATTTTCTCAGGTCAGTCTCCCAAAGCAATGGAAATTCGAGCAAAAATAAACCCATGGGACCTCATCAAACTGAAAAGCTTTTGCACAGCAAAGGAAACCCAAAAGATAACAAAAAGACAACTTACAGAATGGGAGAAAATAGTTTCAAATGATGCAACAGACAAGGGCTTAATCTCTAGAATATATAAACAACTTATACAACCCAACAGCAAAAAAACCAATCAATCAATGGAAAAATGGGCAAAAGACCTGAATAGACATTTCTCCAAAGAAGATATACAGATGGCCAACAAACACATGAAAAAATACTCAACATCGCTGATTATAAGAGAAATGCAAATCAAAACTACCATGAGATACCACCTCACACCAGTCAGAATGGCCATCATTCATAAGTCCACAAAGAACCAGTGCTGGAGGGGCTGTGGAGAAAAGGGAACCCTCCTGCACTGTTGGTGGGAATGTAAACTGGTACAGCCACTATGGAGAACAGTTTGGAGATACCTTAGAAATCAATACATAGAACTTCCATAGGACCCCACAATCCCACTCTCGGGCATCTATCCGGACAAAGCTCTACTTAAAAGAGACACATGCACCCGCATGTTCATTGCAGCACTATTCACAATAGCCGGGACATGGAACCAACCCAAATGTCCATCGACAGAGGATTGGATTCGGAAGAGGTGGTATATATACACAATGGAATACTACTCAGCCATAAAAAAGAATGATGACATAATGCCATTTGCAGCAACGTGGATGGAACTAGAGAATCTCATCCTGAGTGAAATGAGCCAGAAAAACAAAGACAAATGCCATATGATATCACTTATAACTGGAATCTAAGATCCAGCACAAATGAACATCTCCTTAGAAAAGAAAATCATGGACTTGGAGAAGAGACTTGTGGCTGCCTGATGGGAGGGGGAGGGAGTGGGAGGGATCGGGAGCTTGGGCTTATCAGACACAACTTAGATTTACAAGGAGATCCTGCTGAATAGCATTGAGAACTATGTCTAGATACTCATGCTGTAACAGAACAAAGGGTGCGGGAAAAAATGTAATGTATACATGTAAGGATAACCTGACCCCCTTGCTGTACAGTGGGAAAATAAAAATATATTTAAAAAAAAAAAACAGTATATTAGTAACTTGTATATTAAATTGTGTATGACATTGGATACTTCACATACATAGTAGACTTTGTATTATATATTGCATGTTATATATACTATGTTACATATTTATACATTACATATTATATAATATGTAATATATATGCAATTAATATACTCTCATGTGCATATACAATTTACAATATACAATATATACTATATGCATTACAAGTTCAAAATTACATATGGTACATGTTATATATGTACCATAATTTACAATATATTGTCTCATAAATGGTATATATTTTCATATTAACATTTTATATTTATGACAGTTGTTAATAAGATAAACCCGAATATAGACATGTGCCTATACAACAGGATAGTGCAGACATGACTATTTTTTCAATTGTTAAATTTAGTATTTTTATTGTTTCCATTGTAGTAGATTTATAGTATTCTGTCCATTTCTACTGTACAGCAAAGTGACTCAATCATATATAATTTCTTTTTCTCACATTATCCTCCTCCATGGTCTATCCCAAGTGACTGGACATAGTTCCCTGTGCTGCACAGCAGGATCTCATTGCTTTTCTATTCCACAGGCAATAGTTTCCATCTGTTAACCCCAGACTCCCCGTCCATCCCACTCCCTCCCCCTCTGCAACCACAAGTCTGTTCTCCAAGTCCATAAGTTTCTTTCTTTTCTGGGCAAAGGCTCATGTTTACATTCCAGATTTCCTTAAGGCTGCCTCCTTTCAGGCTAAAGACGTTACAGACGAAGCACCTACCTTCCTGAAGCCTGTGACTCCCGACGGCGTCCCTGGAGGACGTCCCGGCGTGAAGGCTGGACGCTGTCCTGTACGGTGAATCAGATGACTCCTCTGCTCGACCCAGTCCATCTCCAAGGGGGAGCATGAACATCAGACATCATCACCACAGATCTCCAATACCGTTTGAGTTAAATGGATGCTATGGGGCCTCCCGCGTAGGAGGGTATGGAGAGAGACGGGAGCTGCTCAAATGGACACTCACCTTCCTCCTCCTCTCCGTCCCCAGGGGCTCCATCCACACGGCCTTTCCTGCTTCTCGAGGCTCCGTCCTGAGACCTGCCTGGGCACATCCACACTTGCGGAGCCAGAGGCAGCCTCAGGGTCTGAACGCTGGCACCTGTCTGTGGAGCAGTCGGGATTCCTCGGGGAAAAGAGAAACAGGTTCCGATTATTTTAGGTACCGATGTCCCTGCAGCCTGGGGTCCAGGTAACGGTCTCGGTAACTACCCGCTTCCCCATCTGCTGCTGAGACATCTGTCCCCCCCGAGAACCCCAGCCCAGGGCTAAGGAGACCTTACATCCTCGGGGACAGCCCCCTGCTGACCCTTCACTCTGGGTCCAGAAACAGTCCTGACGAATCCGCCCGTCACGTAGCCCCGGGGTGTTGGCGATTCTGTTCCAGTCTCTTCCTGTTCTAGAATTTATGAATCCACCATCGCTCAGTTAGCTGGACCCCCAGAGCCAGAATAACCACACTGGTTGTTTTTTTTTTGTTCCCCCTCTGGGGTCATCCCCCGCCTGTGTTCTGGGATCAAAGCTTTTTTTTCTTTTTAGGGCCGTGACTGCAGCATGTGGAAGTTCCCAGACTATAGGGGTTGAATCGGAGCTGCAGCTGCCAGTCTACACCGCAGCCATGTGGGATCCAAGCCACTTCTGTGACCTACACCACAGCTCACAGCAGAGGCAGATCCTTAACCCAGGGAGTCCCCATACCTCTCATGAGAAGATCTCCTGAGCAGTTCCCTGAGGCCGACGGAAAGGGGAACTGCCTGGGCGGACACCGGTGAGTCCCTGAGTCACAAAGGGCTGTCAGCACCACCCTGAGGTCCTCCAGGGGCCTTGCTTCCAGCATTGGAGTCCCTTGATTCCTCCCAGAAAATATTAGAGAGTCCATCTCGGATGGTTCCATTCCTGGACCTCCTCCCAGAGGTTACAGACTGTGAGTCTAGACCCTAGAACAGAAGGATGACATTGGACAGGTTCATTATTTTGCCATTAACTCATATGTCCTTGAGTTGCACGGGACCGGGCTGGGCTGAGCTGGCTTTTAAGTGTTGGCTGTCTATCAGGTCTCGCTGGGAAACTGATGGTTGGTTCCGACGTGGCAGCGGCTTTGAGAGTTTTTAGAGATTCCCCGAGAGAAATCACTCTCTGCCATCAAATGACCACAGCAGAATGACCGCAGTGCTCACAGCGCTAAGACTTCCCGCGAAGCCGTCTGCTCTGCTCCTGGGACGTCAGGTCATAGGAGCTGGAAGGACCTCGCCGTCTCGGTGACAGTGACTACAATTGGGATTAACTTTCGGAGCAGATGCTCGATGGCTGTCTGCTTCCCACCTCTGTCACTGACGACTTACTTTCCAGGCAACCTCCCACCCTGGGTGCACGTGCCCACTGCCCGGCACAGATGCACACATGCAGACACAGACTTGTACAGAGATGACACATACACACCTGTACACACACACTCACATAGACACACTTGTAGACACATGCATACACAAAACATACAACATGGGCAGACGTGCACAGACATGCAGAAATAGATACACACACATGCACAAAGACTCAGATACATAACACACAAGACCACACCCTCACACGGACACCCCTGTGCACAGAGTTCTCTAGAATCCAAAAACCACTCTCCTGCCTTCTCTTTAACCAAGTTCAAAAACTACAGATTTATGGCCTTTCATTTTTCTGAATTGAAAATACAACCAACAGTTCCCAGGTTCAGATGCATGTTTCTAGGCGTCTCAGCACTGTTGGATGTATGTATATTACATATGCTCGGCTGTCCCCACTTACACACGGACATTCTAGAGGCGCTTGGGGTAGATGAATACATGTATACACACACACACACTGGGGTAGATGGACGACCAGATCAATAGATACCAGTTGCTATAACTCACAGTATGAGTCCGCTCAGCTGCCAAAAGCAGATACCCCAGACGGGGCGGCTTCAACAAGAGGCATTTCTCCCTCCTGGTACTGGAGGCTGGCATCTGAAGTCCCCTGGCAAGGCGAGGCCACTGCCTGGACGTTCGCAAGTGCTCTGGCGGTTCTTACCGCGAGCCAGCCGGCTGGCTGGAGGAGACCTGCAGGTGACCACAGAGGATGTCCAGGGGCATGAGAGGAGAAGGAGAGCTGCCAGCATCGTCTGTACCTCCCTGCTCTGCAGAGATGCAGGAAGCAGTTCAGCTTCGGGCTGCTCTGGAGGACAGGCAGGAGGGCGGGTCCCAAAACCTTCGGACTCAGATGGTCCCTGCTAGCCAGCTCCAAACTCTGTTCCTGCAAATTCAGCCTCAGTGCATCTGAGTCCACACACGTGTTCCAGAACCGGGGTGCTGGATGTTGGGGCACGGGGAGGTGGGGGTGCAACCTGACCTCTGACACTGCAACACCCCCAGCAGGCAGCTTCTCATGGGGCTCCAGCCAGGTGGACCGGTTGGGCAGGGGTGGGCATGCTCCCCTTTGGAAGGGAACCCAAAGCACCTTAAGTCCTGCCCTCACAGAGTTCGCAGGCTCCTAGGGACGCTCGTGAAAAGCGGTTCGTGGAAAAGTAGATCTTTCTCCCTGAGCTTTCGGCTTCTGCTCATCTGTCCGGTCATCAGAGCTTCCCAAGGAGTTACCTTTTCTGCGGTGTCCGCTCCCTCGCAGCCCTGGATCCCGCAGCCTCTCGTGGTCCCTCTAAAGAAGTACCACAGACCGGGCAGCTTCAAAGGAAGATGTGCTGTCTTCGTGTTTTAAAGGCCAAAGCGCTCAAGTCAGGCTGCCCGCAGGGCTGGTTCCTCCTGGAGCAGCTCCAGCGGAGAATCTGCGGCCTCTCCCAGCTTCTGGAGGCGGCAGCAGTCCTGAGCGTGCGGTCCCTCCTCCATCCCCAGAGCCTAAAGCCCAGCATCTCGCGATCAAACGGTCCTCTGCCTCTTATGGGAACCTCTGTGATGACGCTGGACCACCTGGAAAATCCCGGCCATCTCCCCAGCCAAGGTCCTTCATGTGGCCACAGCTGCCAAGTCCCCTCTGCTGTGGACGTCACAGAGTCGCAAGGTCTGGGGGTCAGGGTGTGGACGTCCTTGGGGACAGGGCTCTGTCCCCCCACACACACTGAGCTCCTTCACTTCTAATGCTGTCTTGCTGTATCTTTAAACAACAGCCCAGAAATAAACGCACACACCCATGGCCCCTTAATCTTCCACAAAGGAGGCAAGAACATCAAAGGGGCAAAAGACAGTCTCTTCCCAACCAGGGTTGGGAAACCTGGACAGCTACACGTAAATCAATGAAACCAGAACACACCCTCACACCATGCACAAAAATAATTGCAAAACGGGTTAAAGACACTATGCCATATATCTCTGAGATCCCAGGCACAACATTTTCTGATGTAAATCATACCATGTGTTTTCTTAGGTCAGTCTCCCAAGGTAATGGAAATAAAAGCAAACATAAACCAATGGGACCCAATCAAACTGACAGGCTTTTGCACAGCGAAGGAAACCGACAACAAAACAAAAAGACAACCTATGGTTTGGGAGAAAAGAGTTGTGAACAACGAGGCTGACATGGGATTAACCTCCAAAATAGACCAATAGCTCCTGCAGCTCAATATTCCAAACAACCCAATCAAAAAACGGGCCAAAGACCTAAGCAGACATTTCTCCAGAAACGTACAGATGGCCAACAGGCACACAAAAAGATGCTCAACATCCCTGATTATCAGAGAAATGCAAATCCAAACAGCAATAAGGTACCCCCTTCCACCTGTCAGAATAGCCATCATTAAGCTATAACAAATGCTGGAGAGGGTGTGGAGAAAAGGGGGCCTCCCCCACCCTGTTGGGATGTAAATTGGTACAACCACTATGGAGAACACTGTGGAGGTTTCTCGAAAAGCTAAACAGAGTTGCCATATGATCCAGCAATCCCACTCCTGGGCATATACCCAGAAAAAACGACCATTCAAAAAATACATGCACCCCAGTGTTCACAGCAGCACTAGTCACTACAGCCAAGACCTGGCAACAACCTGAATGTCTATTGACAGAGGAATGCATGTGGAAGCTGTGGCACATGTACACAATGGAATACTAAGCCATAAAAAAGGAATGAAATCATGCCATGTGCAGCAACGTGGATGGACCTAGAGATTCTCATACTAAGTGAAAGACATGACATCACTTATATGTAGAATCTAAAATATGACGAACTAACAGTCACAGAAAAACAGACCTATGGTCTCCAAAGGGGGAAGGAAGGGATGAATTAGGAGTTTGAGATTAGTAAACTACTGTACATAAAAAAGATAACCAACAAGAGCCTACAGTACAGCACCTGGAGCTGTATTCAATATCTTGTCATCACCCATAATGGAAAAGAATCAGAAAAAAGAATATATATACACACACAGTATCTTATAATAACCTTTAAGGCATCAGATTCTTTTCCATTACAGGTGATCACAAGATACTGAATCTGTGTGTGCATGTATATATATGTGTTTATCACTTTGCTGTACACCAGAAACTAGCACAACACTGCAGATCAACTATTTCAATTAAGTGATTAAGAGATGCCTACCGGAAGCTGAGTGGATTGCAGAGTATGGACATCAGCAGGTTCCCGTTTTCCAAGTTGGAGGAGGAGGACACTGGGCCGGGAGCTGTCCTCCTCCCACGCCCTCCCCTCCCTGAGACTGCGCAGCACCGCGCTCCCCACGGGCCGCCTGGCGGACACGGGTGAGACGCCCCGTGGGAAGGGAGCGATCCAACGGGGTGGAGGCGAGGGCAGGGCCACCCCAGCCCCTCCAGCCAGGCCCTGGGCTGCTGTTGCAACCCCGCTTCCTGCCCTGGCCCTTCAGACCCTGCGGGTGAGCAGCGCCGGCCGCGGGGAGCCTCGGCGCGTGTCCCTGGGGGCCGGGGGGCCGCAGCCTTGACCGGGATGGATGTGACCTGTCCGGGCTCCTTGCGGCTCCCCGCCAGGTGCCTTCCTGCTGGGCTCCATCCCTTCCAGCAGAAGGAGCATCTTCTCGCAGTGGACAGGGGCTGGCAGAGCAGGAGGCGCTTAACTGGTCATGTGCCCGGCGGGAGGCTGAGGTTGGAGGACCGGCTGTCCGGGCTCTTCCTCCGCACAGGCTCCGAGGCGCCGGTCCGTGTTCACCCCAACCTGCGCCCCGCTCTCCTAAAAATGACAGACAGGAAAACGTCAGTAATGGTTTTAAAATTATTTAAAAATATTTTAAATTATTAAATATTTAAAATTAAACTTATTTTAAAATATTTAAATTTAATGGTTTAAAAGGATAAAATACAAACATCAACATGATTTTTAAATGAGAATAATTCAGAAATTACAAAGATGGCAACAAGATGATAAAATTGATAAACAAGGATTTAAAAGGATAAATGATTAAAAATGGTTAAAAATGATAAAAATGATTATAAATAATAAAAGTGACAGTAAAATGATTTTTAAATAATGATTTTAAATGACTAACATGGGCGTTCCCATCATGACACAGTGGAAACGAATCCAATTAGGAACCAGGAGGTTGTGGGTTCGATCCCTGGCCTTGCTCAGTCGGTTAAGGATCTGGTGTTGCGGTGGCTGTGGTGTAGGCTGGCAGCTACAGCTCCGAATGGACCCCGAGCCTGGGAACCTCCATATGCCCTGGGTGCGGCCCTAAAAAGAAAAAAGACAAAAATAAATGACATGATTAAAAAGGATAAAAATGGAAGAAATGTTAAAATGATTTTTAAAGATAGTGATTTAAAGTGAGAAAAATGATTTAAAATGAGAAAAGTGATACATGATTATAAAAATGATTAAAAATGACAGTAAAATGATTTTTAAATGATTTAAAATGAGAAAATTAAAAATTATAAAAATGAGACAATATTTAATGACAAAAATAAAAATCACAAAATGATGCAAAAATGTTTTAAAATTATAAACTGATATAAAATGATGAAAGTGAGAAAAATGATTAAAAGTGTGAAATGATTCAAACTGACAACATGATTTTTAAATGATAAACTGATTTAAAATGACAAAAGAGAAAATGATTAAAAGTGATAAAAATGGAAAAGATGTCAAAATGACTTAAATGATAAACAATGATTTCAAATGAGGAAAATGACAGTAAAATGACTTAAATGATTATTTAAAATGATAAAAATGATTAAAAATAAAAATGGTAAAATGATTTTTAAATAACTTAAAATGAGAAAAGTGATTAAAAATGATAAAAATGACAGATGTTAAAATATTTAAATGATGTCTTAAAATGATAAAAATGATTAAAAACAAAAGATGCTAAAATGATAATGATTTAAAATACCAAAAGTGAGAAAAATTAAAAATGATTTAAAATGCCTAAAACTGACGGACAATAACATGATTTTTAAATGATAACCAGTGATTTCAAAGGACAAAAAGGATGAAAAGGATGAAAAGTGACAAAAACGACAGAAAAATGGTGGGTAGGATGGGTTTTTAAAGGATTAAGTCACATGTTACATCCTGACTTCAGGTTGGTGTTGACAGGTGGCATTTACATAAGAATGAAGCAACTGCAGAGAAAACCCCACAGGAAGCGCACCCCTCCCCCAAATCCAGGCTAACAGGCTAATTCCAGTGGTGTCTACACACCTTAAGAACTGAGAAGGGCCAGGACCAGGCTAATTCCCTCCCAGGGGACCGTGAACCCCTTCCTTAAAAAAGCTGACTTTTCTCAGGTGCTGAGTGGGCAGAGGGGCGTGTGTCCCCTTCGTGTGCTCCTCTGGGGTCACCACCTCCAGAGGGTTTTCTCCTCCCAGGAGCTCTGGGGACGGTCTAGACCGGGCTTCTGGGGAAGCTGACCCTGAGGTGTGAATGCCGGGTACCAGGGTCATCAGGAAAGAGGAGGGGGGCGCAGGGTCTGACTCAGGCCAGCAGCACCTCCTTTGCTCAGACCCAGGGGCGCCTCCCTCCCCAGAGGCAGGGGGGGTTTAGGCCAAGACACCAAGACCAGGGCTTATTAGGGGCACAGCACAGTCACCCGGACCTTCCAGAAATGCAGAGCTCTGGAACCTTGGGGGTGGGGGCTCTGCCTCTTGCAGGTGGGTCCGCCTTGCTGGTCAAGGTCCTGATGACTTTTTTAATGTGCACAATTTAGAAGATGAGGGTTCAGTTTGGGGGCAAAATGAGGACTGGAGCCCTGGAGGCAGCATCTCAGGAGCTCTGAGAAGCCCCTGCTAAGAGGCAGGGGGAGGGCAGTGTGTCTGTGATCTCAGGGAAGGGGGAGGGCCCTGCCACCCAGCACACATTGCGGGGAAGGTCCCTGCTGGTCCCGGGGAGCAGACGTCACCATGAAGGATGAGAGTGCCATCCTAACACCAACAGAGGAGAGGCAAGACGTGGGCTTGTCGACTGAAAAAAAATCCACAACCTGAGAGTTAAGTTTTCTTTGGGGTGAAATTAGGACTGAAGTCCTGGAGACAGCATCTCAGGCAGCCTGAAAAACTGCTTGCAGGCAGTGAGGGGGAGCTGGGTAATAGAGGAGGGTTTGCAACAAGGGGCAGGGAGCAGGACAAAAAGAGGCCTGGGCTCCCCGAAATCCTTCCTTTGACAGGCACCTCCACTCTCAGGGCAGGATCCTGAGTGTGCACAGCCTGCAGGACTCACCTGCTCTCACCCCTGGAGGTGACTGATTCCCAGATGACCCGGACATTCTTCATCCTTAGCTACAGACCTGCGGAAATACCACCCAGGGAGGAAAAGGGGGAACAGCAGGATGTGATCAAGCGGAGGGGGAGGGGCCTGCAGCACACACACATTCTACAGAAGTTTGTGGCTGATCTCCTGAAGGTCACTGCCAGTCCCAAGGAGCAGACATCACCATGAAGGATTTCAGGGTTTTTCCAGATAGGAGATGCAAGAATGGGGCACATAAAATCATCTCCTAATAATATCTGAGTCTCTGAAGGCCTGTTCTTCCACTTTTCCTAGAGCTCGGATTCCCCACTCCTGGTCCCACCTGGAGCTCTGCTCAGGGGGAGCTACAGGTCTGCAGCTGCAGTGGCTCCTGTTTTACTCCATGTAAGAGGCTGACGGCAGGTGCCAAACTTCAGCTCACAGGGCTCCCCCGGGGTCATAAATTCGACCAGAGCTCTGAGAGGCAGTTCATGACCATTTCGTCCCCAAGGTGCTAGGAATGCGCACTCCCACGTCTGGCAACGATTTCACAGACAGGCTTTTAGTGGACTAGGCGTTATTAACAGTAGCTCAAAGTCTCTGAAACGTCTGTCTTCCTAGTCTGTTATGGTCCAGGAAAATACTCCCTCTTGTTGCATCTTCCCATAGCCAGGGTTACTCTCTCACCGTGGTTGGTCTGGTAAGAAGAACTGTTTCAAATCTCCCAGGCATCATTACTTTGTTGGAGGCTCAGTTACACATTTAACAATACAAGAAACCATCACCTTGTAAAACAGGCAAAATACAATGTAGCTGATGCCATTAAACTGTACGTAAATCCTTAAGCCGAGCAAATCTCACAGCAAACCAGTTCCTAAAGATGGCATCAAGACTAGGAAGTGGGCCCCTCAAAGCAGCATAGAGACCTCAGAATTTGGTACCCCAATCGTCTGTTTACTATCACTTAAATCTGTTGGTACATTTTGTGAAGGCTTCCATATGACTGATACACATTCTAATCCTATTCAAAGTACAAAAATGGCTGGGAGATTATCATACTAGCTGAATGCACCTCTCTCGACCCATTAGGCTTGCATCAGTGATGGACTGGTTGGTGTCATCTTTTGATTATTACGAATGTGGACTTAAGTCCTAGGGAATCCTAGAGTACATCTTCCTCTCCATCCTGCTGGAACCCCAAAGCCGTAGATGGGTACCACGAATCCACTGAGTTCCACTAGGTGCCAGCCAGTGACTCTCTGGTCGCCGGACCCAGTCTGTTCCATACCAGCCACTGTTTAGTTTATAAAGGGAATAATACATAGGCTTTGTTTGTAAGGCACCCAGCCATATTTCCTAATGTTAGGAGGTTATGCTGATCACGTTTAGTGTAATTTAATGATTCCCAACATAGGGGACTTTAAACTGAAACAGCCATAGCCTAGTGCTAACTATATAAGTCCATCCCATAATTGTGGGAAGGTCCCTTTTAATAAGCAGGAGTTACAGGTTTTGATGGAGACTCAGCTCATTCTACTGCGTTTGAGTGACCCCGAAGGAAAATTCCTATTTATGTTCAGAGTCAGAGCAGGTGAACATTAGTTGGCCAAGTGAGAAAAATCTCATCCAGTAGTATCAATCGTGGCCTGTACAGGACGGAACTCTTTCTTCTAAAATAACTTCCTAAGGGCCATCCCATCGGAACCCTGCAGGGGAGAAGCCCACCCAGGTAACCCGGAAGTCCTGAACACAGGTCACTGGTCACACACCCAACACGTGCACTGATTTTTAAAATGACCACAGGATCATTCTTCTGAGGGAAGAACACTGGATCCATGTGGAAACGTCTAAGGAGTCACTGCATCACGAAAGGCATCAGGTCCAGCATCTGGGGTCAGCTGTCTACCTCCGAGGTTGGCGTCTTCTCATCCCTGTGTGTCTTCTCCTCCATGTGAATATTGTTTTAAGATGATTTTGAGGTCCAGGAGTCCAGTCCAGTCCAGGGGTGACTTTGAGGTCCAGCAGTCCAGTCCAGGGCAGGGGCCTTTGTCGTAAGGGGGGAAACAGGAATCCAAGAGTCCATTCCCTTTATTTTGCTTGCTGCCCATGAGGTCGTTCCGTGTACCTGGTGAGGGCCTTCCTTTCGGCTTGGAAATAATCCTTGATTTTCCAGTCCTTTCAGTTTGCATGGTCCCCTTGTCGCAGATTCCAGGGCGTCTGATCTTCATCCAAGAACAGGTCACTGAGACACACTTTAGAAACAAGCTTCAGAATGTTCCTTCAGAAGCTCAGTTCAGCTTTGCAGCGATAGAACAGACAGCAAAGAACAATCTAGGAAGTAAGTCTTCGTCATACCGGCTGCAATGAAAAGAATTCGATGAACAGATTTAGCACATGTCCATTGAAACATCTCTTTCTCTCTAAAATTACTCTTGTTTTTATCAAATATAGCCAAACCAAGACTGATTCATCTGCCGATCAAGTCTGGTGTCAACAACCTCGGCCGGATGATTTATTTATGGAAATATAATTGATCATACAGGGTTTTCAAAAAATTGGCTTTGCTAGAACTTTTACAAGGAATCTCAGGCTAAGGGATTACAAGGCAGCTCAGGGCTAGGAACATCACGCCTAGGGCTTGTCAGACATTTTCTCTTCAAGATCTAGGTCAATTCCTCGCTTTTCAAAAACCCAAATACCTTGCAGTTTCTGCAGGCTACACACCAGGAGGCCCTCCTAACTGATCCGATAAAGCTGCTGGGAACCTGAGAGTTTCCACTCTCCGAAGGGATCAGGCAGAGAGAGGAGAGAAATGTTTCAATCCTGCTTCCAAAGGGATAATTTACCAAACCGCTCGATGGGGAGAATCTTTATACCTGGAAAGCACAGATGAAAAGCCAGTCCTGTTTCAAAGAGAAACCATAAAATTATAACCATATGCCCCAGTTCACACAGCTCAATGTAACCAATCCTTTTTGTTTAACTGTTTATGAAACCATCACCTTTCCTTGTAGAATTCTTTCATTTCTTACCAAGCTCATCATTAAGGTCTGGAAGTCAGAAACTTGTATTTCTTTAATAAAAAGTCCTTCCTATAGCTCTTCTTGAAGAGGAAGCATTTTTGCAGAGGCATCAAAGTCATTAACTGTTACAATGACAAAAGACTTAAGGCACATTTAAATCTGATTACAGTGCAAATGAACTAGAAAATGTGGTTACTGTTGTGACATGGAACGTTTTGAAATAACTAGAAAAAGATTATTATAACACAGTACCAGTACATAGCCAAGTTTCAGAAACTGTCAGTTCTAGAATATTTATCTCAAACACATCAATTCAACTGTATAATCTGAGGTTTATCACCCATTTGATAAGGCTCCCCATGTATTTTAACATACCAAATAATTCTAGTTAATTTAACATTGTTTTTCCTTTTGGGATGCCTCAGGGGTCCTGTGAAGCATTCCAAAGTTAGCTGAGTTAAAAGAACTTTAATTAGAATTGGATTGGAAGTTTATCAAGAATATCAGCTTTTTTTCTTTTAATTTGGTCAGATAGAATCATAGGTTGCTGTGGAGAATCCTTTTTCCTTAACCAACGTTACAAGCGATTGCAAAAGCAAACACAGCAGATCACTTAAAAGAACGTTCTGTTATATAATCTGTTATCAAAGTAGCATTCCAAGGAAACTTTGTTCTCTCAGCAAAGGAAGCCAAGGTCAAGTTTTGCACCTGCTTATTATAAAATCGATTCACTCAGTTCAGCTCCCTCTAAGCATGGTTCTGACACTGCAACCCTTCCCTCCGTGTCCACTTCCCACAAACCTCCCAGCAGTTTCTGTATCCATTGGTTTGTCCCCTGGTTTCCATTCCAAACAACAAGCAACAGACAGACTTCCTCTTCTTTTCCCTTGAGGAACGAGAACTCCATTCCTCATTCCTTCTTTCCTGAAAACACATATCCTGCAATAGTTCCCAGTTCCCTAAAGTAACCATGGACAAGTCTTTCATAATTTCAAAAAACATGCGTTTTGTGTGTTTGCTTGTGTCGGGGAGAACACCTCAGGGTGGCTCAGAACCATCCTTTGTGCCTTTAGTGTCTCTGTGCAGTAATTAATGTCTCAGTTTCTTAGTTATTTGGGAACGACCTAGCTCCTCAAAAAATTTGATCATTTAACAATCAAGCACAATTCTAATTTGCACAGTACCAATATCTGGAGAGTGCATTCTTAAGTAGACATTTTTAAGATAACTATTTCTGAACGTTTATCCAAAAGCTCTTATCTCACGTGCATTTAATTGCCTTATAAACATCTCATGGTACCAAGTTATTTTTTCTTGCGAATAATTTTGCAACAGATGTAACAAGATCTTATTAGACGTCTCTTATCCCAGGTACAATAAAGGTGTTCTACTTAATGTTGATGACTCTGAAGACATGTCTATTACTTGTATCAATGGACTTCAATGTTCATATCAGATATGAACTCAACATGGAATGGTTCCCAGTTCCCAATAATCTAAAATTAATCCTGGCCCGTTACCTTTTGTAGAGCATTTCCATAAGTGCTCAATTTCCTTTAAGCCAATTACGTAGAGCTCCCTTACAAATTATTTTCGATAATACCACTAAATAAAGACATATAAATGCACATACAAACAGAGAGACATAACCAGAGATCTCATAAATTCATTTTCCAAGCTGAGTCACGAGTTAGATGTCACAAGTAAAAACTCACTCATTTAAAATAACAGTCGGAATAAGTTTTAAACATTTCTTTCCCATGTTGTCCCTTCCGCCTCAATAGTTAGAGAAGGTCTGGGTGAGATAAGTGTCCTGGGAGCCTGGTCTCAAGGCTCCAGGAGAGGAAGCACCTTCTCCTAGTGAGATTTGTCCCCCCAGGGCAAAATTTTGAAAGGATTTTTTAAAAATGTATTTCAATACCTGCATAGCTAATAAAAGAGCTCATTGTAGCTATTTTCAGGGCAATTCTTTTTCTTTATTACCCAATAAACTATGTACTTGTAAACCTGCCTGAGGTGTTTGTTGGAGGCTGGTTTTCTGACACCTGCCCCTCTTATTTTGTTTGAATTTGAATCTGTCAGGGATAAAATCTACTGGGGCCCTTGTGTGGTGGGCCAGGGCTGCTTGAGAGCCTAACTCCTCTAGGCTTTGCCCAGGGTTGTTTTAGGCCCCTCTTACGTGTCTTGGGTCTCCCAGTGGCACCTAGGACACCCCCACGGGTGCTCAGATGGGCCACATGGCCATTTCTTATTGAGTCCTCCTCTGAGCAGGTTTGAATGAAGGAGTGGCTTTCCCTGTGGGGCCACTGCAGGGCCTGAGGACACTTCCACCACCCCGTTAAATTTCTCAAGCACCTGAGAAAACCAGAGCCAGCCCAGTGAGTCTCCTCCCTTTTCTTGGGAGCAAAGGCTCTCAAATAAGCCTTCACCTTTATCCTGACAACGTCCATGAAGGCAGCTGAACTGAGGAAAAGCATCAGGTCAGCCTCTTACCTGAACACTCAGTCCAGACCCCTGTTTCTTTCAACTGAGCCAAATGCAACAGCTTGTAGTCGAGTCCCAGTGTCTCCACTGGTGGGGTATATATTTCCCAGTATTTTTGAACTGAACCCACCCTCAGCTTCCTTCCTTTGATGTGCACCTCTGCTCTCAGGGCAGGATCCTGAGTGTGCACAGCCTGCAGGACTCACCTGCTCTCACCCCTGGAGGTGACTGATTCCCAGATGACCCTGACATTCTTCATCCTTAGCTACAGACCTGCGGAAATACCACCCAGGGAGGAAAAGGGGGAACAGCAGGATGTGATCAAGCGGAGGGGGAGGGGCCTGCAGCACACACACATTCTACAGAAGTTTGTGGCTGATCTCCTGAAGGTCACGACCAGTCCCAAGGAGCAGACATCACCACGAAGGAGTTTAGTGTTTTTTGAGATAGGAAGAGATGCAAGAATGGGGCACATAAAGTCTTCTCCTAGTAATATCTGACTCTCTGAAGCCTCTTCTTCCAGTTTTCCCAGAGCTCAGAGTCCTCACTCCTGGTCTCCACCCCGAGCCCCTTTCAGGGAGTGTTGGGGGATGGGCAGCTGCAGTGGCTCAGGGCTCAGTCCCTTTAGAGGCAGGTGGCATGTGCCCCTCTCGGGTTCTCAGTTCCCCTTTGAAACTACAATGAGAAGAGGGAGCAGAGGCACCCCGCTGGGCCCCGACATTCCTGAGGGTTTATCTCAAGGCCAGTCCCCAGGGATTTGTCCCCTCAATTCATATGCTGAAGCCCTAACCCCCTGAGGAGCTGTTTTGGTGGCAGAGAAGCAATTAGTGTGCAATGAGGTTATAAGCAGGAAGCTCTGATCTGATGCAATTAGGAAGAGGAAACACCACCTCTCTCTCCCCTGACCCCGCCCTGGACACAGGGAGAAGGGGGCAGCTGCATGCCAACAAGAGAGCCTCACCAGGAACGCAATCTCCCCCCGCTGTGAACATGGACTCCCAGCCTCCAGGAGAGTGGGATAGAAATTTCCACAGTTGGAGCCGCCCAGGCTTGGGAGTTCTGTTTCAGCCGCCTCCACTCACCAACACCCATGTCTGCGTGTCCTCATATCATAAAGCTGGAGTCCCCTGGCAGCCTAGAGGTTACAGATCTGGCATTGTCACTGCAGCGGCTCAGGTCACTGTTGGGACGAGGCTTCCATGCCTGGCGAGGGAACTTCCACATGCCTCAGGTGCGAGCAAAAAAATAAATTAATAAAAATGATTATAAAGCTTATTGTAATAAGCTGAGACCCCTGGACCCAAAGGAGAATCATACGGATTGATGACAGAGCACAGAGATATTGATAAGATGCTATTTTATGAATTGCATACGTTTCACTTAGAATGAAAGCACCTGTGTCCTTCCCGCAGATCACGCCCCGTCCAGCCCCGAGATTTCTCTGCCTCTGTCTCTCGTCCCACCATAAACCCCTGACACATGGACACACACACACTCCCCTCATTACACGCCAGTAAAACTGCTTTTTAAAAGGACTGTGCTCTGCATTCTGGGATTTTGCTCACTAGCATTTTCTGCAATGCTCTTCCTTTAATCCTTAATCCCATTGTCTTTGGACCAGATGAAATCCTTGCTCTTTGCAAGGCTCATGTGGATGTTTGGCATGAAAATCCCAGATGTGTCTTTCTGCTAAATCCTGAGCCTGGCCTGCTCACAGCACTGTCACACGCCAGCCCCCAGCAGCTCCCCACGCTTTCTGACGCACCCTCCTGGCCCCCCAAGAATGTCACTTGCAGAGCTGTCTTCCCGCACCTCCCACGGCTTCTGCATAACCACTGGACCACGGAGAGTCTCACTGCTCTTCCTCAGCTTTTCGGAGAGGCACTGTGGGCCCCAGCAGCCTGCAGAAAGGCTCAGTGGTGATGGAGAAGGCCCCTCTCTCAGTGCGGGGAAAGGGGAGCCTCCTACACTGCTGGGGCGGGGTGGCGGTCAGTTGTGCAGCCAGTATGGAGAACAGTATGGAGGATCCTTTACTAATGTAAACTTGAGCTTTCCTATGACCCAGCAAGCCCACTCCTGGACATCTATCCAGAGAAAATGAAAACCTTACTTAGAAAAGATCCATGCACCCCGATGTTCACAGCAGCCCCGTTTATAATAACCAAGACATGGCAGCAACCTAGATGTCCATCGAAGGAGGAACGGATTAGGAAGATGTGGTCCATACTCACAATGGAATACTACTCCCCCATAAAGAGAAGGAAATCGTGCCATTTGCAGCAACATGGATGGACCTAGAGATTCTAAGAAAAGTCAGTCAGACAGAAGACGACAAACACCACATGAGATCAATTCTAGGTGGAATCTGAAATATGGCACAAATGAACCTGCCTACAGAACACAAACCGACTCCCACAGAGACCAGACTTGTGGTTGTCAAGGGGGAGGGGCAGGGAGTGGGCTGGACAGGGAGTGTGGGGTTTGTAGATGCAAACTAGGACATTGAGAATGGATCAGCCATGAGGTCCTGCTGTGCAGCACAGGGAACTCTATCCAGGGACAGACCAGGATGGAAGAGAATATGAGAAAGGGAATGTGTATATACATGTATGAGTTGGTTGCTTTGCTGTACAGCAGAAATGGACACAACACTCTAAGTCAACTATAATAGCACATTTTAAAGAATGTGGTATAGATAGACACACACACACACAATGGATTACTGCTTAGCCATAAAAAGGAATGAAACAATGGCTTTTGCAAGACATGGGTGGATCAAGGGATTATTCAACTAAATCCAGTCGGATAAGGACAAATACATGATATCACTTATGTGTGGAATCTCAAAAATAAGACAAAGGAGTCTATACACAAAACAAACCGACTCACAGACAGAGAGAACAGACCTGGGGTTACCGAGGCGGGGAGGGATAAAATAGGATTAATAGATACTCACCACTATCCATAGACAGACAGGCAACAGGGATTTCCTGTAGAGCACAGGAGACTCTATTTGATATTTCGAACAGCCTATCATGGAACATAATCTGAAAAAGAATACAGATGTATATATATTCAATACTTTATTAATAAACTATGTATGTATATTTGATACATTATTAATAAACTATGATGGAAAATAATCTGCAAAAATTAACAGAGCCACTGCTCTGCACACCTGAAGCTAAGGCAATTCTGTAATTCAACTCTAGTTCAAGAAAAAGGGCCCCCTCGGCGTTCATGCTGTGGCTCAGCAGATTAAGAACCTGACATAGTGTCTGTGAGGATGCAGGTTCCACCCCTGGTTAAGGGTCCAGCCTTGCTACAGCTGCAGCTCTGCTTCGATCCCTAGCCTGTGAACTTCCATGAGCCTCAGGTGCAGTCCTGAAAAGGAAAAAGAAAGGAAAAAAGATCCCCTCCCTGTGACACGAGGGGCCACATAGCCGCAAAACTTACTGCCTCTCACCACTGGCATCTCACGGTGCCAGCAAAACACCCTGAAATGAACGTCTTCCAGGATTAGGGGTTCTCCCAGATCTGCATCCGGCAGGCCCCTGCAAGGACCACACCATCTCAGAGGGGCAGTGAAGCCTGGTGGTATTGGGCTGACCCCTCCCACGTCCAGCTAGACTCTGACAATGGCTTCACGGTCACTGTCCCAGGGGGCTTTCCGGGAGGTGGGCTGGAAGCTTTTCTCTCATGTATCGTGATGGTCAACCTGGGGTGAGGGATAAAGAGGGCCAGCGGCCAAAGACCTCCTTAGTTTGCTGGCTCGATGCGGGGCCAGTGCTGGAAAAATGGGCACTTTAGCATTAATTGGATTTTTGCAATACTCTTCAAAAGCTTTCTCGGGCATCCCTCACAATAAGCCAGCACCTTCGATACAGATGCTTAATCCCCAGGGTTTCCACCTGGGGGCCTGGATGGCCACCGTCCAGGTCTGCCCTTCAAGGCCACTGCTTTGATCCCTTCCAACCTAGATTAAAAGCAAATCAGATTATGGAAATGGCCGAGCCGCCTTCAGGGCAGTTAGGATGCAGGGTCTGGCATGTGTACAGGGATGGGGAGGAGGCGGCCGTGGGCTGGGTCTGTGCAGCTTGCAAGCGGCATCAGGATCAGGGCTGGCAGGAACAGAAACCCTAAAACAATCCTGATCAAGAGCGATGCACGTGCCAGCGTCTCTCATGAAAGGGGACCCCGAGGGATGCAGTCTGACGCTGGTGTCAATCCTAAGAACCAGGACCCTGCATCTCCCACCCCCAGTTATGAGACCTGTCCTCATGGACCAGAAGGACGGCTCCCCACATCAGGGGGCAGGCAGAAAGAGGAGAAGAGGACGGGAGCCGAGGGCAGAGCGTGTCTGCCTTTGAAGGAACGTTTCTGGCACATGGGAAGGTCATGGGCAGAGAGGGGAGGTACTGGGTTTGAGTGACTGTGTCATCCATTAATAGCTCTGTGACCTTGGCTGAGGCTCAACTTGAAGACAGCGATGACGGTGATGGTGATTCCGGAGACTGTGGTGATGGGAGCAGGTGGTAATGATGGTGCTGAGGGGCCTGATCATGACGCTGTGATGGAAGATGACGGTGATGACGGGGACGGCGGTGGTGGTGACAGTGGGGGAGGACATGATGGTGACAGTGGGGAGGACGTGATGGTGACAGTGGGGGAGGACGTGATGGTGACAGTGGGGGAGGATGTGATGACGACAGTGGGGGAGGATGTGATGGTGACAGTGGGGGAGGACGTGATGGTGACAGTGGGGGAGGATGTGATGGTGACAGTGGGGGAGGACGTGATGGTGACAGTGGGGGAGGATGTGATGGTGACAGTGGGGAGGACGTGATGGTGACAGTGGGGGAGGACGTGATGGTGACAGTGGGGGAGGATGTGATGATGACAGTGGGGGAGGACGTGATGGTGACAGTGGGGGAGGATGTGATGATGACAGTGGGGGAGGACGTGATGGTGACAGTGGGGGAGGATGTGATGGTGACAGTGGGGGAGGACGTGATGGTGACAGTGGGGGAGGATGTGATGGTGACAGTGGGGGAGGATGTGATGGTGACAGTGGGGGAGGACGTGATGGTGTCAGTGGGGGAGGACGGGATGGTGACAGTGGGGGAGGACGGGATGGTGACAGTGGGGGAGGATGTGATGACGACAGTGGGGGAGGATGTGATGGTGACAGTGGGGGAGGACGTGATGACGAAAGTGGGGGAGGACGTGATGGTGACAGTGGGGGAGGACGTGATGGTGACAGTGGGGGAGGAGGTGATGGTGACAGTGGGGGAGGAGGTGATGGTGACAGTGGGGGAGGAGGTTATGGTGACAGTGGGGGAGGATGTGATGGTGACAGTGGGGGAGGATGTGATCATGACAGTGGGGGAGGATGTGATGGTGACAGTGGGGGAGGATGTGATGGTGACAGTGGGGGAGGACGTGATGGTGACAGTGGGGGAGGGGAGGAGGTGATGGTGACAGTGGGGGAGGACATGATGGTGACAATGACATTGAGGACGATGAGGATGAAGTCCTGATGATGATGGTGGTTTGTGATGAGGATGCCAGTGATGAAGATGAAGGCGAAGAATATGTTTTTGGTTTTTTTGTTGTTTTCATTGTCCTTTTAGGGCCTCATGTGCAACATATGGAAGTTCCCAAGCTAGAGGGTGAATTGGAGCTGCAGCTGCCGGTCTGCTCCACAGCCACAGCTGTGCCAGATCTGAGCTGTGTCTAGGACCTACATCACAGCTCATGGCAACGCCAGATCCTTAACCCACTGAATGAGGCCAGGGGTCGAACCTGAGTCCTCATGGACACTAGTCGGGTTCATTACTGCTGAGCCGCCACGGGAACTCCCGGAAGAGTGTTGATGGTGACGATGTGACCTGCCTTAGGACTGTCACAAGGGACACATGAGCTAAATTAAATAGTCCCTTGAAAATTATATGTTGTACACATGGCAATTGTATGGGTGATCCACTTCTGATGAATGTCTTTATTTTCTTGGAGGCTCACATTGCAAAACACGCTACTTCAGTGAATTACCTGGAACTATTCATTATTTATGTGTTTATGTTCATACATATGTGTGTGTGTATATACAGACATGTGTACACACGTGTATATGTATATACGTGTATATATGTATGCACATATAATGTATATCGAGAGAGATAAAGTATATACACACTGATTTTACATAAAGACGGACAGTCCACAGCACTACTCAGCAGGTACATTAATGAAGTCAGAACACCCCCTCACACCACAAAAATAAACTCAAGACGGCTTAAAACCTTAAATATAAGACATGACACCATAAAGCCATAGAAGAGAACCTAAGCAAAACATATTCTGACATAAATTGTAGCCAAGTTTTCTTAGGCCAGTCTCCCAAGGCAAAAGAAATAAAAGCAAAAATAAAGAAATGGGACCCAATCAAACCTGTAAGTTATTTTTTATAGCAAAGGAAACCATACACTAAAAGAAAAGACAACTTACAAAATGGGAGAAAATAGGTGCAAACAAACCGACCAGCAAGGGATTAATCTCCAAAACATACAAACATCTCGTACAGCTTTATGTTAAAAAATCCAAATAACCCAATCAGAAAATGAGAAGGCTGAAACAGACATTACTCCAAAGACAAAAGACAGACGGTCAACAGGCCCGTGAAATGACGCTGGACATTAGTAATTATTAGAAAAATGCGGGTCAAACCTGCAGTGAGGTTCCGCCTCACACCAGTCAGAACGGCCATCGTTACTGAGTCCACAGGTAACAAAGGCTGGAGAGGGTGTGGAGAAAAGGGAACCCTCCTGCACTGTTGGCGGGAATGTATTTTGGTGCAGCCACGATGGAGGAATGTGTGGAGGCTCTTTAAAAACCTAAAACTAGAACTGCCCTATGATCCAGAAATCCCCCTCCAGGGGGGTATATCCAGAGAAAACTACAGTTTGAAAAGATCCACGCACCCTTATGTTTATAGCAGCTCTATGCATAACAGCCAAGACCTGGAAACAACCTACATGTCCATCGATAGATGAACAGATAAAGAGGTGGTACAAATACCCAATGGACTATTAGCCATAAAAAAAGAAGAAAATAATGCCAACATGGACGGACCTAGAGCTATCTTACTAAATGAAGTCAAACACAGAAAGACACATATCCTATGATATCACCCACTGGTAGAGTTTAAAATACAACACAGATGAGCTTATTTACAAAACGGAAACAGACCCACAGAAAAGAGACTTGCGGTTCCTAAAGGGGAAAGCAAGGGAGGGATAAACTGGCTGTTTGCGATGAACAGACACACAGCACTGCGTCTAAAATAGATAAGTAACCCTTGTATGTGGAATCTAAACCGTGGCACAAGTGAACTTTTCTACGAAACAGAAACAGACTCACAGACATGGAGAATAGACTCTGGTTGCCGAGGGGGAGAGAGAAAAATTAGGAGTTTAGGAATAACATGGACACACGACTACACATAAAATAGATAAACCACGAGGGCCTACTGTACAGCGCAGGGAACTCTACTCAGTATCCTGTAATAGCCCAGGATGGAAAAAATCTGAAAAAGAACATAAATATGTGTATGGCCGAATCACTTTGATACACACCTGACATTGGCACAATATTGTCCTTCAACTCTACTTCAGTGAAAAAACCCACAACTCAGGAAAGACCAGCAAGTCTTCTTGCCCCAAAGCTGTCTCCCCCTCAGACAGCCTTGCTGCAGTTTTACACGGCATCCAGATGACCTGCTCCACGTGTCCACCACACCTGCGGCGGGGAGTCCTCATTCTGCCTCCGCGGCACCTGGCCGCGAGCCACACACCTGCAGGGTGCTCCACAAAAGCCTCGAGCCGCATTCAATCCTCCTGTTCTGTTTCTCTTTTTATTAAAGTACAGTCGACTTACAATGTTGTGCCAACTTCTGCTGCACAGCAAGGTAACCCTGTCATACATACATATACATATTTTTCTTACATTATCTTCCATCCTAGTCTATCCCAAGAGACTGGATAGGGTTCCCTGTGCTGCACAGCACAGCCTCATGGCTGATCCATTCTCAGTGTCAGGGTTTGCATCTACGAACCCCACACTCTCCGTCCATCCCACTCCCTCCCCCTTGGCAACCACAAGTGTGTTCTCTGTGTCTGTGAGTCTGTTTCTGTTCTGTAGACAAGCTCTGCCCTATTTTAGATTCCACACAGAAGTGAGGTCATGTTGTATTTGTCTTCATCTAATTTCACGTAGCAGGATCATCTCCATGGCCACCCATCCTGCTGCAAAAGGCATTAGCTCACTCATTTTTTATGGCTGAGTAGTATTCCATTCTATACATGAGCCAGGTCGAGGTGCCGGGTGTGGGGAGAGCTGGAGACACAAGGTGAGGGAGTGAGAAGGAAGAACAGTGAGGAATGGAACTGCATCCACAACCACACGGATTCCATCAGCTGGTCAGCACATCCCCGTAAGCCTGCCTGTCACCAGCCGCCTCTGTCTCCAGGCTGGTACCTCGATGCCACCCTCTTCCCCCGATGGACAACCACAGCATCCTGGACCAGCTGCCCCACTCTCTCATTGCAGTCTGTCCTCAGTGCAGCCATGGGAGGGATTCTGCTCATGCTCAGGTCACAGGCTCACCCAGCCACCTCCCCAAGCAGAGCCTGGGTTGAGGGTTGGATGCAGGGAGGACCAGGGGCTCCAGGAGGGGGACGGGGAAGTGACACAAGGAGAGAACTGGTCAAGGGGGAGGGGAATTGCTGAGCCGGCTACATTGCCGGGACTGATCTTAGTAAGAATTATGGAGCAGCTACATCACAGTTCTGGATAGAGTATCATGGTGACGCTCTGGGCAACAGCCTGAAGCCCCCTCTGGGAATGTCCTGGCTCAGCGGTGTGGGAGCTGGAGTATTTATGCACCCTGTCCATTAGTAACTGGCGGGTTAGGTGACGTTCCCGAATTCCCAGCTTGTGGCCCCAGTGGACAATGTGTGTCCACCGATCCGGGTAGCCCTTCAACAAAGACACAGGGCTTGCACTGCAAGGCAGGTCGCTGTTCACAGAAATGACAGGGGACTGCTAGGGTCGTGGCTGGACCACTGCCAGCATCATGACCATGTGAGAAAAATCCCCATCAGCCCCCACTTCACCTGTGATAAACCGCACAGTCGAAATAAGGTGACACGGGCCCCGTCCCTGGGTCTCTGCCCTCGTCCTCCTGCACGCATGGCTGCTCAGCCGCATCCGGCCAGGCTGGACCCTCCCTCTTCCACTGTCCACACAGTCTGCTCCCGGGTGGGGCACAGCTGTCCTGTCTTCCTGTCACCTCCTCCAGGTCTGTGGCAGACACCACCCCCCAGTGAAGCTCGCTCCGGCCACGATGCCACACGGGCCCCTCTGGTCACCCTGTCTTGTCCTCACTCTTGCTCAGATCACGCTCTGCTGGGGTGTGAAACCACGCCGTGCCTTTCACCTAGGCATCATCCCTCAGCATGTCCTGCTCCCCCCGGATGGACAGTGAGCTGGCAGCTGACCTGGCTCGTTGGCTGGAAGCAGCGTGGTGACTGTCTCCGAGGACCCTCTGATCGATAAGTCGTTGTCCAACGAATACATGAAGCAGTGGAACCGAGAAAGACTGTGTTCCAGCAGGCAGACAGTTAGGGATGATCAGAGAAAGGGGGTCCCCAGACCAGATGGCGGGAAACCACACATCATGCCAACAGCAGGGTCTGCGGGCAGAGAAAGAAAAGCCGGAACCTCCAGACTGACCAGAATCCACACATGCTGGTGTGACAGGTGCCCTGGAGGCAGAGGAGAAAAGGGACATCCAGTGTCTGAAGGTGACCCGCTGCTCATCACGCCCCCGTTACAATAAAAAGGTCACACAAGTAGCTATGCAGGTAAGAAATGCCCATCATGCACCGAGGCCACGACACTTCCCGTCCCAGCTAAATAAGGGCAGAAATCCCTCCCCCCTTCGGGAAGGTGGAGCCGGGATGAAAATTAAGGGTCGCACCCTTCCTGGTGAATATTCCACCCAGGCAGGAAGCCCGCTGTAACCAGCAAGGCAGGGCGCTGCTGGCCCTCTGCCCGCCTCTCTCTAAGAGGCGTCTCTCTCACTTCGGTCAATCCTCACTCTTCTTTCTCAATTTCCGTCCCATTTCTGAATTCCTTCTCCACAAGAACCGCCCTTCGGGAACAGCAGGAAGAAGGTCCGCGGGTCCTCAGGACTAAGGAAGGGGATTCCGCCGAGCGAAGGCTTGGACTTGGCGGCAGGTGGGTGTGGACCCTTGGTTCCCGGAACCCTGCTCCCCAGGTGATCACAGAAGACATCTGGCGTCTTCCAGGTGAAGCGAAGATGCCCAGACCCGTGGTGGGACCTTGACCTGATGACTTACCGAATCCAAGTGCCTGCCTCCGCAGAGCTGCGAGGGTTGGACGCGCCCGCTGGTGCGCGGGGGACACTTGACCCACACGGGGTTTCATCCCTGTCGCGACCCTGGTCATTCCCGCCTTGCCCAGCGACTCAGGGCTGGAAGGGGGCTGCGGGAGGGGTCCTCTCACGCTGCTTTCTAAGAGGGACTCTGGCGACTGGGCACGCAACCCACAGAGCCAGCAGGGAGCGTGCCCGCTGCGGGGGAGGGCGGCTTCTCTGCTGGCTTTGGGCGCCGAGCATCACGCCGCCGACTTCTGGGTGTGAGTCAGCTGGATCCAGGCAGGGGTCCCTCCTCCTTTCCGCAGCCCCCCAGTGGTTAAGGCACATGGCAGCAGCAACAGCTCTGGAGCCATCAGAAATCCGGGCAGGATTTCCCACCAGCCGTGAGATCCCGGCGGGCCGACCCCACCAGAAACGCTGCCAAGCTCACCTGCCCTAACACGCCCAGCCTCCTAAGCCTCCCGCTGAAACTACTTCCCGTGAACACTGATACATCTGTATCTGGACTTTTTTTCATATTTCTCACCACAAGCGTTTTAATCACCACGTACTTTCTATCATCTGTAATAAAGCTGGATTATAACACATCTTTACAGACACAAGTGAGCATACTAATCCTTTGTTATAATTCCTATAATAAAAGTGTACGTATTTATCTCTCTGCGTATCTAGGTAAATTTAATAAAAACTTTTAAATAATTATTTGACTGTTAGTAGAAAGCTACTTACAGACCCTCTAAAGAATTCTAAGGATTATTTTGTGTCTAATTTAGTACTATGTATACCTGTAATACATATAACCGGTTTCTCCTTACATTTAAAGTTATTACAATATGTATACTTTAAAATCAATTCTTTTACATTCTATCAGGCAGGTACATACCCTCATATGTACAGGATATTGCCTTCTGCTAAGATAGTTAGGTTGGGTATTTGTTTCCTGGGTCTGCTGTAATAGGATACTCCAAACTGGGTGGAAGATTTATTCTACCTCAGCTTTGGAGAAAGGGCTGGAGTCATACAGATATACTGCAGTCACATATATTTAATCTTAGTTTTAGAAGTCATATATATACATTATATTAAATATATTCATAAGTATATAAATATATATACACAGTTCCCATAAAATAGTAGCTAGTATAATTTAGTTATAGTAATAGCTAATACACATTAATTTTTTTTCTCCTTTTGCCTTTTCTAGGGCCGCTCCGGCAGCATATGGAGAGTCCCAAGCTAGGGGTCTAATCGGAGCTGTAACCGCCAGCCTACACCACAGCCAAGTCACAGCAATTCCAGATCTGAGCTGCATCTGTGACCTACACCACAACTCACTGCAACACCGGATCCTTAACCCACGGAGCAAGGCCAGGGATCGAACCCGCAAACTCATGGTTCCTAGTTGGATTTGCTAACCACTGAGCCATGACAGGGAACTCCTACATTAATTTTCTTTTTATCTTTTTAGGGCCGCAACCAGAGCATTTGGAAGTTCCCAGGCTAGGGGTTGAATCAGAGCTGCATGCTCCAGTCTACACCACAGCCACAGGAATGCCAGATTAGAGCTGTGTCTGTGACCCACACCAGCGCTCATGGCAACGCTGGATCCTTAATTCACTGAGCAGGACCTGGGATCGAACTCGCATCCTCATGGATACTAGTTGGGTTTGTTACCGCTGAGCCATGGAACTCAGCATTAATTTTCATGTGTCTTATGAAATCTAGAGGAAGAGCAACCAGGATAAACTTTAGGGTTGACTCATCTGTGCCAGATCCATGGGCTCAGCGCTCTGGGCATCAGCCACAGCCTGGTACACTTACACCAAGATTGATTTCCACACAGTCCACCAAATTCTGATCGCATTACTTCTCCTCCTTTGAGGGCAGTCACGGTCCTGCGCCATCGGCTGAGGACCGGGAAAAAAAGCACAATGTAGGGAGAGAGGGAGACGGCGGAAGAGGAGGCCACCTCCTCCCACAAACCCATCAGGATCCGTCTGCAAATGGACAGTCCTCACAGGTCATGGACTGAACCCCGACTGCAGGACTCACCACGGCTAGGACAGGAGGAGTCTCCACGTAACTGTGCAGGACGAAAGAGCAGGAAGAGGCAGAAGGGGGTTGGAACCTGCTCCCCACGTGGGAGCTGAGGGAGAGGAGAGGGGGCTGCGCCTGGGGAAGACCCCTCACTGTGGAGACACGGGACAGGAAGGGAGCTGCAGAGGCTCGGAGGAAGGCACAAAAACTGGTGTGTGGCAGGAAGGACAGGGTGAGACAGGCACAGAGGGACGTGGAAGCCCCTGTGCGCCCCAGCCTGAGACACACAACTGCCGATACAGGTGGGGGCCGAGTGCTGGAGCAAGGAGCTTGGGGAACGGGCCTGGGGATTAGATGGCTGCTGACTGTGCAGACAGCCTGGGGGAGCAGAAGGGCAGAGCAGGAGGCTAAGAAATATTCAGCCACCATGGAGGCGAAGCAGCCTTGTTCAGGGGGTGGGAGGGGTGGGGCCACCATGGCAGCCTCTGCCCCGCACAGGTCCCTGACTCAGTGAGGTCTGGGAGAGGTTCCTGGCTGAGCTGGACTGTGCCCCTGTCACAGCCCCAGCCCCTCCCACCCAGAATAGGCCAGTGCATCCCTGAGGGCCGCCCAGACCCCTCACACTGGAAAGGGCCCTTGTGCCCCCATCCTAGACCTCATGTGCTCTAATCACAACCCCACCTTCTGTGCACCTGCACCTCCAAAGCACTCACCCCACCCCCACCCTCTATGCATTTGCTGCTCCAAAGCATTCACCCCACCCCCACCCACCCCCATGCACCTGCTGTTCCAAAGCACTCACCCCACCCCACCCCCTGTGCACCTGCTGATCCAAAGCATTCACCCCACCCACCCCCATGCACCTGCTGTTCCAAAGTACTCACCCCACCCCAACCACCCCCTGTGCACCTGCTGATCCAAAGCATTCACCCCACCCCCACCCCTCTGCACCTGCAGCTCCAAAGCACTCAAGGCCCCACTCCCTGTGCACCTGCAGCTCCAAAGCACTCAAGGCCCCACCCCCTGTGCACCTGCAGCTCCAAAGCACTCACCCGCCCCACACACCTGCTGCCCCAGGAGCAGTGTTTGCTGGGTTGCTCACATATAGAGGTGGCGATGAAACCACAGCTGAGCCCTGGGGGCCCCCGTGACTAAGAAGGAAGAGCCGAAACCTCGCCCCGGCTGCACAAACTGAGAACTGACACCTCCACCACGAGCCTAACACATTCAGTGCTGGTGGAACATCTGAACGGACAATGGGTGCTCCCGCAGCTGAGAGGGGTCTGGCTTGAGCAGCTGTGGGCTTTGTGGGCATGTACATGGAGGCAGGGGGACTAGACTTGGCCAGGATCTGAGCTGACTCCGTAATACCCACAGTCGGTTGAGATGTGTGACTGGTGCAGCCTTGGGTCCCGACCTCGGTGCATCTGCACTGGTGAAAACAATGCCTGAGAGACACCAGGGCCAGTTGCCAACATGTTCATGGGGAAGGTGGGGCCGAGATCGGTGCCAACAACCGTGTGCCCTGTGAGCCTGCACAACAGGTGAAAGGTGACTGGCAGAGCACACTGACAGGTGCACAGCTCCTCTCTTACTAGAATGCTGCTTCCCTGCACCACAGGCCAGAAACACAGCTCAGGAGTTCCTGTTGTGGGAACTCATGCAGTAATGAACTCAACTAGCATCCAGGAGGATGTGGGTTAGATCCCTGGCCTTGCTCAGTGGGCTGAGGATCCACTGCTGCCGTGAGCTGTGCTGTAGGTCACAGAGGTAGCTCGGATCCTGCATTGCTGTGGCTGTGGTGTAGGCTGGCAGCTGTAGATCCAGTTCGACCCCTAGCCTGGGAACTGCCATATGCTTCAGGAGCAGCCCTAAAAAGACCAAAAAAAAAGCAGGAACACAGCTCAGAAACAGATCTGGGGGCTCCTACCGCAACAACTAGGGAGAAAACCCTGCCCTGGGCAGTGACAACCACAGAGCAAAGAGGAGGCCCCGCTCAACAGCCAGTGTGGGCTCTGGCCACCACATCATGTCCCATCTCCTACCCCGAGGATAACAACCAGCACACACAGAGGAAAGAGCCAGCAGACCTCAAAACTAAAAACAGCCTTGGGAGTTCCCCTTGTGGTGCAATGGAAATGAATCCCACTAGTATCCATGAGGATGTGGGTTCAACCCCCTGGCCTCACCCAGTGGGTTAAGGATCCAGCATTGTTGGCAGCAGTGGTGCAGGTTGCAGCGTGGCTTGGATCCCGCATTGTAGTGGCTGTGGCATGGGCCAGCAGCTATAGCTCTGATTCAACCCATAGCCTGGGAAGTTCCTTATGCTGAGGGTGCAGCCCTAAAAAGCCAAAAAAAAAAAAACAAAAAACAAAAAAAAAAAACAGCAACAAGAAAAAAACAGCCTTCAGACCAAAAAATACCAGACCCACACAGGCTGCCTGAAGTCACATGAAGCCCACGACCACCTCTACACACACCCCTTGACAACGCCCTGACCACCAGCTGCACCCACCAGTGGGAAGACACCACTCCCTCCCACCAGGAAACCCTCACAAGCCCTCAAGCAACATGACCCAGCAGAGGGCAGACACCAGAAGCAAGACGAACCACAACCCTACAGCCTGCAGAAAAGAGATGAAAAAACATAGAAAGAGAGACACAAGGAGATGACGGAGAAAGAGGTTTCCAATGAAGGAATGAGATAAAAAGTCACGAAAACAGCTAAATGAAGAGGTGAGGTAACCAACCCAAAAAAGAATTCAGAGTAGTCACAGTAAGGATGAGCCACGATCTCAGGAGAAAATGAATGCCCAGGTCGAGAAGTTACAAGAAATGTTTAACAACGAGCTGGAAGGCTCAAAGAGCAAGCAAAGGAAAGTCGACAAAACAGCATCTGAAATGAAGAGAACGCTGAAGGACTCAACAGCTGGAAAACGGAGGCAGAAGAACAAACTGGGGAGGTGGAAGACAGAGCAGTAGAAGTCACTGCCACAGAAAAGAATAAGGAAGGAAAGAATGAAACCAAGTGAGGACAATCTAAGAGACCCCCTGGGACAACAGCGAAAGTACCAACAGTTCCAGAAGAGAGACAGAAAGGGCCTGAGAAAATACCTGAAGAGACCTACAGCCAAAATGTTCCCTAAGGTGGGAAAGGAAACACTCCCTCAGGTGGAGAAAGTGCAGAAAGTCCCATACAGGATAAACCAAGAAGAAACACGCAGAGACACATACTACTCAAACTGACCAAAATTAAATACAAAGAAAGACATTAAAAGCAACAAGAGGACAGCAGCACATAACATACGAGGGAACCCCCTAAGGCTGGCAGATGATATTTTAGCAGAAACTCTGCCAGCTAGAAGAGAGGGGCACGTAGATCAAGTGATGAAAGGGAGACGCCTTCAACCAAGAACACCCTACCCAGCAAGCCTCTCACTCAGAATTGACAGAGAAACCAAAAGCCTCACAGCCCAGCAAAAGCTAAGAGGATTCAGTGGCACCAAACCAGCTTTCCAACAAACGCTAAAGGAGCTTCTGCAGGTTGAAAAGAAAAGGCCACAGCTAGAAACAACAAAATTAAACGTGCAAAAAGCTCACCAGGAAAGCCAAACATAAAAGTGGAAAATCATCCTCAGACAAATGTGATATCAAAACCAGCAATCGCGAGGAGAGAAGAACGCAGAATTTTGAAAATGCGTTTGCAAGTAAGAGACCAGCACTTAAAACAATTCTGCATATATATATATATATATATATATATAGAGAGAGAGAGAGAGAGAGAGAGAGAGAGATCAGTCTAGAGCAACTAGAGAAAGAAGAACAAACAAGTTAGCAGAAGGAAAGAAAACATAAAGATCAGAGCAGAAATAAATGAGATAAGAGACAAAAAAAATAGAAGAGATCAATGAAACCAAAATCTGGTTCTTTGGAAAGATGAACACCTTTGATAAATCCTTAGCCAACTCATCAAGAAAACAAGGGAGACAGCTCACATCAATATAATTAGAAACAAAAAAGAAATAACACACCCTCATATCATGAGCAAAAATAAACTCAAAATGGCTTAAAGACTTAAATGTAAGACAAGACACCATCAAACTCCTGGAAGAGAACATAGGCAAAACATTCTCGGACATCAGCCTTTCAAATATTTCCTCAGGTCAGTCTCCCAAGGCAACAGAAATAAGCAAAACAATAAACCAATGGGACCTCATCAAACGGACAAGCTTTTGCACAGCAAAGGAAACCAAAAAGAAATTAAAAAGACCACTTACAGAATGGGAGAAAATAGTTTCAAATGATGCAACGGACGAGGGCTTAATCTCTAAAATATACAAACAACTTATTCAACTCAACAGCAAAAAAACCAACAACCCAGTGGAAAAATGGGCAAAAGACCTGAATAGACATTTCTCCAAAGAAGATATACAGATGGCCAACAAGCACATGAAAAAAATGCTCCACATCTCTGATATAAGATAAATGCAAATCAAAGCTACTATGAGGTGCCACCTTGCACCAATCAGAATGACCATCATTAATAAGTCCACAAAGAACAAGTGCTGGAGGGGGTGTGGAGAAAAGGGAACCCTCCTGCACTGTTGCTGGGAATGGAAGCTGGTACAACCACTATGGAGAACAGTATGGACGTACCTCAGAAATCTATACATAGAACTACCATTTGACCCAGCAGTCCCACTCTTGGGCATGTGTCCAGAAAAAACTTTCCTTGAAAAAGACACATGCCCCCGCATGCTCACTGCAGCACTAGTCACAGTAGCCAAGACATGGAAACAACCCAAATGTCCATCGACAGACGACTGGATTAGGAAGATGTGGTATATATACACGAGGGAATACTACTCAGCCATAAAAAGAACAAAATAATGCCACTTGCAGCAACATGGATAGAACTAGAGACTCTCACACTGAGTGAAGTAAGTCAGAAAGAGAAAGACAAATACCATATGATATCACTTATTACTGGCATCTAATATACAGCACAAATGAAGCTCTCCACAGAAAAGAAAATCATGGACTTGGAGAATAGACTTGTGGCTGCCTGGGGAAAGAGGAAGGGAGTGGGAGGGATTGGGAGCTTGGGGTTAACGGATGCAAACTATTGCTTTTGGAATGGATTTAGAATGAGATCCTGCTGTGTAGCACTGAGAACTGTCTAGTTACTTACTTTGGAGCAGGACAATGGGAGAAAAAAGTACGTATACATGTATGTGTAACTGGGTCCCCATGCTGCACAGTGGGAAAAAAAATGCTGTTGGGGGAAATAACAATAAAAGAATAAAATAAATAAATTACAGTGGACATTACAAAAATACAAATGATCATAAGAGACTGCTACATGTAATGATAGGCCAATAAAATGGACAACCCGAAGAAAATGGACCAATTCTTAGAAAGGTACAATCTTCCAAGAAGAAATACAAAGTAAAAGAGACCAATTACAAGTACTGAAATTTAAACTGTGACTTTAAAACTTGGAAAAAACAAAAGTCCAGGACCAGATGGCTTCACACACAAATGCTATCAAAACTTTAGAGGAGAGTTAACATCTGTCCTTCTGAAACTCTTCAAAAAATTGCAGAGGAAGGAACATTCCCATGCACATTCTACGAGGCCACCATCACCCTGATACTGAAACCAGACAAAGACACTACAAAAAAAAAAAAAAAGAAAGAAAGAAAGAAAGAAAATTACAGGCCCATATCAGTGATGAACACAGATACAAAACCCTCAAGAAAATATCAGCAAACCGAATCTGACAATATATTAAAATGGCCCTACCCCATGATCAAATGGGATTTGTCCCAGGGATGCAAAGATTCATCAATATCCACAAATCAATCAGTGAAGAATCACATCAACACACCGAAGAATCAAAACCATACAGTCACCGTGACAGACGCAGAAAAAGCTTCTGACAAAACTCAACATTTATGATAAAAACTCTCCAGAGAGTGGGCATAGAGGGAACCTACCTCAACATAACAAAGGCCATATATGACAAACCCATAGCTGTCATCACTCTCAATGGTGAAAAGCTGAAAGCATTTCCACTAAGATCGGAACAAGACAAGGATGTCCATTCTTACCACTTATTATTCAACATAGTTTTGGAAATCCTAGCTGCATCAGTGAAAGAAGAAAAAGAAATAAAAGGATCCAAATTGGAAAAGACGTAAAACTGTCACTGTTTGCAGATGACATGATACTATACATAGAAAATCCTAAAGATGCTACCAGAAAACTACTAAAGCTCATCAATGAATTTGGTAAAGTTGAAGGATATGAAATTAAAATAGAAACCTCCTGCATTCCTGTCCACTAACAACTAGAGATCAGAAAAAGAAAGGAAGGAAACCATCCTACTCACCATCACCTCCAAGAGAATCAAATGCCTGGGAAGAAGCCTACCTAAAGAGGAAAAAGACTGTACTCTGAAAACTCTAAGATGCTGGAGAAAGAAATCAAAGATGACACAAATGGAAGCTATACCACGCTCTTGGGTTGGAAGAATCAATACTGTCGAAAGACTAGACTACCTAAGGCAAACTACAGATTCAATACAGTCCTTATCAAATTACCAACGGCATATTTCACAGAACTAGAACAAAAAATGTTGCTGGAGGGGAGGTCCTGTCGTGGCTCAGAGGGTCACAGACCCAACGTTGTCTCTGTGACGATACGGGTTTGATCAGTGGGTTAAGAATCTAGCATTGCTGCAAGATGCAGTGTAGGTCACAGAGGTGGCTCGCATCCAGTGTTGCTATGGTGTTGGTGGGCAGGTGCAGCTGCAATTCGATGCCTAGCCTGGGAACTTACATATGCTGCAGGTGTGGCCATTTAAAAAAGAAGAAAAAAGAAAAATGGAGCTGGAGGAATCAGGACGCCTGACTTCAGACTATACTACAAAGCTTCAGGCATCAAAACAGTACGGTACTGGTACCCAAACCAGAAATACAGATCAATGGAACAGGATAGAAAGGTTAGAAATAAACCCAGGCATCTACTGTCAATTCATCTATGACAGGGAGGCAACAATATACAATGGAGAAAGAACAGACTCTCCAATAAGTGGTGCTGGAAAAACTGGACAGCTCCATGCAAAAGAATGAAATTAGAATAGTCTCTAAAAAAGACAACTTACAGATTGGGAGAAAATAGTTTCAAATGATGCAACCGACAAGGGCTTAATCTCTAGAATATATAAGCAACTTATACAACCCAACAGCAAAAAAAAACCAATCAATCAATGGAAAAATGGGCAAAAGACCTCAATAGACATTTCTCCAAGGAAGATATACAGATGGCCAGCAAACACATGAAAAAATGCTCAACATCGCTGATTATAAGAGAAATGCAAATCAAAACTACCATGAGATACCACCTCACACCAGTCAGAATGGCCATCATTAAGAAGTCCACAAAGAACAAGTGCTGGAGGGGCTGTGGAGAAAAGGGAACCCTCCTGCACTGTTGGTGGGAATGTCAACTGGTACAGCCACTATGGAGAACAGTATGGACATACCTTAGAAGTCTATACACAGAACTTCCATATGACCCCACAATCCCACTCTCGGGCATCTATCCGGACAAAACCCTACTTAAAAGAGACACATGCACCCGCATGTTCATTGCAGCACTATTCACAATAGCCAGGACATGGAAACAACCCAAATGTCCATCGATAGATGATTGGATTCGGAAGAGGTGGTATATATACACGATGGAATACTACTCAGCCATAAAAAAGAATGACATCATGCCATTTGCAGCAACATGGATGGAACTAGAGAATCTCATCCTGAGTGAAATGATCCAGAAGGACAAAGACAAATACCATATGATATCACTTATAACTGGAATCTAATATCCAGCACAAATGAACATCTCCTCAGAAAAGAAAATCATGGACTTGGAGAAGAGACTTGTGGCTGCCTGATGGGAGGGGGAGGGAGTGGGAAGGATTGGGAGCTTGGGCTTATCAGACACAACTTAGAATAGATTTACAAGGAGATCCTGCTGAATAGTATTGAGAACTTTGTCTAGATACTCATGTTGCAACAGAACAAAGGGTGGGGAAAAAAATGTAATTGTAATGTATACGTGTAGGGATAACTTGATCCCCTTGCTGTACAGTGGGAAAAAAAAAAGAACATTCTCTAAGACCATACACAAAAATAAACTGAAAAAGGATTAAAGACCCAAACAAAAGGCTGGATATTACAAAATTCTTAGAGGAAAACACAGGCAGAACACACTTTGACATAAATCATATAGCAATATCTTTTTGGATCCACCTCCTAGGGTGATAAAAATGAAAACAAAAATAAACAAATGGGACCTAATTAAACTTCAAAGCTTTTACACAGCAAAGGAAATCATTTTTAAGAAAATGAAAAGACAGCCCATAGAATGGGAGAAAATCTTTGGAAACAAAGAAACCAACAAGGGAATAATCTCCAAAATATACAAACATCTCATACAGCTTTACATAAAAAGGAAACAAGGAATCCAAATTGGAAAGGAAAGGAAGTAAAAATATCCCTGTTTGCAGATGACATGATACTGTACCTAGAAACCCTAAAGAGGCTACCAGAAAACTGTCAGAGCTCATCAATGATTTTGGCAAAGTCACAGGACACAAAATCAATACACAGAAATTGACTGCATTTGCATATACTAACAATGAAAATCAGAAAGACAAATTAGGGAAGCAACCCTGTTTACCATCGGAAGCATCCAAAATAATCAAAGATTTAGGAATAAACCTACCTAGAGAGACAAAAGACCTGTACTCTGAAAAGTATAAGACGCTGATGAAAGAAATCAAAGATGACACAAAGAGATGGAAAGACATACCACACTCTTGGATTTGAAGAGTCAGTGTTATCAAAATGACTCTACTACCCAAGGCAATTGACAGAGTCAATGCAATCTCTGTCAAAGTACCAAGGACATTTTTCACAGAACTAGAAAAAAATATCTTAAAAGTTTATTTGGAAGCACAAAAGACCCAGAATAGGCAAAGCCATCCTGAAAAAGAAAAGTGAAGCTGGAGGAATCAGGCTCCCTGACTTCAGACTATACTACAAAGCTACAGTCATCAAAACCGCATGGTACTGGTCCAAAGACAGAAATGGAGCTCAGGGGAACAAGACAGAAAGCCCAGAATAAATCCCACGTGCCTACAGTCAACTCATCTCTGACAAAGGAGGCAAGGGTATACAAGGGAGAAAAGACAGTCCCTTCCATAAGTGGTGCTGGGAAAACTGGACAGCCACTGTCACAGAATGAAAATAGAACCCTTCCAAGCACCGTACACGAATAAACTCAAAATGGATTAAAGGCCTAGATATAAGACCACATACTCTAAAACTCTTAGAGGAAAACATATGCTAAACACTCTATGACATAAACCACAGCAACATCTTCTCAGATCCACCTTCCAGAATAATGACAATAAAAAGAATAATAAATAAACGGGACTTAATTAAACTTAAAAGTTGCTGCACAGCAAAGGGAACCCTAAACAAAGTGAAAAGACAACCCACAGAATGGGAGAAAACCTTTGCAAATGAAATGACTGACAAAGGATTCATCTCCAAAATTTATAAACACCTGCTATGCTCAAAACCAAAAAACCAAACGACCCCATCAAAAAACGGGCAGAAGACCTATAACAGACAGTTCTCCAAAGAAGACATGTGCATGGCCAAAAAACACATGAAAAGATGCTCAACATCACTCATTATTAGAGAGACGCAAATCAAAACCACGATGAGGTACCACATTACACCAGCCAGAATGGCCATCATCCAAAAGTCCACAAACAATAAGTGCTGGAGAGGGTGCGGAGAAAAAGGAACCCTAGTACACTATTGGTGGGATTGTCAATTGGTGCAACCACTGTGGAAAGCAGTATGGAGATGCCTCAGAAAACTAAACATCGAACTACCATTTGATCCAGCAATCCCACTCCTGGGCATCTATCCAGGCAAAACTCTCAAAAAGACACATGTACGCCAATGTTCATTGCAGCTCTCTATACAATTGTCAAGACATGGAAACAACCTAAATGTCCATCGACAGAGGAGTAGATAAAGAAGATGTGGTTCATACACACAATCGAATATGACTCAGCCATTAAAAGGAAAGAAATAATGGCAATTGCAGCCACATGGATGGACCTAGAAATTATCATGCTAAGTGAAGTCAGTCAGATAATGAGACACCAACATCAAATGCTTTCACTTACATGTGGAATCTAAAAAAAAGACACAATGAACTTCTTTGCAGAATAGATGCTGACTCACAGACTTTGAAAAACTTACGGTTTCCAAAGGAGACAGGTTGGGGGTGGGAGGATGCACTGAGTGTTTGGGATGGACATGCAGTAAAAATTTGGTTGTGATGATTGTTGCACACCTACAAATGTAGTAAAATTCACTAAGAAAAAAGTGTGTGTGTGTGTGTATATATATATATGAGAGACTGGGTCACTTTGCTGTACAGCAGAAATTGACACAACACTGTAAATAAACTATAATTTAAACATTTAAGAAAAAGAACATGAAGGAAGATAATGAGAAAAATGTATGTATGTGTATACACACACACACACACACACACACACACACACACACAGATGAATGGGTCACGCTGCTGTACAGCAGAAATTGACACAACACCATAAATCAACTCTACTTTGCACTAAAAATATTTAAATAAAAGAACCTGCCCTGGATTTGCTGGATCAGAATCTGGATTCTACGCAAGATCCCCTGGGGATCATGTTCACAGTAAAGTCTGAGACTCCTGAGGTGGTCTCTGATCTCTTTTGCCTTGTTTATGCAAAAATGAGCTGTGGAGGAAAGAGATGTTTTTGCCACACCATGCATGAGGGTGCCATCGTATTTTTCAGACTTTGAGGAAGGTCGGACCTTAGGATAAAGAACAGGTGGTGATGTTTGTATCTTTAATAAAACTCCAGGCCAATGAGGCAGAAGATGTGAGAATTTTACCAAATCAGGCACTTGGCTTGGCCAAGAATTTGTCATCAATGAGGCCTCCCTGGTCAGGTGTGGAATCTCAGTGATGATGTTTTGTTTCTTTCTTTATCTTTTTCTGTCTTTTTACAGCTGCACCTGTGGCCCATGGACGTTCCCAGCCTAGGGATGGAATTGGAGCTGCAGCTGCCGGTGTACACCATTGCTCAGGCAATACTGGATCCTTAATCTACTGAGTGAGGCCAGGGATCAAACCTGTGTCGAATTCTTAACTTGCTGAGCCCCAGCGGGAACTCCGTGGTGTTTCTGTTCAAGAGGTTGTGGAGCCCGTCCCTGGCTCCTGCCCCCAGCCAGGTCTTTAGTCAGTGTGTCACGGCTGCTTCTCCCTCTCCCTGAATGGGGAGTATATCTGTGATGGTTGAGTTTATGGGTCTGCCGGAGACACAGTGGCCAGATTTATAGTCAAATGTGATTTTTGGAGGCTTCCCTGAGGATGTTTTTAGTATGAGATTAGCATTTACCCTGGTGAACTCTGAGTAAGGCAGACTGCCCTCCCCAGCGTGGGTGGGCCTCATATCATCAGTTGACGGCTTTAAGAGAATAAAGACTGACCCCTCCTAAGGAAGAAGGAATTCCACCAGCAGATGGTCTCTGAGCTTTGGCTGCAATATTAGCTCTTTCCTGGGCCTGCTGGTCTACCCTGAAGATTTTGCACCTGCCAGCTCCCACTGCTGCATGAGCCAGTTCCTTAAAAATAATCTCTCTTTCTTGGTAGATAGATAGATGCCTAGATGATCCACAGATACACAAACGTAAATAAATGAGACACAGGGAGGTAGGTACAGACAGATGGAAGGACAGAGATGATAGATACACAGATGAGAGATACATACTAATAGATGAGAGATAGATGTGAGATAAATAGGTGGGTATAGACAGAGGACAAGTAGGCAGAGAGGTGCTTAGATGATAGGTGGATAAATGATAGAGAAGATGATGGATAAATGATAGAGAAGATGGATGGGTGGATGGAAAGAGATGGGTGGGTGGGTGGATAGACAGACAGATGACATATGCATATAAATAGATGAGAGAGGTAGGAAGAGGCTTAGATGATGGGTGGATGGATGGATATGCGAGATGGACGTATCGAATGTAGGGACGTAGGGATGGACAGATAACGTGGTTCGATATGATGGGCGCATAGATGAGAGTTACACACAGATAAACAGGTGACGGATGGAGGGATGGTTAGATAAGTAGGTGGGTAGAGACAGACAGATAACTGGTAGACAGACACACAGATAAACAGATGGAGGGATAGTTAGATAAGTAGGTGGGTAGAGACAGACAGATAACTGGTAGACAGACACACAGATTACAGATAAATGAATGGATGACAGACAGACAGACAGACAGACAGATACAGAGCTCGTATTGATCCTGCCTCCCTGGAGACCCTCCTAACACAAGACCTGAGTCCACTTAGAGCTGATGTGAGACGAAGAAGGTGACAGGTGACCCAGCTGTCGGGACTCCAGGCCAGAGAACCTCCCAGGTGCCGCCAGAAACTCGACAACTGTCACCCAAAGGGTTAAGACGAAAGGACTATTTCCCACAGGCGCTCAGCCACGGGGTGAGGGTGCCCTGCCTTCTTCTCCAGGGCCAGCTCCCGTCCTGCCAGCTGTCCTCCTCCATGCCCCAGGGTCTCCCCCACCTCCCTGCCCCCCAGGCCCTGCCCTGAACCTGCCGAGACGCAGCCTGAACTCCAGGTTCTTTCTCCCTGGACTCCCCTGCCGCCCTGCACCTGTTGGCGGCTCCTTCGGGGGTCGGCCGTCTCTGGAGAGCCTTCCCTCGGCCCTAAGCACAGGGGACTGTATCTGAGGCCACCTGTACCATAGTTTAAGCTGAAAAGTCCGTCTACTGACAGGTCACTTTCCTGAAATTTTAAGGCAAACACACCAAAAAAGAGAAGCAAATGAATCCACCCGGGCCCAGCAGCCTGTGCAGGACGGGAATTGAAAGCTCTCAACATGAGGCCTGCACATGCTCCTCCGTCTCACTTTCTCCAGGATTCACTTTTCTCAGCGATTAGAGAGGAAACTGCAGAGAAAATCCACGGTGGCTAATTTCACGTCTCAACGTGACAAGGCACAGGCTGCCTGGAGACGGGGTGAGAGGTCCCTCTGGGGGTGAGGCCGAAAGGCGTGTTGCTCGCATCCCTGGGGGCTGCGGGCAGGAACCAGGGTAGAGAGAGGACGGCATCGCCCTGGAAATGCTTCCTAAGGCAAGAGTCTGGCCCTTTAGGGTACGTGCGACAGTTCACTGCTGCCTGCTGAACAGCCCCGCTTCTGCTGTGTGGGAACAAAAAGAGCAGGCTTTCCGATCTTGTCTGGGGAAAACGTGCATGATAAATATATCGAAATACACTGGGACAGGCTGTACAGCGAGTGGATGGAAAGTATACTGTTTTTTGTTTTGTTTTGTTTTATTTTGTTTTTCTTCCCTTTTTAGGGCCCCACCTGCAGCACATGGCAGTCCCTAGGCTGGGGTGAATTGGAACTGCAGCTGCCAACCTACACCACAGCCACACCAGCTCTGAGCTGCATCTGTGACCTACACCACAGCTCACGGCAATGCCGGATCCTTAACCCACTGAGTGAGGCCAGGGCTCGAACCCGCATCCTCTTGGATACTAGTCGGATTCCTTTCCACCGAGCCACAATGGGAACTCCTATTTATGCTTTTAATAAGGTATCAGCGACAAAGTGTGTGGGTATCTGTGTGTGTCTGTGTAAGCCCATGTGTGTGTATGTGCTGGGTGTATGTATGTGTGGGAACGTGTATGGTTGCAGATGTCTGTGTTTGTTATAAATGCACATAGAACGAAGGGTTCTGGGCATCACGTATGAGCCAAATCCAAGCTGAAGCGTCACTGAGATGTTCTCGGCATTGAAAGGGTTCAGATATCGTCACCACATACAGCACAGAGCCAGCGTGGGCTGTGGCTTTTCCATATGAAAGTGGAGCCCCCCAAAGTCTCTCCCAGGTCAGACCACCTGTCATCCAGCTGGGAACCCGAGACCAGATTTAAGTCCTAATCATCCTGCATCAGGAAGATATCTCACTTTGGAGGCGGCTCGCAGAGCACGCAAGGCAGGGCTATGCCAAGATCAGACACCTCTCAGCAGGTGCCATGGCAGGGGGAAGGTCACCCATGACCAGGCTGCTTGCACAGCTGGGTACCACTTTGCGATGCAAAGCTGTGTCCCATCAGTTTAAAAGACAAGCTCTGATCCCAGAGACTCGGGGAACAGCCCTGTTGCTGTAGCACAGCCTCATGCTGCAAAGCTCTCTGGGGCTCCCTGACTGTGGCCACAGTGGCCACCAGACCTGGCCAGACATGCAAAGGTGTGCCAAGACCCCACCTGGGGCAGAGCCCGTTCCAGACAAGGCACAGCATTCTTGTGAGGTCTCCTGCCTCTGGAGACAGGGAGGGGAACAGCGTTTAGTTTCACCGTTTTCTCAGTGGTCGTCCTAATCCTTGGATACAAACAGGTCTGTCCCAGTGAAAAACCCTCCAGACTTCGCTCCTACAGAAACCCCAAGGACAGAGACCTTCCTGTCACCTGTAACCTAGAAGCCAGCTCCCGCCCCATCGCCCCCCGGCATTCATGCCCTCACTTGGAGAGTTCTTTGAGGACAGGAAGAAAGCCCCCTTAGGGGCTGTTTGGGGGGTTTGTCTCAGTTTTTTAAAAGTGCCTTGTTATTCATTCTCTCTCCCAAGCCTGGCAGAGAGGAGAAGATGCAGGGCTGAGACTCTGCCGGGTACGAGCTGTGAGAGCGTGGACAGGTCACTCAGCCTCGAAGAGGACATGACAGGTCACATATTAACTCAAGGGGAGGATGGACAGATGGATGGATGGATGGATGGATGGATGGATGGATGGATGGATGGATAGATGGATGGATAGATGGATGGATGGATCGATGGATGGATGGATCAGTGATAGAACAGATATGACGGATGGATGGATAGATGATGACAGAATAGACATGACGGGTGGGTGGGTGGATGGATGGATAAATGACAGAACAGATATGATGGATGGGTAGATGGATAAATGATACAACAGATATGGATGGATGGATAAATGATAAATAGATACAATGGGCAGATGGATGGATAAATGTATAACGGATATGATGGGTAGATGGATAGACGATAAGTGAGAGAACATATATGATGGATGGATGGATGGATGGATGGATGGATGGATGGATGGATCAGTGATAGAACAGATATGATGGATGGATGGATAGATGATGACAGAATAGACATGATGGGTGGGTGGGTGGGTGGATAGATGGATAAATGACAGAACAGATATGATGGATGGACAGATGGACAGATGGATGGATGGATGGGTGGGTAAATGACAGATGGATAGGATGGATGGATAGATGGATAAAAGATAGAATGCATATAATGGATGGATCAATGATGGATAAATGACAGAACAAATGTGATGGATGGATGGATAGAGATATGACAGATGATAGCTAAGTAGACAGATGCTTCAATGATGGATGACACATAAATTATTGACACATGAGAGATACATATAAAGAGATGACAGATAGATGTACGGTTAGATAAGGAGGTATGTAGACAGATACAATGAGTAGATGAGAGCCAAGTAGGTAGATGATAGATACTATGGACAGATATAATAGACAAGTAGAGAGACTGAGAGATACACATAAAGAGATGACAGGTGTATAGGCAGGTAAGGAGGTGGGTATGTGGGCAGACAGAGACAGCTGCCCAGAGGAAGCGACAGGCTGCACCCAAGTCAGGGGGAGGGTGGAGGTGTTCCAACAGCATCATGGCCCTCGGCAGGTCTCCACGCCGGGCTGCTGGGAGAGGTGCTGGTCTGCAGCTACTGCACAAGCACGAGGACTACGCTGAGGAGTATTAGTGTAATTACCATAACTACGATTCTTACGGCCACAGTGGTCTCATGACTGCAACAGTGTAGCATGTGCTACCACTACCACGACCACTGCTGCTGCTCCAGTTGTGGCTCTGCTCCAGTGACTGCAGCATGAGCACGTGTTTAACTACAACCACAGTGGTCACTCTGACAACCACGGCTGTAACGCGCACAACCACTACCATGACCACTGCTGCTGCTGCTCCAGTTGTGACTCTGCTCCAGCGACTCCAGAAATTAGTACTATGGCCACTTACTCTTACCCTTACAAGCACAGCAATCACTGTGACTCCTACTACAATTACTGCTACAGCTACTATTACTATAACTAGTATGACTGTGATATTACAACTACACCAACTACTGTTACTATCCTGACTGCTACAATTATTGCTATGCTGTGATACCGTTATGCTACAACTATTTCTATCGCAACTTCTTCTTTTTTTTTTTTTTTTTTAGGGCTGCAGCATATCACATGGAAGTTTCCAGGCTAAGAGCTGAATGGAGCTGCATCTGCAGGCCTACATCACAGCCACAGCAACACGGGATCCAGGGTGCATCTGTGACCTACACCACAGCTCACAGCAATGCTGGATCCTCAGCGCACTGACTGAGGCCAGGGATCGAACCCGCGTCCTCATGGTTACTAGTCAGATTTGTTTCCACTGAGCCACGATGGGAACTCCCATTATCACAACTTCTTTGACTGCCATAACTAGTACAACTGCCACTGCTACAAAAACTGCGACCATGACTACCGCAAACTTCTACAATTATACCAGTGCTACGACTACAATGAGTTCGACTGCCACCCCCACCACAACCTTTCCATGTGGTACTACAGTTATCTCACAACTCCTCTTACAGCAAACACTACAACAATTACTACTAGCGCTACGACTGCAATTATTATAATTAGAACTACTAGACCCACCACAAGAACTACTTAACTCTGCACTTACAGCACTTAATCTGCTACTAAGACAAACACTACTCTAGTGCCACAACTACAGTTATTACACTAATTAGTACTCCTACCACCACAGCTCTTGCAGTTATCACTACAGCTCTCACTTACACAACATCTGCTACAAAGTATCACTAGTATCCTACAAGTATCGCTAGTGCTACAATGAGTCCAATGATTAGTCCCACTGTCACCATCACACAACCACCACTAACATTTACTACAGTTATAGTCATGACCACCAGCACGGGCACCCCCATCACAGCTGCCACCATGGTACAACTGCCATGACTACAACCAGTTCTACTACAATGACTGTCACCTCACCTGCTGCTATTACCGCTGCTAAACGGCTACCATGATGATGGCTACTACTCCTACCAAAACCCCTGGTACTACTTCAACTACTACCACCACAGCTGGTTTTACAAGTATTCTGACTGCAACATCTACAACTAGTGCTGTAATAAATACCGTTGGTACCACAACGGCTACCAGAGCAACGGCTACACAACAACGACTTCCACTGTTGCTACTACGGCTACTCCCCTGACTATGCCTATTCCAATTATTGCTACAACAACTGCTACTATTACTACTGCTGTTAAAGAAAAAATAGAGTATGGAAAAAGTTAAAGTGGTAAAGGCAGATTTCATTTGGGACGATTGCAATATGGGAAAAGTAACCCGTATACAGAGCCAGACTCATCTCCAAAGAGGTGACCAAGAGGGGGTTTATTGCCAAGGAGTAGGTGGGATCTGTGGACGGAAGACAACTAAGAGAAACATCAGGGGTGAGAGGATTCCAGCTAAACCAAGTCCTGCTGAAGGCAGAGCAGGGGGACATCACCTGCGGGTGGTGGAGAATGAGGACCCAATCGGATATGGAGGTGAGTGGATGTGGAAGTGATCAGATATGGAGGTGACCAGACAGATCAGATGGGGAGGTGATCACACAGGAGGTGACCAGACATGGAGGTGATCACACAGGGAGGGGACTGGATAATGAGATGATCAGACGTGGAGGTGATCAGATTTAGAGGGGAATAGATGTGGAGGTGATCACACATGGATCTGACCAGATAAGGAGATGATAAGATGTGGAAGTGATCATATATGAAGGTAACCAGGCGTGGAGAAGAACAGACGTGGAGGTGACCAGACTTGGAGGTGATCAGACGTGGAGGTGACCAGACACGGAGGCGATTAGACGTGGAGGTGACCAGATGTGGAGGTGAACAGACATGGAGGTGACCACACATGGAGATCACCAGACATGCAAGTGATCAGATTCAGAGGTGACCAGATGTGGAGGTGAACAGGCACAGAAGCGATTAGATACAGAGGTGACCACATTCAGAGGTGAGCAGATATGGAGGGCTGGGGGCCCTGGTTCATCTGAACAGGGTTCTTGCTAAAAGTGGACCAAGCAGAAATGAACGTGGAAGTCCAAAAACCAGAGGTCACTGAAGAAGCATTTAGGGGAGGCTGGTTGAGGAGACAGTCTGTGACACTACACCTACTCCTTCTCTAACTTCTGCTGCCACCACAGGAATGGCTACTCAGTGGAAGACCCAAGAGTCACCATCAGGGAGGTGAGAAGGCAGCTGCTACACAGGAGAAGCCGATGACTCCCCAGCAAGGATCTGGGCATTTCTGTCCTAGAAGGAACTTCTGCCCTTCCACCTCAAAAATTCTAGACCTTACGAGTTTTCCAAAGGTTGTGACCATATTTTGAAATTAATCATCAGCCCCCCAGCACTTAAATACAAGTCATTTCCTTCCCCCACGCCCTGCATCCAGACCTTCCACATTTGCTAATTGTGGGATCTTGAGGTGCATTCTCAAACATCCTGCCTCAAACTTCTAATTTAGGAGAATCGGCCAGAAGGGTCCATACCTTCCTTCACAGGCTGTTGTGGAGATGGAGAGAGTGAAGATGTGTGCTGTGCTAGGAGCAGGGCTTAAATCCTACACACTCAGGTCCACGATTTGCTTGTATCCTCTTCTCCTTTTGTGTCTGATTTTCCCTTGTAATTCACGCCCAGCAAAGGTGCCATGCCATGGACCGGATGAACGGCTCTCAACTCGGCTATGGCTCAGAGCCAAAGGGACCACAGGTGGCCGTGCTGTCTCGTCCGCTCCCTCCTTGTCCCAGGCGGACCCAAGCACATGCCTTAATGGAAATCCTAAGTTGAATCTCCATCTCTGAAGACCCACTGCAGACAGCAGTCAACACAATCAATATAGCAGAAGATACCTACCTAATCCCCCCAACACCTGTAGGGTAAGGTCAATGTTAAGAATTACGTTCTACTAAGCATCTCATGGAAGGCACACACACACAAGTACACTCACCAGGAACGGATTCATCGATTCTACAAACGGCAAGGGAATTCGGTCCTGGGGACCCGGACCAGCCACTTCCGTTTTCTACGTATTAAATAGGGTGCTCCATAAAGTCAAGGGACTCTCTGGAATTTCTGCAATTAGGAAAAAGACATTTTAGCAGGCTCATGGATGCCTGGCTCTAAAAATATCCTGTCTTGGGTAGATCTCTTTCCCAAACAATTGTAATTTTTTTCTTCAAAGCTCATGCCAGTCGAGGGGATTTTAGCAAGTACTTTAATCCTTTAAAAGGTTTTCACTTCCAAATTTTCACGTGGGAAGATTTATCCCCCTTTTTAAGGAGCGCTAATCTACAGAGGAAAATATCAAACACATTACCATCAGCTCATTTTGGTTTCCTCCCTCACAGAAGAATATGCAAATTATTTAGTCATCGTTAGAAAATCCTACTAAAGACATTTTGTCCCTGCTCCACAGATTGATAGGTTTGCAGACAAGGATGACCCGGCTGTGCCCTAATTTTCGCAGAACTTTGCAAAGCCATCATCTGTTTTGCTCTCTGGTTTTTGATGTCTTTCTGAAGTGTGGATTAAGCCTCAAACCCTCTTTTCACTTCCTGACTGCTCTGATGCAAATAATCTGCATGACGCAAAAAATGTCCCATTTAGGGGGTAAATCCACTTGGCTGCAGGATTCCTTTGCTTCCTTAGAATGGAGTTTCTCTCCCCCCTCCACCCAGGGTCCTGAGTGTATTAACGATAAAGATAATTATTTTAGCACTGTGTTGGGGGGAAGAGAATTTTACAATGGCTTCATTGTGGAATTTTTTTGGGGGGGGCCACTCCTGCAGCATATGGAGGTTCCCAGGCTAGGGGTCAAATCACAGCTGTAGCTGCCAGCCTACACCACAGCCACAGCAACACCATATCTGATCAGCATCTGCAACCTACACCACAGCTGAGAGCAACGCCAGAGCCTCAACCCACTGAGCGAGGCCAGGGATCGAACCTGCATCCCCGTGGATGCTAGTCAGACTCGTTTCCGCTGTGCCACAACGGGAACTCCCAATTGTGGAATTTTTCATAGTGATTTCTTTTTTCCCTCACCAGTGCTTGGCGGTTTGATACCATGGCATCCTTTCTTGTGGCTGAGATGAGATGAAGCCACACCAGAGCTGGCTCTTCTGTGATTTTTCTCTCTCCATGAGCATGCACTGAGTTTTGAGTGTCTTGTATGAATGCTGCTGGAACATGTCTGGAGCTGGTTCTCTTCCAAAGCTTCACTGAGAGCTCAGCATGCAGACATCTTTCTGCTCCCTTGGCTGACACCTCTCTTCTGCCCTTCCTGTAATTAGCGCCTCTGAGCCATGGTCCCACCCTCCTTTGCAGGAAATCCCATTTGTCACAAGTTGGCTTTGGTGACTCTTCTCAACGTCTCTAAACTGATTTGTTTTGCCCCATAAGCATTTTAAACTTTCCTCTGCATGCTGGGAACATTTTTTCCTTGTCAGTGTTCTACTTTCCCCAAATTTGATTTCTCCCAGCGCCAAGGAACTGCATCAGGACTTGACCGTCAGCAGTTATGTTTTTCTATTTCCTACAGACTATTTCTCTCGTTTGTTTATTTCTTCGCATCAAACACCCAAACGTCCTGTGAATCTTGTACGTCTTTCAAATCGTATTTTTCTAACGAAAATCTTTTCCGTCGTTTTCAATTACTCTCGTTTGTGTTGTGTGTGGTTTCATCATAAGCAACTTGCCCAGCTAATCTCCTTCTGTGTTGGTGGTATAGAAGTGCCACCTGATCTGTCTTGCAGGCAGGCCACTGCTTTCTCCCTCTTAGAACCCCTCTATCGGGGTTTTGTTTGGTTTTGTCTTTTTAGGGCCACACCCTCAGTACAGCCCCCCCCCCCCCAAGGCTAGGGGTCAAATCCCAGCTGTAGCCACTGGCCACAGCCACAGCAATGCAGGATCCGAGCTGCATCTGTGACCTACACTGTGGCTCACAGCAACCCTTTAAACCACTGAGTGAGGCCAAGGACTGAACCCGCATCCTCATGGATACTGCTCTGGCTCATTACTCCTGAGCCACAATGGGAACTCCTTAATTGGAGTTTGTTTGTTTTTTTTCCTTTTGTCTTTTTTAGGGCTGCACCCACAGCATATGGAGGTTCCCAGGATAGGGGTCAAATCAGAGCTGCAGCTGCTGGTCTACACCACAGCCACAGCAACACAGGATCCAAGCCATGTCTGTGACCTACACCACAGCTCATGGCAACAGCAGATCCTTAACCCACTGAGTGAGGCCAGGGATGAAACCCGCATCCTCATGGATGCCAGTTGGCTTCATTAACCACTGAGCCACGACAGGAACTCCCTTGATTGGCGTTTTGACGTGACAGAAGAAGTCACTGTCCTGACAAGAACCTGCTGCTCTGCACAGTGGCTGCAGTGGGAGGGACTGACATATACATGTTACTACATACGAAACACAGGGGTTACAAGGACCTACCGTCCGGCGAAGGGAAATCTGCTGAGACTGTGTCACCACCTACGCGGGAGAAGAATCTGAAAAAGAAGGGATAGACGTCTATGTGTCACCGAGTCGCTCTGCTGTACACCTGAAACTCACACAACTCTGTACGTCAACTCTACTCCCCAAAATTTAAAGAAGAATCTGCCCTAGGGATCAGCCTCGGGGGGTGGGCAGTTCTGGGGGGGGCTGGTATGTCTACTCCCCAAAATTTAAAGAAGAATCTGCCCTAGGGATCAGTCTTGGGGGATGGGCAGTTCTGGGGGGGGGTGGTATGTCTACTCCCCAAAATTTAAAGAAGAATCTGCCCTAGGGATCAGCCTTGGGGGATGGGCAGTTCTCATGGGGGGAGAAGAGGGCAGAAGCCATCGTGCGGGGAGGAGATTCTGCTCTAGGGACGGGAGGCAAGTGAGAACAGCCATCCTCTCTCCCCATCGAGCACATCTGCTTACTTGTGAGGCAGGTCCCAGCGGCGTGGAGAGTCTCCCAGTGGAGACGCCTGCTGCCCCCATGGAACCACTGTCGCAAGAGGAGGGATAAACGGTGAATAAAAAAGGAATGAAGGGTCGAATCACGTGAGATGCGTCTAGAGGAGGCAAACCGAGGGCGAGAGAGGTCCCTGTACTCGGAACCCTCGGGGATCGTCTCTCTGGGGAGGTGACACGCATCTCGAGGCTTCCGAGAAAGAACGAGCCCCTCAAGGAAAGAAGCCAATGAGACCTGTGGGGTCAAGGGACAGAGAAGCTTGGTGTGCCTGAGCTGAGTGGGGAGGTGGGCGTGGGGGAGATCAGAGCCTGCGTCTCTTGGGGGAGACGGTGGGGGAGGGGGAGTTGTCCAGAGGCCGTGGCCTGGAGCTGAGGCCGCGCAGTTGGGGAGGCTCCTTGGAGAGTGAGCTGGAGAAAGGAAAGAGAGGGCAGGGCTTAGACGGGGACGTGCTCCAGGCCAGTGATGGTGGCGGCATCTGGGTGGGGGGCCGCCATCATGGGGTAACGGGACAGATGGGACTACGTGCCCTGGAGGGACCCGGCACAGCAGGAAAAGACAGCGAATGTGCAGGAGGAAGTCAAGCTTCCGTTTTGGTTTGAGCAACGGAATGATGCCATTTACAAGGACCAGGAGACTGAGTTGCGTGGAGTGGGTTCTGTCCTCGCCCCAAATCTGCGGGTTGAAGCCCTGACCCCTCGTGGGGCGGTGTTTGGAGGGGGCGGCTTGGGGAGGGGATTGGGTCAGATGAGGTCTTGCGGGTGGGCCCTGTGATGGGATTAGGCCCTTTTCAAGAAGAGGAAGAGACCCCAGATCTCTTTCTCTCCACCCTGTGAGGACATGGCGAGAAGGCAGCCCTCTGTGAGCCAGGAAGGAAGCCCCACCAGGACCTGAGCCTGCCCCCGCAAGATCTCAGATTTCAGCTTCCACAACTGCGGCTGAAGACATTCCTGCTGTATAAGGCCCCACCCTCCAGCATTTGCTTGGGGCATCTTGAACTGATTAAGACACAGTGTGGCGGACTTTTGTTGTTTTTGCCTTTCGAAAGGCAGAGCCGCTGCTTTTCTGCTGGGGAGCTACCCTATTTGTCTCCCTGCAAAGGGTTCTTCCACCATGGATAAGGGGAGTCACGGATGATTTATAGTTAACAATGCATGTCTTCTCACCATCTTTTGATCGGCCCATGGGGTTGGGACCATCTGTGCCAGGTAAGTCTGTCTAAGTCTATTTTTAAAAAATCACACCATGTGTTGGTAGGACCCTTGGGGGCTGATGCTCCTCTTAATGCCCATAAAACAAGTAAGGACGATGGCCAGTCACAGAGGTCAAGGGACAGGACAATGGTTCATCGCCAGCAGACCCCACCAGGTGGGAAGGCGGGAGATTGCTAAAGATGCCTAACTGCACCTGCATTCACCGTGGGACCCACCTGCATCTGAATTGCAATACTGCTTTTGGCTTTTTGCTTTTTTTTAGCAAAAAAAAGCACCTGCAGCATATGGAATCTCCCAACCCAGGAGCTGAATCAGAGCCACCGCTGCGGTGACACCACAGTCACAGCAATGCCAGGTCCTCAAGTCACATCTGCAACCTACATCACATCTCACAGCAATGCCAGATCCTGTGACCCACTGAGCAGGGTCAGGGATCAAACACGCGTCCTCATGGATACTAGTCAGGTTCATTCTCCCTAAGCCACAATGGGAACTCCCTGAATTTCCGTATTTCAATATACGAGTCAACCATCAGGACCTGCTCAGGAGGCCACTCTCCCTCACCCAAAAGGGCAACACCTGCTTTGTGGACAGGCTATGGTGTGAAACTTCAATATTCCTCCACTGTGAAATATTCCTGCCCTGAGACAGATCCATGATCTCAGAGGGGGATAACCATGCACTCTTTGCTCCAGCCCCGTGAGGTCTGTACGCCACACGGTGGGGGAGAAATAATTATTCTTCTGTGCTCACCTGCCAGCTTGTTATATCGGCAACTCATCCTCATACATGCCGGGGGACTCAGATCTCCACGCGAGCATATCAGATGTCTCACCTCCTGGCTACTGGGGTGGAACCCCCTTGAGCAGAGGTGATCACCCCAATATTTTCAACAGTTGTCAAGGACTGGATTCACTTCCTCAGGGCTGCTGTAACAATATACCAAACTGGGGGGCTTTCGAGGACAGGAACTGACTCTAATTTCTGGAGACTAGAGACCCAGGGTCAAGGTGTCATTATGGAGGGTTCCTTCTGGAAGCTCTGCAGGGGGATATTTCCGACCTCTCTGAGTTTCTGGGGGTATCTGAGCAATCCTTGGTGTTCCCTGCCACACGGATGCACGACCCCGCTGTCTGCATCTGTCCCCACAGTCTTCTCCCCTGCATCTCCAAGCAACCTTCCTCCAAGGACACCAGACACACTGGCTACCCCTCCCCCATGACCCCTTAACGGTGACATCAGCGAAGACCCGCAGGTCACATTCCGGGGTTCTACGCGGACCTGAATGCCTCCAACCCAGTGTCACGCTCTCAGCTGAGACGTCTGCCCTTTTCTCCCTGGTCCGTTCTTTCTCCATCATCCAGCGTCCATCACCCAGACTCTGGACTGGGCAGCAGGAAGAAACGCTCACAAGTACACACCGGGGTTTCCTTCTCCAGGCGGAGGGAAAACCGCTTCCCATTTCCCCTCAGGCTGAGCGAAGAGTCCTGCAGATTCTCTTCTGGGCTCTAAATTCCCGCTGAGACGATGTGTTCTGAGTTGAAGGAGTGTCTGTGAACCACAAGCCGTGGCTCCTGGTGGGTCACTCTTGAAGGACCTGGCAGGTGTCACTCTGGCTGGGCTCGGAGATGGCAGCGACATTCTGAGTGAGTCAGAGTAAAAGCCACAATCAGACATGGCTATATTTCCTTGTCTCATGCTTTCCTGCATGGAAGCAGGGCCTTTTCAACAGCTCAGGGGCTGTTTTACTCATTAATTTCTACCTTCTAATTGCCAAGAAATGAGTACGTTAAAAGCACAGCCTGAGGATCCACTTCCCAGCTGCTTCACCCTCCAAGGCAGACCCATGAAAGGGGCTTCTGGTCAACCCTTCATTTTTCTCCACTCGGCTCTGCCAGTCCTTAGCTGCCTACCAGTGAGCACGTGCTGGGTAACAATTTCCTCCAACTTAGCAACGTAAAACAACGCAGATGCCTTACTTCACAGTGGCTGTGGGTCAGGGCTGCAGGCATGTGTGATCCAGGCCTTCTGCTCGCAGCCTCCAAAAGATGCAATCAGAGAATCAGCTATGGGTGTGTTCTCCCCTGGAGGCTGAGCTTCTCTTCCAAGTCTGTTCTTGCTGTTAGCAGAATTCACCTTCTTTCGGATATGGGGGGGGGGTGTGCACCATGGAATATTACTCAGTCATAAAGAAGAATGAAATCATGCCATTTGCATCAACATGGATGGACCTCGAGGTTCTCATACTAAGCGAAGTCAGACAGAGGAAGTCAAACACCATATGATATCACTTCTATGTGGAATTTAAAATACGCCATAAATGAACCTATCGACAGAACAGAAAGAGACTCACAGACATAGAGAACAGACTTATGGTTACCAAAGGGAGGGGGAGAAGTTACAAGTGTGGGATTAAGAGATGCACACTGCTATATATAGATAAACAACAAGTGCCTCCTCTGTAGCACAGGGAACTATACTGAATATCTTGCAATAACCTATAAGGGAAAAGAATCTGAAAAAGTGTGTGTGTGTGTGTGCATACACACACACATACACATATATACACTGATCACTTTGCTGTACACTTTAAGCCAACACAACACGGTAAGTCAACTATCCTCAATTAAACATTAAAAAATAGAAAAGTGAAAACGACATAAACAATAAGCCATTACTATGAGGGACGACCTCACACCAGTCAGAATGGCCATCGTTAGTAAGTCCACAAATAACACATGTTGGAGAGGGTGTGGAGAAAAGGGAACCTTCCTACTCTGTTGGTGGGAATGTCGACTGGTACAACCACTATGGAAAACAGTATGGAGGTTCCTCAGAAAACTAAATATAGAACTACCATATGACCCAGAAATCCCACCCATGGGCTCATATCCAGACAAAACTTTCCTTGAAAAAGACACATGCACCCGTGTGTTCCTTGCAGCACTATTCACAATATCCAAGACATGGAAACAACCTAAATGTCCATCAACAGATGAATGGATTAAGATGTGGTACATATACACAGTGGAATATTACTCAGCCATGAAAAAGAATGAAATACATTTGCACCAACATGGATGCAACTAGCTATTCTCCTACTAAGTGAAGTCAGAAAGTGAAAGACAAACACCCTAGGATATCACTTACATGAGGAATATAAAAAATAAAACTAGCGGGTATAACCAAAAAAGATGCAGACCCACAGATACAGAGAACAAACTAGTGGTGACCAGTGGGGAGAGGGAAGGGGGAATGGCAAGATGGAGGAGGGGAGGAAGAGGTACAAACTCCTAAGTATAAATAGACAAATACAAGAACATAGGTACAGCACAGGGAAATGTAGCTAATATTTCATAAAAACTTTCAATGGAGTATAATCTATTAGAAATTGTATCACTATGTTTCCACATGAAACTAATGCCACCAACTGTACTTCAACTAAACCTAAATAAAATTTTTGAAAGAATCACTTTTGGGAGTTCCCGTCTGGCACAGGGGAAATGAATCTGACTTGGAACCATGAGGTTGCGGGTTCAATCCCTGGCCACGCTCAGTGGGTTAAGGATCTGGCATTGCCGTGAGCTGTGGAATAGGTCGCAGATGTGGCTTGGATCCGGCATTGCTGTGTCTGTGGTGCAGGCCAGCAGCTGTGGCGCCAGTTGGACCCCTAGCCTAGGAAACTCCATAGGCCATGGGTGCGGCCCTAAAAAGCAAAAGCAAAAAAAAAGACTCAATTTTTACTTGCCAAGCAATATACCACCAATAGAACATTCTGAGAACTTTTGCCTCCATAGGCCCAGCTGACAGAAGAGGCCAGGCTGGCTGGCTGGTGAGAAGAAACCCCCAGCATGGAGCTTCCAGCCTCAATGAGGTCCAGGCGGGAAAATAACCAAGGCCCAATCTCCCTGTTTGCCTCTGAGTTCAGACTAACGGTGGCCCTGGGCGGGGACCTCCTCTCCCCCAGGAATCAGGAGGCTCTACTCCCAGCTCTCCCGGTCTGTTCCAGGGGCGGGCACACCCAGGCCAGGACCCACGCAGCTGGGGGACGTGGACGTCCTTCTGACGGGCTCAAGTCCAAGCAGGACCAGGGCACACTTTGCCTCCAGGAAGTTCCCCCCAGTCAGCCCTCAGCCTAGGTGTAAACTTGTCCAGAGAATGTAAAGGAAATCAATGCAACAAGCCTTGGGAGGGAGATGGGATTAAGGCGGCAGAATAGAAGGACTGGAGCTCAACCTCTCTCCTAAAAACAACAAAATTCACAACTAAAGGCTGAGCAATCTTCGCCCAAATGGACCGGAAACCTTAAAAAAGATATCCAACTCCAGAAGAAAAAGAGGAGGCCACATCAAGAGGTAGGAGGGGCGATTTCGTGATATAAACAACCCCATACCTCCCGGGTGGGAAGCCTCACAGACTGGAAACTAACTGGTTCACAGAGACTCACCTACAGGAGTGAGAGTTCTGAGCCACACATCAAACTCTCACGTGTGGGGACCTGGCCCTGGGAGAAAGAGCCCCTGGAGCATCTGGCATTGAAGGCCAGTGGGGCTTGTGCACAGGAACTTCATGGGACTGGGGGAAACGGAGACCCCATTTTTAAAAGGCACGCATGGACTTTCACATTCACTGAGTCCCAGGGCAGAGTGAGGTCTCCATAAGAATCTAGGTCAAACCTGACTGCAGTTCTTGGAGGACATCCTGGGAAAAGAGGGGGGAACGTGGCTTGTTGTGAGGGAAGGACATTAAAAGCAAAGCCCTCGGGAATATTCAGCAGCTGCCTTTCTCTGGAGGGGGCCATTTAGGGAAAATCTGGCCCCACCCATCAGTCAGTGCTGAGAAGCCCCATGTCAAACAACAACCCAGGTGGGAACACAGCCCCGCCCCTCAGTAAACAGGCTGCCTACAGACCCCTCTCTGGCACACAGCTGCCTCTAACCCCATCCAGAGACTAAGTCCCACCCACCAGAGGGATTAGAATTGGCTTCACCTACCAGGGGGCAGGCATCAGCCCCTCCCATCAGGAAGCCTACAGCAAGCCCCCATACCAACTTCAGGCACATGGGGGGCAGACATCAGAAGTCAGAGAGGCTACAACTCTATTATCCATAAAAAGGTCACCACACCAAAAAACCTATAAAAATTAAAAGACAGAGAACTATATAACTCAGATGAGGGAGAAAGGAAAAAGCCAGGAAAATCACCTAAGTGATGAGGAGATTCTCACCTCTAGGAAAAAGACTTTAAATTATTGATGCTGAAGATGATGCAAGACATTAGAAATGAACTGGAGGCAAAGACGGATAACTTAAAGGAAACACTGAGCAAAGAGATACAAGATATAAAACTTAAATAAGAAGGGATGCAATGAACATGAGGGTGCATGTGTCTCTTTTAAGTAGAGCTTTGTCCATCGACAGATGATTGGATTCGGAAGATGTGGTATATGTACACAATGGAATACTACTCAGCCATAAAAAAGGATGACATCATGCCATTTGCAGCAACATGGATGGAACTAGAGAATCTCATACTGAGTGAAATGAGCCAGAAAGAGAAAGACAAATACCATATGATATCACTTATAACTGGAATCTAATATCCAGCACAAATGAACATCTCCTCAGAAAAGAAAATCATGGACTTGGAGAAGAGACTTGTGGTTACCTGATGGGAGGGGGAGGGAGTGGGAGGGATTGGGAGCTTGGGCTTATCAGACACAACCTAGAATAGATTTACAAGGAGATCCTGCTGAATAGCATTGAGAACTATGTCTAGATACTCATGTCGCAACAGAAGAAAGGGTGGGGGAAAAAACTGTAACTGCAATATATACATCTAAGGATAACCTGACCCCTTGCTGTACAGTGGGAAAATAAAAAAAAAAAAGAAGGGATGCAAAATACAATAACTGAAATTAAAAACTCACTAGAGGTAGCTAACAGCAGAATACAGGAGGCAGAAGAATGAATAAGCGAGGTGGAGGACAGATTAGTAGAAATTACAGGTGCAGAACACAAAAGAAAAAAAAGCTTGAAAACAAATGAAGAGAGTCTCAGAGAACTCTGGGACAATGTTCAATGCACCAACATCTGCATTACAGGGGTGCCAGAAGGAGAAGAAAGAGAGAAAGGGACAGAAAAAATATTCCAAGAGATAATAGCCAAAAACTTCCCTGACACAGGAAAGAACCACTCACTCAAATCCAGGAAGCACAATGAGTAGCATACAAAATAATCCCAAGGAGGAATACCCCAAGACACATATTAATCAAACTGACCAAAATTAAAGACAAAGAGAAAATCTTGAAAGCAGCTAGGGAAAAGAAACAAATAACATACCAGGGAACCCCAATATGGTTATCAGCAGATTTTTCAGCAGAAACTCTGCAGGCCAGAAGGGAGTGGCATGATATACTCAACATGATGAAAGGAAAAAACCTCCAACCAAGATTACTTTACCCAGCAAGGCTCTCATTCAGATTTGAAGGAGAAATCAAAACCTTCACAGATAAGCAAAAGCTGAGAGAATTCAGGAACACTAAACCAGCCTTACAACAAATACTTAAGGAACTTCTCTAGGCAAAAAAGAACAAGAGAAGAAGGAAGGAAGAAACAGCAACAAAAACAAATCTGAAGCAATTAATAAAATGGCAATAAAAACATACATATCAATAATTACCTTCAATGTGAATGGACTAAACGCCCCAGCCAAAAGACATAGACTGGCTGAATGGATACAAAAACAAGACCCATACATATGCTGTCTTCGAGAGACCCACTTCACTTCTAGGGACACATACAAATGGAAAGTGAGAGGATGGAAGAAAATATTCCATGCAAACAGGGATCAAAAGAAAGCTGGAGTAGCAATACTCACATCAGACCAAATAGACTTTAAAATGAAGAATAGTTTAAGGGCCAAGGAAGGTCATTACATAATGATCAAAGTATCAATCAGAGAAGATATAACAATTTCAAATATTTACGCACCCAACATGGGTTCAGCACAACATATAAGACAACTGCTAACAACTTTAAAGGACAAATTGACAATAACACAATCATAGTCGGGGACTTTAACACCCCACTGACAGCAATGGACAGATCATCCAGACAGAAAATCAATAAGGAAACACAGGCCCTGAATGATGCATTAAACCAGGTGGACTTAGATATTTATAGGACATTCCATCCAAAAGCAACAGCATACACAGTTTTCTCAAGTGCACATGGAACATTCTCTAAGATGGATCACATCCTGGGCTACAAATCCAACCTCAGTAACTTTAAGAAAATTGAAATCATATCAAGCATCTTTTCCAACCACAACGCTATACGCTATATGACTGGAAATCAACAAGAAAAAATCTGCAAAAAACACAAACATGTGGAGACTAAACAACATGCTACTCAACAACCAATGGATCACTGAAGAAATCAAAGAGGAAATTAAAAAATACCTAGAAGCAAATGACAACAAAGATACAACACTCCATAATCTATGGGATGCAGCAAAAGCTGTTCTAAGGGGAAAGTTTATAGCAATACAAGCCCACCTCAGGAAACAAGAAAAAGCTCAAATAAACAAGCTAACTTTACAGCTAAAGCAGCTTGAGAGAGAAGAACAGACAAGCCCTAAAGTTAGTAGAAGGAAAGAAATCATAAAGATGGGAGCAGAAATCAATGAAATAGAAGCAAAGAAAATCACAGAAAAGATCAATAAAACAAAAAGCTGGTTCTATGAAAAAAATCAACAAAATTGATAAACCCCTAGCCAGACTTATCAAGAAAAAAAGAGAGAGGACTCAAATCAATAAAATTAGAAATGAAAAAGGATAAGTAACAACAGACATCCCAGAAATGCAAAGGATCATAAGAGACTACTATATGCAACTATACGCGAATAAAACAGAAAACCTAGAATAAATGGACAAATTCTTTGAATAGTACTATCTTCCAAGACTAAATCAAGATGAAATAGAAAAGATGAACGGGCCAATCACAAGAACTGAAATTGAAACTGTGAGTAACAAACTTCCAACAAAAGTCCGGGACCAGATGGCTTCACAGGCGAATTCTATCAAACATTTAGAGAAGAGCTAACACCTCTCCTGAAACTATTTCAAAAAAACTGCAGAGGAAGGGATACTCCCAAATTTGTTTGTTATCAGGCCACTGTCACCCTGATACCAAAACCAGACAAAGATTCCACAAAAAAAGAAAACTTCAGGCCAATTTCACTGATGAACATTGATGCAAAAATCCTCAACAAAATACTAGCAAACCACATCCAACAATACCTGAAAAGGATTGTACATCATAATCAAGAGGGATTTATCCCAGGGATGCAAGGGTTCTTCAACATCTGCAAATCAGTCAGTGGGATACACCACATTAACAAACTGAAGAATAAAAATCATATGGTCCTCTCAATAGACATGGAAAAAGGCTTTGACAAAATCCAACACCCATTTCTGATAAAAACCCTTCAGGAAGTGGGCATAGAGGGAATCTACCTCAACATGATAAAGGCCATATATGACAAACCCACAGTGAACATCATTCTCAATGGTGAAAAGTTGAATGAATGAATTCCCATTGAGATCAGGAACAAGACAAAGATGTCAGCTCTCGCCACTACTCTTCAACATAGTTTGGGAAGTCCTAGCCATGGCAATCAGAGAAGAAAAAGAGATAAAAGGAATCCAAATTGGAAAGGGAGAAGCAAAACTATCACTATTTGCAGATGATATGATACTACACCTAGAGAACCCTAAGGACTCTACCAGAAAATTCTTAGAGCTTATCCACAAATTTGGTAAAGTCGCAGGATACAAAATTAATACAGAGACATCGAAGGCATTTCTATATACTAACAATGAAAGAGCAGAAAAAGAAATTAGGGAAGCAATCCCGTTTACCATCACATCCAAAAAATAAAATACCTAGGAGTAAACCTACCTAAAGAGACAAAAGACCTGTGCTCTGAAAACTATAAGACATGGATGGAAGAAATCAAACACAAATAGATGGAAAGACATACCATGCTCTTGGATTGGAAGAGTTAATATTATCCAAATGACTATACTATCCAAGGCAATCTACAGATTCAATGCAATCCCTATCAAATTACCAAGGACACTTTCCACAGAACTTGAACAAAATATTTTAAAGTTTGGAAGCACAACAGACCCAGAATAGCCAAAGACTTCCTGAAAAAGAAAAATGGAGCTGGAGGAATCAGGCTCCTGGACTTCAGACTCTACTACAAAGCAACAATCATCAAAACCGCATGGTACTGGCACAAAGACAGAAATATAGATCAGTGGAACAGGATAGAAAGCCCAGAACTAAACCCTCGCACCTGCAGCCAACTCATCTATGACAAAGGAGGCAAGAATATACAGTAGAGAAAGGACAGCTTGTTCAATAAGAGGTGCTGGGAAAACTGGACAGCCACATGCAAAAGAAAGAAATTAGAACACTCCTTACACCATACACAAAAATAAACTCTAAATGGATTAAAGACCTAGATATAAAACCAGACACTATAAAACTCCTAGAGGAAAACATAGGCCAAACACTCTCTGACATAAATGACAGCAACATCTTCTCAGATCCACCTCTCAGAGTATTGACAACAAAAACAAAAATAAGCAAATGGGACCTGCGGGGAGCCAAGGAGATACAGGAGGCCAAGGAAGGGAACTAGCCTGATGGCTCAGTTCCGAAGGCAGGGTTCCTAACCAAGGAAAAAAAGCCTACCCGCCGGCACAGTTCCGAGGGCAAGTTCTAAAAATAATGAGGCTCACCTGCTAACCCAACAACAACACAACAATAGCAAAATGAAGGCTTTACAAAATATTGCAAGAATAAAAATTGCTTCTTGAAAAATTCAGTCTTTCCTGTTATTTACTTATAACTCAGGCTTTTCTGTTATTTGTTTGTTATTCTTTGTTACTTTTCTATATTGTTTTGTGATTCAATAAAATTGGAACAACAAAAATTGGAACAGTAATAAAATAATAAGAGCTTCTCCTTGGTGAAATTCCCCCTAGTCAGATCTAATGTGAGCAAAACAAAGTGTTCATTGGTTTGTTACAAGTAAAAATAGGTTTTAGAGTTAGGTAATTGTGGAGTGTACAATAGGTTAGAATAGGTTAGACATATATCATTCTTGATGGAAAAATATAATCTTGCTTTTAATAAGTTTTGTAGGGAGCTTTTAAGTTTTATGAAATTAAGTTGCTCTGATATAAAAAAATATTTTCTCATAGTGTCCCTTGACCATAATGCTTTGAAGTTAGTGCCTCAAGCTTTAATCTAAAAATGAGTTTTTGTAAATGTTAAATTCTTGTGCTTGTGACCTTTCTAGTTGTTAAAGTTTAGCTTAAAACAATAACGGGCGGCGCTTGCTAAAAGTAACCACAAGACGTTTTTATACCGAATTGCCTTATTTTCATATAATGATTTTTCCACATAATGTTTTGTAGCCATTATAATTTTGCATGATGCATTGTATCTGTTTTGATTAAAATTTTTAGAACACATTGTATATCTACTGTACCATGTAGTCTAAAATTTAATCTTTGAGAATATGATCTAAGCACTGTGATGTAAGTTACAATTAAGCTGTCTGTATAAACTGCTAACTATGCTAATAAAATTTGAGCAGTCCAGCGCCCTGAAAGAAGGGACAAAGAGGCTGTCTCCGTGTGCTTCGCCGACACTGTCCATCCCCGGAGGGAATATCCTGGCTGCTGAAGCTGGACTCTGGCAGGGACCTAATCAAACTTCAAAGTTTCTGCACAGCAAAGGAAACCCTAAACAACACAAAAAGACAACCCACAGAATGGGAGAAAATTTTTGCAAGTGAATCGACTGACAAGGGATTCATCTCCAAAATTTATAAACAAATTCTGCAGTTCCTTACCAAAAAAAAAAAAAAACAAGCCTATCAAAAAAGGGGCAGAAGATCTAAACAGACAGTTCTCCAAAGAAGACATATGGATGGCCAAGAAACACATGAAAAGATGCTCAACATCACTCATTATTAGAGAGATGCAAATCAAAACCACTATGAGGTACCACCTTACACTGGCCAGAATGGCCATCATCCAAAAGTCTACAAACAATAAGTGCTGGAGAGGGTGTGGAGAAAAAGGAACCCTAGTACACTGTTGGTGGGATTGTCAATTGGTGCAACCACTGTGGAAAGCAGCATGGAGATGCCTCAGAAAACTAAACATAGAACTACCATTTGATCCAGCAATCCCACTCCTGGGCATCTCTCCAGAGAAAACCATGACTCTCAAAGACACATGTACGCCGATGTTCATTGCAGCACTATTTGCAACAGCCAAGACATGGAAACAACCTAAATGTCCATCGACAGAGGAGTGGATCCAGAAGATGTGGTACATATACACAATGGAATATTACTCAGCCATCAAAAAGAACGAAATACCAGCATTTTTAGCAACATGGATGGACCTAGAAACTACCATGCTAAGTGAAGTCAGCCAGACAATGAGACACCAACACCCAATGCTTTCACTGACATGTGGAATCTGAAAAAAGGACAGAATGCACATCTTTGCAAAACAGATGCTGACTCACAGATATTGAAAAACTTATGGTCTCCAGAGGAGACAGTTTGGGGGGTGGGGGATGTGCTTGGGCTGTGGGATGGAAATCCTGTGAAATTGGATTATGATCATTATCCAACTACAGATGTGATACATTCATTTGAGTAATAAAAAACAAAAAGAAAAAAAAGATAAACCCGCGGGCTGGGGGAAGAAAAAAGGAAGCAGCCTTGGGAGCCTCAGATGAGTCTCTGAAACACAATCCGATTTGCAAAGCTGTTGGGGGGGAGGGGGGCAATCGGAGCAGCCAGGAGGCTGGTCGCAAGCATATTCTGCAGGGAACACAGAATCTGAGTTTACCAGACAGGTGCACAGACGAGAGGGGTCCTCCAGGGAATTCAGGAAATCCCACCAGCTCTCTGAAAACTTCCTAGTGCCGCCCTCATCCTACAGGGAACTAGAAATCCCCTCATAGGACAGCTGGCCTCTTTCACTAAGAAGTACCAGTGAGTTCACTTATTGGCATAACTAAGACAAACTGTCTGATATGGATCAACCGGCAATTCAGAACTGTTACAAAGTACCACCTCCCAAGACACCCTGGATAGACATAGCAGCTTTTTCATTCTCTATAGTTTGCAAATATGTTCTCCCATTGGGCAGGAAAGGAGAAAGTGTCTCTTTGCTCCATTGTCTCATTTGCTGTGCAGAAGTTTCGTTTTGTTTTATTTCAGTGCCATCGCTTTTGCTTTTTGTTTTTTGTTTGTTTGTTTGTTTGTTTGTTTGCTTTTGCTGTCAGAGCCACTGAATCTTTGCTGACTCCTATGTCACCACCTCTTCCCCAGGTGTTTTAGGGTTTCAGATGTGAGGTTGAGGCCCTGACTGCATTTTGAGGTAATGGTTGAGCATGGTGTGAGCTAAGGATCCAGTTTATTCTCTGCCCTGTGGAGATGGCGTCTTCCTAACCCCAATGACTGAGGAGCCTCCCCTGCCCCACTGTGCCTCCTGAACGGCCTCGTGGAAGATCAGCTGATGGAAGAGCGGGGGATCTGAGACTGGATCATTGGGAGATCATTTTCCCATGGCCCGAACCCATCTCGGCAACGGGATGCCAGCAATCTCTGCACGGCCCTTGAAGCTGTATCCACAGTTGAATCTGCTTAAGTCGCACCCACAGACGCACCCCAATTTCTCTACCCTCGTCTTTCCCGTCTGGTCTGGGACTCCCGGGCTACCAGCTGAAAGTGCCTTTTCTCCAGCCCTTCAACAAACACAGCCGCCCGTTCACCAACTCCTGATTCTCTTTCTTGAACCCCGTCTGTCCCCACCCAGCCCAGGTCCAGGCTTTCCCAAAGCCTAGGGCGGGTCTCCCTGCTCTGCACCTGCCCGGAAAAATCAATTCTCTGAAGCTCCAACAGAGCAGTGGACTTTCCAGAATATTCACCACCCCATACCAAGAGCAGCCTGCCCCACACCTGGCCACCCCCACCCCCCTCAAAAAAACCTCCCTTTTTTTGGTTTCTGTTTGTTTGTTTGGGGGTTTTTTCTTTGTCTTTTGTCTTTTTAGGGCCACATCCGCGACATAAGGAGGTTCCCAGGCTAGGGGTCTAATCGGAGCTATAGCTTCCAGCCTACACCAGAGCCACAGCAATGCCAGATCCGAGCCGCATCTGCGACCCACACCACAGCTCACCACAACGACGGATCCTTAACCCACTGAGCGAGGCCAGGGATGGAACCCACAACCTCATGGTTCCTGGTCGGATTCATTTGCCCTGCACCACAACAGGAACTTCAAAAACATCCCGTTTTTGAAAGAAAGCAACAACAACAAGAGTTCCCGATCTGTAAACGCATCAGACTCTGAACCATGAGGTTTCGGGTTCAATCCCTGGCCTCAATCAGTGGCTAAGGATCCAGTGTTGCCGTGATCTGTGGTGTAGGCTGCAGACAAGACTCAGATGGTGCATTGCACCGACTGTGGCGTAAACTAGTACCTGCAGCTCCGATTTGACCTGGGAACTTCCATGTGTCCAGGGTGCAGCCCTAAAAAGCGAAAAAAAAAAAAAAAAAAAAACAAGCAAAAAAACAACCACAACAATAAAACGTCCAGAGAATTCTCTGGTTAATTCGACTCTTAAAAGCATTTTCCCGATAATTACCTTTCTCGCATAAATGGATTCCTAAGGACCAACTTTTAGGGTGTGCCGCAGGCCTGGTGGTTTTCCTTCAGGCCCTTGGGACCTGCGATGGGGTGTCAGGAAGGAGAGAGGGAGGGAGACAGAGGGGGAAGCAACGGGGGAAAGAACGGGGAAGCCCGGGGGGAGACCTAGAGAAAGAGAAAGGAGATGGGGACAGAGAGAGAACCAGAGGAGAAAGGCAGGGGAAGGTGGGGGTGGGGCGGCGGCGAGAGAGGGAGAAAGGGCCCGAGGAGGAGCAGGAGAGAGACAGGGAGAGACCCCAGGCCAGAAGGTCGGACCCGGAACCCCAAAGAACGCCTCCCCTCACGTCGCTGCTCCCTCCGGGGCAAGGAAACAGGCGGGCAGAGCTGGCCATGCAGGGGAGCCGGCGAAGCCAGCAACAGGCAGGAACCCCACCTGCAACATCCTGGGAACAAACCCAGGGGCTCCGCACTTCCTGAAGCCCAGCGGGTTCCTTCCGCAGCCCCCAACCCCCGCCCCCAATCTGCTCGACCTGTGACGCCCGCCGGCTTTTGCGGGATGAGAAAGCCAGGCAGGGACCTGCGCTTCTGGCAGGGCACCATCTCCCTCGTGACAGCCTCGGCCTCGGGTCCTTCGCAGGATGCTCCCAAGGTCTCTGCACTGGAGCGACCTGCTCCCTGGCAGGGGCTAGGCCCGACTCACCTGCAAGGATCCGGAGTCTGCTCCGCACCCCGGGAGACCGCCTGGGAGCCCCCCACCCCAGTGTGTACTCCGCACTTGGCACTCGAGCTCTGGGCTGGGGAGCCAGCCGGGAAGACAGCGCGCATATGCGCTGCTGAGGCTCCTGGGGAATGACCAGCACCTGGGGAGCCGCGCTGGGAGGGGCGGGCCCTGCAGCCCCCACATGGCTCCGCCTCAGCTCTGTGCCATGCTGGCCTGCTCTGTCCACTCAAGTCAGCTGGGCTCTGGGGGCCTGAAGGCACAGGACCCTCCAGAGCGGTATGTGGATGCCACAGAAAACCCAGGAACTTCCCTGTGGGCTGCGGAGGGCACCTGGCGGGGAAGCCTCTCCCCAGGGCTGTGCTTTGGTTTTCTCTTCCTTTGTTCCTGCATGTGTGTGATGAAGACACAGCAAAGGCAGCAGGGGTGGGGTGTCCTGGAGGTGAGGCTCCAGCTGATTCTTGGGAAGGACCAGGTGAGCTCGGTCACCAGATGATGGCCAGGTGAGCTGAGTCCCTTAGAGAGGACCAGGCATGGGGGAGGATCTGACAAGGACCAGGTGAGCTGAGTCCCTTGGCCAGGACCGGGTATGGGGGAGGACCTGACAATGACCAGGTGAGCTGAGTCCCTTAGTGAGGACCGGTTATGGGGGAGGACCTGACAAGGACCAGGTGAGCTGGTGACATGCTCAATCCCCTTGGCTCCTGGATCCCAGGCTTCGCTTGCTGGACAAGAGCATCCTGTTGTCTGCAGAGGCAGGCATGAAGACAACCCCGGGAGACCCTTCAGCCAGCCCTTGCCCAAGGCCCGTGGCCCCATCAGCTGGGGCCTCTCGGGGCTTTCATTTCCTGATCTTGCTGTGGAGATGCCACATCCTTCCTGGGAACCTAGACGAAGGCATAAGCATCCCTCTATCCCCCTCCCTTCCTCTCCCGCTCTCACTCTTTCTTCCTCCTCTTCTCCTCTTTCTTCCTCTCTCCTCTCTCAAGCACCCCCTCCACACCTGAAACACACACACAGGGAGGCACAAAGATGACCATGGGGGTGCTTATTCCTCTGGGACGTTCTCACTCACACACCCCTCTCATCTAGAGACTCTGCATACAGGAGGGGCTCAATGAATACTTAGGGCATGAAGGAACTTCCAAACACTGTGGCCCAGCCAAAAACAACAAAAGAAAGCATCAACACTGGCTCGTGAGAGCCAAGCCATGCACACAACCTCTATGGCCAAGGACAGAGGCATGGGTGATGAAGATGTGGTGCACATACACAGTGGAATACCACTCGGCCATCCAAAGAAGGACATCATGCCATGAGCAGCAACAGGGATGCCACCAGAGATTCTCATACTGACGGAAGTCAGTCCGGCAGAGAAAGACACACACCACAGGAGATCCCTTATACCTGGAATCCCATCACTGCCACAAGTAAACCTTCCCATAGAAAAGAAACACATGGCCTTGGAGAACAGGCTTGTGGTTGTCAAGGCGGAATGGGAGGGGGAGAGAGGGGGCTGGGTGGGGAGGTTGGGGTGAGTAGATGCAAACTAGGACATTGAGAATGGATGAGCAATGAGGTCCTGCTGTCCAGCACAGGGAACTCTATCTAGTCATTTGGAATAGAACGTAATGGAAGATAATAAGAGAAAAAAATATATATAAATACACATTTGATGGACTGTGTCACTTTCCTGAATAGCAGAAATTGGCACAACATTGTATATCAGTTATAACAAAAAAATAGAAAAGTAGTGCAGACCTCTTGAGGCATATGCCCATTTTTATTTTTTATATAAAAAATCAACTACATTCCAACATTTTAAAAAATTACTCAATGAATTTTTCTGTATTTACTGTTGTACCTTGACCACCATGACCTGACTTTATAGCATTTCCATCCTAGACCTCCAGCCCTTCCCCCCACCCTCCTATCTGTGTCTGTGGGAAATCATCAGTCTTTCAAAATCTATAGGTCTGTATCTGGCCTGCAGTGAAGTTCACGGTGTCCTTTTTTTAGATGCCACATGCAAGTGATAGCACATGATATGGGTGTCTCACTGTCTGACTAGCTTCACGCAGCCTGATTGTGTCCAGGTCCACCCATGTGGCTGCAAATGCCTTTCCTTCTTTCCTTTTCATGGCTGAGTCACACTCCTTTGCGTCTATGGACCACATCTTTATCCACGCCTCTGTCGATGGACATTGAGGTGGGTTCCTTGTCTTGGCTCTTGTTCAGAGCGCTGCAACGCACAATGGAGTACACGGATCTTTTCGGGCCATGGTTTTCTCTGGAGAGATGACCGGGGTGGGATTTCTGGATCAAATGCTTATTCTAGTTTGAGTCTTCTGAGGACTCTCCCTCCTGTGTTCCACAGTGCTGTACAAACTGACATTCCCACCACTGGTATCACAGGGTTCCCTTTGCTCCACACCCTCCCCGCATTTCCTGTTTGCAGACGTCTGTCTGCATGATGGACACGCTGGCTGCGGTACGGGGGCAGCTCACAGAGCTTTTGCTTTGCGTTTCCCTAATAGTGATTTGATCACCTTTTCATGTGTTAGTGGGCCATCTGTACATCCTCTTTGGAGAACTGTCTGTTGACAGATCTACTCATTTTCTGTTGGGGTTGCTAAGGGTTTTTTGTTTTTTTGTTTGTTTGTTTTGGTATTGAGCTACAGGTGGTGTTTATAAATTCCGGACATGAATCCCTTGTCAGTCGCTTCACTGGCAAGTGTGTTCACCCATTCTGTGGGTTGCCTTTTTGTCTTGGTTAGGGCTTCCTTTGCTGGGCAGAAACATTTATGCTTCATTAGGTCCCATATTTTATTTTTGTTTGTATTGTCATTCCTCTAGGAGGTGGATCTGGGCAGACATTGCTGTGGTTCATGTCAGAGAGGGTGTGGCCTATGTTTTCCTCTAAGAGTCTTAGTGCGTCTGGTCTTACATTGAGGTCCTTAGTGCATTTTGAGTTTAGTTTTGTGTATGGGGTTAGGAAGGGTTCTAATTGCATTCTGTGACAGTGGCCGTCCAGTCTTCCCAGCACCACGTGGGGAAGGGACTGTCTTTTCTCCATTGTATACTCTTGCCTCCTTTGTCATAACTGAGTGGACTGCAGGTGCATGGGCTTCCCTCTGGGCTTCTGTCTTGTTCCCCTGATCTCCATTTCTGAGTTTGTGCCAGTACCAAATGGTTTTGATGACTGTAGCTTGTATGTACAGTCTGAAGTCAGGAAGACTGATTCGTTCAGCTCCCTTTTCTTTCTCAGGATGGCTTTGGCTCTGCTGGGTCTGTTGTGCTTCCAAAGAAACTTGCAGAGAGTTTGTTCTAGTCCTGTGAATAATGTCCTTCGTACTTGACAGGGATTGCACTGAATCTGTAGACAGCCGTGGGGAGTGGAGTCATTTGGATAATCTGGAGTCTTCCAGTCCAAGAGCAAGGTCTTTCCATCTTATTGTGTCATCTCTGATTTTTTACAACAGCATCTGATTGTAATCAGAATACAGGTCTTTGGTCTCTTTAGGTAGGTTGATTCCTAAGTATTTATTCTTTTTGATGCGATGGTAAAGGGGATTGTTTCCCTAATTTCTCTCGTGGATCTTTCATTGTGAGTCTCTAGAAATGTAGTTGATCTCTGTATATTCATTTTGTATCCTGCGACTTTGCCAAATTCATGGTCGAGCTCTAACAGGTTTCTGGGAGCGTCTTGAGGATTCTCTGGGGATAGTATCATGTCATCTTCAAATAGGGACATCCTACTCTTTCCTTTCCCACTGGGATTCCTTGCATTTCCTCTTCTTCTCTGACTGCCCTGGCTAGGACTTCCAAAACTAGGTTGAATGGGAGAGACGAGAGCAGACATCCTGGTCTTGTGCCTTCTCTCCATGGGAAGACTTTCCTTTTTCCACGACTGAGAAGGATGGCAGCTCTGGGTGTGTCATATATGGCCTTTCGAATGTTGAGGTCGGTTCCCTCTAGGCTCACGTTCTGAAGGGTTGTTATCAGAAAGAGGTGTTGGATTTTGTCAAAGGCTTTTTCTGCACCTGTTGAGAGAGGATGCAGCTTCTGCACGCCAAAGGCACAGCCACAAACCCCACAACTCTCTTCCCAGCATGGCTCACACCTCCGGAATCTGCTCCGACCCGGTAGGTCCACCATGACCTTCTCTGGTCTCGGCTCTTACATTCACGATCCATACTGCTAGGAAGCCCAAAGACACAGAGGATCCCAGGGCCACAGAGTTCCTGGGCTGGCTCAGTGGGGTAAGAACCTGACATAGGGGCCATGAGGAAGTGGGTTCCGTCATTGGCCTGACTCAATGGGTTAAACACCCTGCATTGCTCTGAGCTGGGGTGTAGGTTGCAGGTGAGGCTCGGATGTGGTGCGTCTCTGTTTCTAGTGTAGATTGGCATCTGCACCTCTGATTTGACCCCTGGACTGGCAACTTCCATGGGTAGCAGATACAGCCATTAAATGGGTATATTTAAATGGGGGGGGGGGGAAGACTACCAAGCTATCTCCTAGGAGGAGGTAAGGGCTATTTTTATATGTCTTGGTGTTTAAGGTCAGGGGATCTGAGCGTGTGGCACAGAGGCAGGGCTCCACAAAGATCCCTCCATAGGCCCCCACATGTCCCAGCATGCCTTGCAGGCCACCCAGGCAGTCCCGCTGCAGGGGCACGAGTGCAAAGGGGAAGGGGGTGCGGCTCCCATGGTGTTACAGGGAGAACCAAGAAGTGTCAACCCAGTGACAAGAGTTTCCCTGACGTTCAGCCGGCTCTCGGCCGCCACTTAGGTGGATCCGGCTTTGCCCAGATGAGCTCCTCCTGGCTGAACTGCTTTCTGCCCCTCATGGCTTCTTTCTTCGTGGAGGTCTCTTGCACGTGCTGTCTTCTCTTCCTCTCCAACACTCCCCCAAACCCTTCCTTTGGGAGCTGTCCTCAGAGCACAGAGAAGGTCAAGGGGCCATCATTCCACAGACCACCAGGCACTGGAGCGACCACCACCTGGCACTTCCCATTCCGACCCCCCTGCCACATCCAACCCTGCAGAAAGTGCCTTTTTGACAGCCCTGCAGAGGGAGGAGTGGAAGGATGTGTCCCCTGACGGGCCAAAGAAGATGCATGGCTGGTGGTGCCCTTTCCAAAGGGGGCAAGGTGACTGGGCCTGAAACCCTGAGGGAGGGACTTACCTCGGGATTCCCCCCAGGGGGTGGCATGTGCAGAAAACAGCAGTCGGCGAAAAGAAAACCTGGAGTTCCCGGTGTGGCTCACTGGGTTCGGAACCCGAGGCGTCTCCAGGGGAGGCGTGTTCCCTCCCCGGCCTTGCTCCGGGGCTTCCGGAGGCAGCCTCACCGTCAGCCGCGGTGGAGGTTGCCCATGAGGCTCGGATCGGGCAGTGCTGTGCCCGTGGGGTCCACCAGGAGTGGCAGCTCCGATTCCCCACTCCTCTGGCCAGGCTCCAACTCCCAAGACAGGCTGGAGAGCCCCAGAAGTGTTGCCACTCTTGAGAAGGGGGCCAAGACGTGCTTCCCTTCTGCGGGAGTGGAGAACGCGGCCCTGGGCGCCATTGCCTCCTGGGCTGTGCAGAAGGGTTTTGCGTGCTGTGGTCGGGTGGGGTGCCATGGCTGGTGTGCTTCTCGGCTTTTGCTGGGAGAGCGCCCGCATCCCTGCTGAGCCCTGTGTCCAGAGCTCTTGCCCAGGTGTTTGCGGGTTGGAGATGCAGGCGGAAGTCCTGCCTGCCTTGGGAGGAAATTGTTTCGCATGTGGGGAGCTGCGGGTCCAGAGGAGTGTCTGCCATGTGCAGAGGCAGCTTTCCCAAGCCCCTTGGTGGAGGAGACACCCCTGCCCCACCAAATGCCCAAGGAGCCAGCTTGTAGGGGATGCTGGAGGTGTGGCTGTCCTTCAAGCCCTTAGGACCTGCGATGGGGTATCAGGAAGGAGAGAGGGAGGGAGACAGAGGGGTTAAGGATGGGGGAAGGCTGGGAGGAGACTGAGAGAAAGAGACAGAGATATGGGGACAAAGAACCAGAAGGAGAAAGCCAGGGAAGGGGCCAAGGAGGGAAGGACAGAGAGGGAGAAAGGGCCAGAGGAGGAGCAGAAGAGAGACAGGGAGAGACCCCACAGCAGAAGGTCAGACCCAGAACCCAAAATAATGCATCCCCTACAGGTCGCTGCTGCCTCCAGAGGTAGGACTCAGGCGGGCAGAGCTGGCAACTCAGGGGAGCTGGCAAATCCAGCCAACGACAGGAACCCAACCTGGAACATCCTGGGAACAAACCCACCCGCTGGGCGCTGAGCCATTCCTCATTTGTCTCCCAGAAACTCAGAGGGCTCCTTCCCCACCTCACCCCTTGCCCCAAATGTGCTCGACCTGCGATGCCGCCCCCTGGCTTTTGCGGGGTTAGCGAACCACGTAGGGACCTCTGCTTCAGCTGGGGCATCCTCTTCCTCGTGACAACGTCGGCCTCGGGGTCCTTCGCAGGATGTTCCCAAGGTCTTTCTGCCCTGGAGCGACCTGCTCCCAGGCAGAGGCTATGCTCGACTCACCTGCAAGGATCCTGACTCGGGTCCGCACCCCCGGGGACCGCCTGGGAGCCCCCTCGATGTACTGTGCATGCGAGCTCTGGGCTCCGGAGCCAGCGGGGAGGACGCTGCGCATGCGCTCCGCTGAGGCTGCTGCGGAATGAACAGCACCTGGGGAGCAGCTCCGGGAGGGGCGGGCCCTGCAGCCCCCACAGGGCTCTACCTCCGCTAGGATCCTTGCTGGCCTAGTGTGTCGACCAAAGTCAGCCGGGCTCTGGGAGCCTGAAGCCGCAGGACCCTCTGTGGGGGTATGTGGATGGCACAGAAAAACCAGGAACTTCCCTGTGCGCTGTGCAGCGCAACTGGGGGGAAGCCTCTCCCCAGGGCTGTGAGTTGGCTTTGTGTTGCTTTGCTCCTGGATGTGTGTGATGAGGACACGGCAAAGGCACCGGGTGTGGGGTGTCCTGGAGGTGAGGCTCCTTCTTGGGAAGGATCAGGTGAGCTGGGTCACGAGATGATGGCCAGGGAGGCTGAGCCCCTTGGAAGGACCAGCTACCTTGGGTGGCTTGACAATAACCAGGGGGGCTGAGTCCCCTGGCAAGGACCCGGTATGGGGGAGGATCTAATGATCAGTTGAGCTGTGACATGTCTCCTGGCTCCCAGGCTTCTCTTGGTGGACAAGTGCATATGGTTGACTGGGGAGAGGCTGAAATAAGAAAACTCTGGGAGATCCTTCAGCCAGCCCTTGGCCAGGGCCCTTGTCTCCATCAGCTGTGGCCTCTCGGGGCTTTCATTCCCTGATCTTGCTGTGGAGATTCCACATTCTTCGTCTAGAAGGCATGAGGGCCCCTCTCTCCCCCTCCCTTCCTCTCCCACTCTCACTCTTTCTTCCTCCTCTTCCTCTCCTCTCTCTTCCTCTCTTCTCTCAATCACCCCCCTGCACACTTCAAACAGACACACACCCAGGGAGGCACAAAGATGATTGTGGGGGTGCTGATTCCTCTCTATCGTCCTGACTCACACACTCCTCTTATCCAGATAGTCTGCAGACAGTAGGTGCTCCATAAATATTTACGTCATGAAGGTACGTCCACACACTTTGGAACCTACCAAAAACAAACAAAAAAAAATTCAATACTAACTCATGACAGCCAAGATATGGACACAAAAATATCCACAGTCCAAGGAACGCATTGAGGAGATCTGGTCCCTATACTCAGCCATCAAAAGAATGAAATCATGCCATTTGTAGCAACACGGATTCCACTAGAGATTCTCATACTAAGTGAAATAAGCTAAAAAGAGAAAGACACATATCATATGATAACACTTCTATGTGGAATCTGAAACATGGCAGCTATGAACCTGTCTGCAGTACAGAAGCAGACTCACAGACATAGAGAGCAAGCTTGTGGCTGCCAAGGGGGAGGCGGAGGGAGTCGGCTGGATGGGGAGTTTCGGGTTTGTAGATATGAACTATGACTGAGGATGGATAAGCAATGAGGTCCTGCTCTATAGCATAGGAAACTCTATGAAGTCTCCTGAGATAGACCAAGAGGGAGGACAGTGTAAGAAAGGGGTTACATGCATAATCCCCAGTGACTGGGGCACTGAGCTGTACAGCAGACATGGGCACAACAATGTAAATCAACTATAATACAAAATTTAAGAAATACTGGCTCATCAATGACAAGACACGTGTCCTCAAACAGAAGGTAGGTAAGACTGAAAATGGCAACAGGAAATCTTTGGATTGCCTGCTCAATTTTCCTGCAAATCCGAAGCTTCACTAGGAAACCAAGTCTGTTCATCATAACAAAGACTGAGTCTGGGATTCCATGACCCTCACAGAGGATGGGAATGGGGCTGCCCTGTGGCTGTCCTGGGCAGATGGACCTGACATCCAGAAAAGATTCAGGTGTTGGCTGGGGGATGGGGAAGCCTGCAGGGCTGAGTGAGTGGCAGCCAGACTGCAGACAGGAGATGGGAGGGGCTTGGAGGGTGCTGGGAATTGGACCCCAGGAGGCACAGGTGTGGGTTCCACCCCATAAGCAGCCTCACCCCTTGGCCTCCTTCCCTCACCTGTAAAGATGCCAGAGAGACGTGATGCAGGAGAGACATGATGCAGCCAGGAGCTTGGGGCCAGGCAGTGCTGTGTTCAGAGGGATTCGGAGGCAGCCTCTAGTCTCGGCAGACCCTCAGAGCACCCAGGCCTCGCCTTCCTCCCTTGTGAGTGCAAGTCTGGGCTCCCTTTGGTCCTGAACACCAAAGCTACACGTGCTGGAGGCAAGTCCCAGATCGGTTTTCCACACCACACGTTTGCAACTCTGGGACTTAACCACCCTTACATAAACCAAAACTCATCACCCACGCACGTCACCCTGGGGATCCCACAGATATGAAATGACACCTCTTCTGTGATATGTGAACCAGTGCCCAGCACTACAGCTGTGACAATGGCTGGGTCTTCAACTACCAGGGGACCAGGGATATCCTTTTGGGTGTGTATATGAGGCCATTAAAAATTACTTGCTTAGGAGTTCCTGTTGTGGCTCAGCAGGTTAAAAACCCAACTCCATAAAAATGTATCCATGAGAATAATAGGATATTATTATTATGTATCCATAAGAATTGGATACTATTATGTATCCATAAGAATAATAAGTATCCATAAAAATGCGGGTTCCATCCCTGGCACGCCTCATGCAGTGGTTTAAGGAACCAGCATTGCCATGAGCTGTGGTGTAGGCTGCAGGTGCAGCTCAGATCTGGCGTTGCTGTGGCTGTGGTGTGCACCTGCAGTGGAAGCTCCAATTCAACCCCTAGCCCGGGAACTTCCATATGCTGCAGGGTCACCCACAAAATGAGAAAACATTATTTGCTCAGAATTTTTATCCCATGTAAAAAGCATTTATGATATGTTATTAAATAAAGAACCAAGTTCAAATAGCTCTCAATGTCAGTAACAAAAAAACTAGAACAGGAACACTGACGGCAGGTGTCTCCGCTTCTAACGCTTTTCTGTACTGGCCACGCACTTTCCACCATGAGTTTTTATTTATTTACATACTTATCTTTACGGCCTCACCTGTGGCACGTGGGAGTTCCCAGGCTAGGGGCTGAATAGGAGCTGCAGCTGCCACCCTACACCACAGCTCACAGCAACACCGGATCCTTAACCCACTGAATGAGGCCAGGGATCAAACCCATATCCTCACGGATCCTAGGCGGGTTCATTACCACTGAGCCATGACGGGAACTCCTACCATGAGCCTTTTAAAATTTTGAATTTATTTCTATGGAAGAAACGCACACCACCCCTCCGAATTAAGTAATGCATTCGGGATCAAAACATATGGAGACCTCTAGCATGGAGCCTCACTTCTGAACTTGACCCTGCAATGAGCTTTTTTAATGAAAAGAAACATACACTTTCTTTGCATTACCTGCAAGAGATATTATCAAGACCCTTCTACAGTTTGTCAATTTCTAAATAGCCAGGAACATGAAATGACCCCTCATTCGTGAATTTACCAATGAGACAAGGGGCAGCTTCTGGATGGAGAGGACAGAGTGATGCCTGACTCCAACATCCAATGTTGCTAAAGGGGAGTTAGAGATTTTTTCCTCTTTTTAAAAATGTATTGAAGTAGAGTTTGTCTACAATGTTGTGTTAGTTTCAGGTGTACAGCAAAGTGACTCAGTGATCCATGTATACACATTCATTCTCTCTCAGATTCTTTTCCCACAGAGATGATCAAAGAATATTGGGCGGAGTTCTCTGTGCTAGACAGCAGGTCCCCAATGGCCAGCCATTCCACAGACTTCAGTGTGCACATGCCAGTCCATCACCTCCAGTTCATTCCCCCCTCCACCTGTCCCCTTTGATCACCATAAGACTGTTCTCTTTGTCTATGAGACAGTTTCTGTTTTGTAAGTAAGTGCCTTTGTGTCCTATGTTAGAGTCCACATAGAAGTGATTATCTATGATATTCGTTTTTCTCTGTCTGACTCACTTCACTTAGTATGAGCATCTCTAAGTCCATCCAAGTGGCTCCGGGAATTAGAGTTTAAATGGAACCAAGAGGGGAAACAGGGATGCAGAAGAGGTGGGTTTCGATGTCCTGGGGAGGAAGATGTAATTGCAGTATATGCCAGATCCTGGGGACTGGTTGCATCTTTTAATTCCTATTTGTCAGAATGTGGGCTCCATAGGGGGTCCCCAAATTCTGGACCGAGGGGAGTGCAGTGGTGACACTCACTGTCATTATGAACCAGCCTCCCCTCCAGGACTCTGGCAACTGTAGTTTATAATCTCTGTGATGCCGTGGGAGGAAGAAATGAACACGACCCTCCCGCCAGGACTGCGGGAGCCAGAGGACTGGCTCATGTCCCAGCATGGGGTCCTTTGTCCCCACTGCATATATACATATATATGTGTACATAATTCATTCTGTTAAAATATATATATACACACATATTCAATCTTTTATATATGTATATACTCACACATTCATTCTTTTTAAAAATATATATACATGTATTCATTCTTTTTACACATACACACAAATATAGTCATTCTTTTTTATGTTCCTTTCCATTATAGGTTGTTATACGATTCTCCAGCAACACGGGTGGAACTAGAGACTCTCATGCTAAGTGAAGTGAGTCAGAGAAAGGTAAACACCATATGATATCACTTATATCTGGAATCTAATACACAGCACAATTGAGCAGAAAAGAAACCCATGGACTTGGAGAACAGACTTGTGGTTGCCGGGGGATGGAGGAGGGAGTGGGATAGACTGGGAATCGGGTGTTCACAGATGCAAATTATGGCCTTTGGAATGGATAAGCAGTGAGATCCTGCCGCATAGCACAGGGAACTATATCTAGTCACTTATGATGGAGCATAATGAAGGATTATGTGAGAACAAGAATGTATATATGTGTGTGATGAGGTCACTTTATCGTGCAGTAGAAAATTGACAGAATACGCTAAATCAGCTATAATGGAAAAAATAAAAATCATTAAATAAAAAAAAAGATTCTCACTTTTCTCCTTGGTCCTTGGGGGTCCAGTCCTCCTGGGGTAGGGTCTCCTGTGAGCTCCCCGACTGAGCCTTTAAAATACCCACCCTGGTTTTCCAGTGTGCTCCAAGTGAAATCCAGAGACAGCCATCTCCTGACCCTGCTGAGTTCTGCCTTCAGCATCTTCCTAGACTTCCCAGTGGCTCAGTGCTTTAAGAGCAAGTCTTTGCATATGTAGACCCAGTCAAGGATGGCCTTGGCTAAAGGACGCTGCCCGCAAGGACCCAGACCTTTCCAACCCAGCGTGATGCACTTACATTCATCTGCGAAGGCTCTCAGGTTGACCACGTGGCAGATGGACCCTGAACTAGCATTTATCCCCAGGAGTTAGAAATCTATGCTATGGATGTTCACAGCTGCTTTTTTTTTCTTTTGCTTTATCAGCAAAGCTAATAGCATCTAGTCCTGGAGCAGGTTTCAACATGGGAAATTTGTGCAGAAACATATCAGACCCTCATTCGTTAGGATGATCGTCTCTGCCTTTTACAAAGAGCTCATGCATAGAACTAGTCTTTACAGCACAGGCATGGAGCTCTAACCTGTAACAAAGATGCAGGGTTCTGAATAACCAAGAACGAGCCACTCCAGGAAGAAGAGTTACTTCCTTTCACCAATCCAAGACTAGAGGCTAGAAAGGAAGAGGGGCCTGCTCCATCCTCTTTGTGATTCACCAGAAAACTCATCAGGATCAGGACAACTAATGTGCCTTCGAGTGTGAGTCAAAGGCACCGAGGCAGCAGGTGGATGGACTCCAGGCTGGACATTTATAAGCAGCCACCTGTCTACACTTCAAGAGAGAAATGACAGCAGGCACAAGACAAATAACTGGTACTGGTCTTCTGTGCACTTTTGAAACAATGGTGATGATAGGATCAGAGAGGGGCTGAGCCCTGCTTGGACAGAAGACTAAAGGGGTCACATACTCCCCATCCTCAGGGTTAGGGAAACCCCCATTCCATGTGCACAGAGAGACCCCTCGGGGGCAAAAAGGGAGGGGAGCCAGGCCATAAAATGTCTAGATAACCCTCCCACCAAGCTCTGCTCTGGAATGACAGCTAACTGAATTAGACACACAATAGCACCGCTTAAGCCAGTGTCCAAGGACCTGGAGTGACTTGGACATGGCCTCAGCCAGGGCACTTCTGTCTGCTGGCAAATGACCATGACATCCTGGCTGTGATGGGAGAGAGGCGGGAGAGGGAAGCTTCTAAATGAGTGGGGTGTTTAAAATAAGTATATGTGTGTGCCAAGAGTGATGGGGGACACATCTACCCATGAAACAGCGAATGCAAATGTGGACCAACCCACTCATCATCTCGGGGGGTAGGTGAGAGCTGCTGGGGAATGAGAAGGCCTGGGGTTGGGGACACACAGTGCAGATGGCATTGTCACCAGGAGAGCCCCTGGTGTTATGATGACAGCCTGGCTGTGCCAGCGTGGTCCTCTTCCAGAATTCGGCTGTCGTTTTTCCTAATACTGATCATCTCCATTGAGTGGTGTGTATTGTGCGATGTTTGAGCAGGTCATTAAAAATCAGCAGCAACTTCTGCCCTCAATGAGTTGAAGGTTTTGGAGGACGGCAAAGGGAGGGGAGATCATGAAAATGTGTATCTTCCTCCAAATGATGCAAAGTGAAGATTTCAGAGCAAAGGGGAACACAGACCAAGGGAGGGTGTTCATCCATATCCCAGACCCTTTATAACACTGACCTTTGCTGAGGGAATTCATGCAGGAAGGAGTGGGTTGGGCTAGATAAAGCATACATTTAAATTAAAAATTGGGTTGCTAAGATCCGAGAAGAAAATGAGAGAAGAAATTGGCCATCACCAAGGCAGGGTAAAATTTTACCATGGTGCCTGTGAGATGTTGAAATGGAAAGATAGATCAGAAACCTGCATCCTACCTGTGGAAAAGAGCAAAGCCATAGAAAATGCCATGAGTATTCGTATGGAGGTTGCAGGTAAAGCAGGGAACTGAGTGAGTTCCGATGTATGAAGCTCAACTCTTGTGTTGGTGTTTCAACTGAAACCGTGATGCATTTGTCCATTCACACTGTTTTTCCTGCACCGCTCTGATATTCAGCATCCCCTGGATCTATTGAAACAGAAGGCTGGCCCTGCTCATAAACACCTACTGAATGCCCATCACACACCACCTGCTGGTCCAGGGTCTAGAAGCAGAAATACAATCAAAGATAACCCTGGCAGGCATCTTGCTGGGGAGGCCAACCTGTTAACAGAGAATCAGAATGCAGCTCAGACACAATAATGCAAAACCTATGGGATTTTTGCAGCAAAAGCAGATCTTAGAGGGAAATTCATAGCCTTCCTTGAACAGTCCTTTGTCCCAGAAACAAGAAAAAAATCTCAAAGAATCAACCTAACCCACCACCTAAAAGAATTAGAAAAAAGACAGAATGCAGCTCAGTGTATAGCATGATAGACAGAAGCACAGACTTCAGAAGTAATGGCAAACAGAACCATAGATCTGACCTGGGGGTCACACAAGCCTCTGGGGAGAAGACAATGCCTCGTCTGGCTTTTGAAACATGAGGAAGATGTCTCCAGAAAGACAATGGGGGCAGAGACATCAGGCAGGAGGCTCCTTGGGGGCCCTACAATGTTTGGGGTGTAGATGGAAAGATGAAGGGGGATAGCTTAGGAAAGACAGTACAGGCCTGGGGCTACATCTCTTTATGCCTCTCCTATCAGTGTGGTGGTTTTCTGTGCCTGCCCATTACAGTTTTAGGAAGATGCTGTTGAGTGGGTTCTATGTTGGAGGCTTGGGGAAGACATGAAGTCATTTAGTCCTGGAAGGGTCTAAGACATTTAGGACTGGAAGGTTCCCAGATGTTTAGGACTTGAAGGGTCCAAGGTGTTTAGGGCTGGAAGGGTCCAAGACACTCAAGCAGCATAGATGGAAAATTGTACACCAAAGTGTCAGAAGCATGAAGAAAGACGAGGATAAAAGTATGTCGGATGGAGCACCTGTCATTCTGGGAGACTGATAGGTTCTGCAGATAAAGGAGAGCTCCACACCTCTGAATGAGGGATTTAGCAGAAACCAGAGCACAATCACCCAAGGTCAGAGACACAGGAGGGGATAAACAGCAATGTCATACTGTAGACCAGAGGGAACTCTATCCCATCTCCTGGGATGGACCATGATGGAAAAAAAATATAAAAAAGAATGAATATATATGTATGATGGAGTCACTTTGCTGTACAGCAGACATTGGCACAACATTGTCACTCAACTCCACTTGAATAGAAATATGCAATAATTGCCAAAAATGGATTAAAACCTTAGATGTAAAACCCCAAATGACAAAACCCCTAGAAGAAAACCTAAAGGAAAACCTCCTTGACCTCAGTTCTGGCAATGACTTTTTGGACATGAAACCAAAGAGACAGGGTCCAAAAGCAAAAAGAAAGAAGTGGTATTTATAAAACTAAAACGCTTCTCCATAGCAAAAGGTATCAATCACCAAAATGAAAAGGCAACCTCCAAACTGGGAGAAAAGATTTGTAAAGGGTATATCTGATAAGGGCCTGATAACCGAACTTGTAAAAAAGATAAGGGCCTGATAACTTAGCTTGTAAAGAAAAAATACCATTTAAGCAAGCCTTAAAAATATAACATATTTAGGAATACAGTTTTAAAGAAATACCTAAATTAATGAAGATGGATGGGATGGAATTCAACAGAGATGTCAGTCCCCTCGAATATACACTACTGTATATAAAATAGATAAGTAACAAGGACCTACTGCATAGCACAGGGAAGTCCACTCATTATACTGTAAGAACCTACGTTGGAAAAGAATCTGAGAAAGAATGGATATGTGTGTATGTATTAACTGAATCACATTGCTGTACTCCTGACACTAACACAACATTGTTAAGTCAACTCCACTCCAACACAATTTTTTAAAAAAGAAAATTATACAACTCAACAGCAAAAAGCCAACAACCCAATGGAAAAATGGGCAAAAGACATGAATAGACTTTTCTCCAAGGAAGATACACAGAATGGCCAATAAGCACATGAAAAAAATGCTCAACATCACTGAGTATTAGAGAAATGCACATCAAAACTACCAGAAGATACCGCCTGACACCAGTCATAATGGCCCTCATTCATGAGTCCACAAATAACAAGTGCTGGAGGGGGTGTGGAGAAAAGGGAACCCTCCTACTCTGTTGGTAGGAATGGAAGCTGGTACAACCACTATGGAGAACAGTATGGAGATACCTTAGAAAACAATACATAGAACTACCATGTGACCCAGCAACCCCACTCGTGGGCATATATCCAGACAAAACTTTCCTTGAAAAAGACACACGCACCCACATGTTCATTGCAGCACTCTTCACAATAGCCAAGACATAGAAACAACCCAAATGTCCATCCACAGATGACTGGATTAGGAAAATGTGGTATATAGACACAATGGAATACTACTCAGCCATCAAAAAGAACAAAATAATGCCATCTGTAGCAACATGGATAGAACTAGAGACTCTCATCCTGAGTGAACTAAGTCAGAAAGAGAAAGACAAATACCACATGATATCACTTATATCTGGCATCTAATATATTACAAAATGAACCTTTCCAGAGAAAAGAAAATCATGGACTTGGAGAATAGACTTGTGGTTACCAAGGGGGGGGGGGAGTGGGATGGATTGTGAGATTGGGGTTAATAGATAAGAACAATTGCTTTTGGGATGGATTAGCTATGAGATCCTGCTGTGTAACACTGAGAACTATGTCGAGATACTTATGATGGAGCCTGATCATGGCAGGAACAAGTATGTGTACATGTATGTGTAACTGGGTCACCATTCTGTACAGCAGAAAAAAACTGCATTGGGAAAATAACAATAAAAAATTTTTAAAGTGAAAATACAAAAAGAAACACCAGGAATTGTTGTTAAAGATCGAATTTTAAAGAAATACCTAAATTAATGAAGAGAAGGACTATGCTTGTGGGATGGAAGTCAATCCAGATGTCAATCTTCTCAAATACACACTACTGTCCATAAAATAGATGAACAAGGACCTACTATGCAGAGCAGGGACCTCTACTCAATGTTCTATAGTCACCTATGTGGGAAAATCTGGAATAAAATGGACATGTGTATATGGATCACTGATTCACTTTGGTGCACACCTGACACTAACACATTGTAGGTCAACTCTACTCCAATAAAATGAGAAAGAAAAAGAAAAGAGAAACACAGGAGGGGAGGATGGCAGACAGGACCATCTCCAGGTGAATGGCGGTCACCGGAATGTGAACTGGGGCCAGAAACACACACAAAAGGGTTGCTCCATTCTGCATGCAGGGGGTTCCAGGGATCACCCGGGCACACAGGAGTGGGGACATAGTTGAACCCAGGAAAGCCAGAGTGTGGGCAATGGGAAGAGAAGAGGGCCAGACCCAGGGCCCAGACCCCCAAGGGTCAGGGAGGGCAAAGTGATGAAAAGGAGGTTGCTGGGGCCAAACCAGTGGAGTCACCTAGACCCCAGCAATTCCACTCCTAAGTATATACCTTGAAGATGCGGAATCAGGTGTGGAAACAAAACTTGTTCACAGTAGTACTATGAACAGTCACCAAAGGTGGACACAGTCCACGTGTCCATGGGTGGGTGGAAGGATGGATGGATGGATAGAGGGATTGATGGACAGATGAATGGATAGTGAATGGATGGATGGGTGGCTTGATGGATTGGTGGATGGAGAGATGATGGATAAAGGTGGTCACAGCTCAAGTGTCCATGGATGGGTGGATGGATGGATGGGTGGATGCATGATGGATAAAAGTGGAAAGATCCCAAGGGTCCATGGATGGGTGGATGGATGGATGGGTAGATGAATGGATAATGTGTAGATAGATGGATGGATGGATGGATACATGATGGATAGGTGGACAAGCCCAAGTGTCCATAATTGGATGAGTCGATGGATAGGCAGCATGGTGTCCCTCCACTCCGTGGACTATGACTCAGCCAAGAAAAGGAGTGAAGCTCTGACACAGGCTCCCACATGGATGGACCTTGAACACACAATGCTCTGGGAGAGAAACCCACACACAAAAGACCACACATTTTAAGATTCCATTGATAGAAAATGTCCAGAATAAGTACATCCAGAGAAATTAAAACTGACTGTTTCCCAAGGGTAGGAGGAAGGGGAACAGGGCATACCTGCTTTTTGGGGACAGGGGCTCCTGCTGAGGGCAGAGAAAGTTCCAGAGCCAAGAGAGGTGATGGCTGCGCAACACTCTGCTACTGGATTCTCTGCTTTATTGTAATACTATGTGAATTGCACCCCAGTAAGGAAAAGAGGAAGAAAAAACTGTCAGGGAGGTAGAGGAGAATCAGGGCACCCGTGGAAGCAAAGGACTGAGTTACAAAGCGATGGTCACCAAGTTCACGAAAGGTTTCACAAGACATGGGCAGGTGCTCTTCTGCTCTGACCTTCGTGAATGCTGTTTTCATGGTAAGAGAAGCCCGTCTAAGATGCATGTGGACCCTGAGAAACGGGGATGGGGATGGTGCCATGTAGAAGGAAGAGGGAACGGAGAGCTGTTCATTTAGAAATGGATGGGGCTGGAGTTCCCGTCGTGGCACAGTGGTTAACGAATCCGACTAGGAACCATGAGGTTGCGGGTTCGGTCCCTGCCCTTGCTCAGTGGGTTAACGATCCGGCGTTGCTGTGAGCTGTGGTGTAGGTTGCAGACGCGGCTCAGATCCCGCGTTGCTGTGGCTCTGGCGTAGGCCAGTGGCTACAGCTCCGATTCAACCCCTAGCCTGGGAACCTCCATATCGCGGGAGCGGCCCAAGAAATAGCAACAACAACAACAACGACACACACACACACAAAAAAAAAGACAAAAGAAATGGATGGGGCTGGACTGCATCAGCAGATAAGAACACATCTACTAGGAAGAGGCTGAATGTCACTCTGCAGCCTTTGGGTCTCTTAGAACTCGGCGATTCTTGTTTTTCTCTTTGTATTTCTCTGAGCTCAGAGGAATGGTGGCCCTGGGAGGGAACATCCTTTTCCCCAGGAACCTGGAAGGGTCTGGTCTCGGCTCTCCAGGTCCAGCCCCGGAAGCAGGCATGCCCAGGACAGGGAGGTCACAGCTGGCACAACGTGAACACTTTGCCTCCAGGAAGTTCCCCAAGTCCGCCTTCACCGAGGGCCTGTACGTGTTCAGAGAATGGAAGGGAAATTGGATGCAAGAAGCCTCGGGAGCCTGAGATGGATCTCTGAAACACAATCTGAGTTGCAAAGCTTGGGGGGCTGCTCAGAGCACCGAGGTGGCTTGTCCCAAGTGTATTCTGCAGGCAACACAGAATCTCTGGGTTTTACTAGAGAAGCAACACACATCCAAGGGGTCCTCAGGGAATTCATGAAAGCCCACCAACCCTCTGAAAAATCAGCCAGCTTCCTAGAGACCCCCTCATCCTCCAGGGATGCAGAAATCCCATCAGAGCACAGCTGGGCCTCTTTCGCTAAGAAGGAACAATGAGTTCCTTTATTGGCATAATTAAGACAAACTGCCTGATTTGGATCAACCAGGAATTCACAACTCCTGTTCCAAAGCACCACATCCCAAGCCACTCTGGAGAGCGATGGAAGCTTTTAAATCCTCTAGAGTTGGGAAATATGTTCTCCCATTGGGCAGGAAAGGAGAAAATGTCTCTCTGACCCATTGTTTCCTTTCTTATGCAGACGTTCATTTGTTTGTTTTTTCCTGCTTTTGCTTTTTGGTTTGGTGCCATTGCATTTGTGGGTTTTTTTTTGTTTTTTTTTGTTTTTTTGCTTTGGCTGTCAGAGCTAGTGAATCCTTGCTGCCACCTCGGTCTTGAACTCTTCCCCAGGTGTTTTAGGGTTTCAGATGTGAGGCTGAAATCCTGACTGCATTTTGAGGGACTGGTTGAGCATGGCGTGAGCTAAGAGTCTAGTTTATCATCTGCCCTGTGGAGATGGTGTCTTCCCAATTCCGCTCGCTGGTTGAGGAGACTCCCCCTGCCCCACTGTGTGTCCTGAAGGGCCTCGTGGAAGAGCAGCTGATGGAAGAGCAGGGGCTCCAAGACGGGGTCACTGGGAGATCATTTTCCCATGGCCTGGACTCATCTCTGCAGGGCCCTTGAAGTGTCCACAGTTGAATCCGCTTAAGTCGCATCCCCAGAGGAGCCCCAATTTCTTCGACCCCACCTTTCCTGTCTGGCTCTGGGACTCGTGGGCTACCAGCCGAAAGTGGCTTTACTCCAGCCCTTCAACAAACACAGCCACCCGTGCCCCAGTCCTGGTGCTCTCTCTTGAACCCCGTCTGTCCCCACCCCGCCCAGGTCCAGGCTTTCCCAAGGCCTAGGACAGGTCTCCCTGCTCTGCACAGGCCCCAGAAATCCATTCTCTGAAGCCCCAAAAGAGCCATCTTTCCAGAACATTCACCACCCCACACCAAGGGCAGCACACCCAACCCCCTGCCCCATGTAAACAAACAAAAAGCCTTCCGTTTTTGAAAGAAAAAACAAACAAATCACGTCCTGAAAATTCTCTGGTGTATTTGATTCAAACATGTTTTCACTGATAATGACCTTCCTGGCATGTGGATTCCTAGGAACCAGCTCTGAAGTCTTCCAGGAGGGCTGGTGGTTTTCCTTAAAGGCTTTGTGACATGAGATGGGGTGTCAGGAAGGAGAGAGGGAGGGAGACAGAGAGGGAAAAAACGAAGGAAAGAGGGTGGCAGGAGAGAGGAAAGGAGACAGAGAGATGGGGACAGACAGAACCAGAGGAAAGAGCCAGGGAGAGGGGGGAGGGGCGGAGGAGAGAGAGGGAGAAAGGGCCAGAGAAGAAGAAGGGAGACAGGGAGAGACCCCAAGCCAGAAGGTCAGACCCAGAACCCGAATGAACGCCTCCCCTCAGGTCACCTTGGACTCCAGAGGAAGGACTCAGGCGGGCAGAGCTGCCAACCCTGGGGAGCGGGCAAACCCAGCCAACGACACGAACCCAACCTGCAACAGCCTGGGAACAAACCCAGCGGCTCAGCGCTGAGTGAATCCTCATCTGCCTCCCAGACACCCAGGGCATTCATACCCCCTCCCTTAGCTCTACCTGCGATGCCCGCCGGCTTTTGTGGGGTGAGAAAGCCAGGCAGGGCCCTGCGCTTCTGGCAGGGCACCATCTCCCTCGTGACAACGTCAGTCTCGGGGTCCTTCGCAGGATGTTCCCAAGGTCTTTCTGCCCTGGAGCGACCTGCTCTCGGGCAGAGGCTATGCTCGACTCACCTGCAAGGATCCTGAATTGGGTCCGCACCCCCGGGCACCTCCTGGGAGCCCCCTGTGTGTACTCTGCATGCCGCGAGGTCTGAGCTGGGAACCAGCCTGGAACCTGAGAGGACGCCGCACATGCGCACTGCTGCAGCTGCACCTGCTTCTGAGGAATGAACAGCAGCTGGGGACCAGCGCGGGGAGGGGCGGGCCCTGCAGCCCCCACATGGCTCCACCTCAGCTCTTTTCCACGCTGGTCTGGTGTGTTGCCTAATGTCAGCCGGGCTCTGCGAGTCTGAAGCCAAAAGACCCTCGCTGGGGGCATGTGGACGGCACAGAAACCCCAGGAACTTCCCTGTGCGCTGTGCAGCTCCACTGAGGGAAGCCTCTCCCCAGGACTGTGGGTTGGCTTTGGGTTGGTTCGTTCCTGGATGTGAGTGATGAAGACACAGAAAAGGCACTGGGGGTGGAGTGTCCTGGAGGTGAGGCTCCAGGGGATTCTTGGGAAGGACCCGATATGCTGGGTCACCTGATGATGACCAGGGGGGCGCTGTTGACCTGATAAATCCCCTGTCTCCTGGCTCCCAGGCTTCTTTTTGGAGAAGAGCCTATGGTTGACTGGGGAGAGGCAGGAACTGAGAAAACACTCGTTGACTCTTCAGCCAGCGCTCACCCCATGCGGTATCTCAATCCAGAACCCTGGGCAATTGCTCAGTGAGGCAGAGGAGGCGTGAGGCAAACAAGAGGTTAATGGCCCAGGGCAGCGAGGTCAAGGAAGCCAGGCTCACTTCTGCTTTTGCAAACCCTTCCGGATATGGGGATATTTTTCCTTAATCCTCTTCCTGCCCTCCTAGAGCCCTATCCTAGGGACAAGATCAAAACCCGGGGGCATGGATCTTGGGCACGTGCCCTCCTGTCTAGTTTTCAGTTTACTCATCTGGAGTTTCTCATTTTCTGAGTTACATTGTTGCCATTATCAAGGAATGGAAACACACAGACACACTCAAATAATCTCCCACACTGCGTACATATGCACATAGCGCGTACATATGCACATAGCGTCTCTGTAAACTTTTTTTTTTTTTGGCATGCGAAGTTCCTGGGCCAGAGATGGAATCCATGCCGCAGCCCCAACCTGAGGTGCTGCAGTGACGAGGACAGATCCTTAACCCGCTGAGCCACCAGGGAACACCTGCATCTTTGTAGGATGTTTCTATTACAATTGTCATTTGTTCAAGGCCCTCCTAAAATGTAGCCAGTCTGGAATGGCCATGGAACATCAATGGTGAGGGATGTTGGGGTGTGGAACACACCCTGTGGGGCAAGACTCAAATTTTAATCACTCTTCCTTCTTTATTTTCTTGTTTTTCGCTTTTTCTTTTTCAGGTAAACATCCCCTTCTGTCTACAGGGCATTCGGATTTTTTTTTTTTTCCTTTCTACAGTAGGAACTCCAAACCAAACATTCTTTTTTTTTTTTTTTGACTCCCTTCCTCGTCTTTTATTCCTCCTTTTCTCTCCTTTTTTTTCCTGCTAAACAACCCTGCATTCCTGTTAAGCAGGTGCTGGCCATCAACTTTATTTATTTTTGTCTTTTGTCTTTTTTAGGCCCACACCTGCGGCCCATGGAGGTTCCCAGGCTAGAGGTTCAATAGGAGCTGCAGCCACAGCAATGCCAGAGCCAAGCTGCGTCTGTGACCTACACCACAGCTCATGGCAACGCCAGATCCTTAACCCACTGAGCAAGGCCAGGGATCAAACCCACCTCCTCATGGCTGCTAGTTGGGTTCGCTAACTGCTGAGCCATGATGGGAACTCCCTGGCTATCAGCTTTCAATGGGCACATACACCTTTGGCAGATGTTGTTAAAAAGTGGATTCTGATTGAATCACTGGTGTGGGGGACCTACATACGGCCAGGCTGCTGCTAACCCAGGCATCATGCATCTGGCATCGGGGCAGCAGATGACATGATCCTACATTAACTTAAAAAAAAGTTTTAATTAAAGTATAGCTGGTTTACAGCATTAGGTCAACTTGCGTACAGGAAACTGGCCAGGTCATACATACACATACATTCTCTTACAATATCCTCCATGCTGGTCTATCCCAAGAGACTGGATAGAGTTCCCTGTGCTGGACAGCAGGACCTCACAGCTGATCCATTCTCCACGTCCTGGTTTGCCTCTACCAACCCCAACGCCACATCCATCCCACTCCCTCCCCTTCCTCCTCGGCAACCACACATCTGTTCGTGTCTGTGAGTCTGTTTCTGTTCTGTAGACAGGTTCCTTTAGAGTACCTTTTCTTTGTGCATAAAACATAACAAAATCATAGTTAAAGAAGAAAAGTCACTCATGGGATGGGAAACTTTGGGCAACAATGGGTTAACATTGTAACCATGCAAAAGGAAATGCTGTTACAGTTACAGATTTTTTTTTCATTAAAAGAAATCCTAGATCATACAAATATTCCCAGAGATGACTAGAATATAAGTTGCGTCTTACCTCAACAAACTCCAGGCGTGAGTCAGATGCTCCTCATTGTCATGAAACAGCCCTAAGTGGTAAGACGCAGAGTTCTTGGTGGTAAATGTTTTGTAGGGGGGGGCACTTGATCTCTGCCAGAAATACCTTCTTTTTGAAATGGAGACTGAACTTCGCCTGTACCCTGGAATCCCCCCGGGGAGCCCCAAACATTTTTCTGCCTGGACCTCGCCTGAAGAGATTTTTATTTCATGGCCCAAAGGAGAAGGACCAGGCACCAGGATTTTGCAAAAGCTCTCTCGGTGCTTCTCCAGCGTGCAGTCAAGTTTCAGAATGACTGCTGCACGGGATTCAGTGAACGCCTAAAACCCTCATGGGGTCATCCCTTAAAGAGCAGAGCCCAGGCTTCTTCCTCTTCAAGAGCAAGAGTGTCTATTGCTCTCTCTGGACGGAAGCAAGGATGGACCCATTCCTATGGCTTTGTTCTCAGCGAAGGGATACATCGAATGAAGTGCATTTACAACCGAAACCCCCGGCGCTATAAAATTTGGTTGTGATGATTATTGCACAGCTATTAATGTAATTGAGTAATTAAAAGTTGAAAACCAAACCAAAGAAGTGCATTTACTCAACTGACTTTTTTTTTAATAAGAATTAGAATTGGTTTACAATGTTGTGTTAATTTCTGCTATATAGCAAAGTAACCCAGTCACACATATATATCCATTCCCTTTCTCATACTATCTGCCATCCTGGTCTATCCCAAGACACTGGATAGAGTTCCTTGTGCTGCACAGCAGGACCTCATTGCTTACCCATCCCAAATGTCCTCATTTGCATCTACTGACCCCACACTCCCTGTCCAGCCCACTCCCTTCCCCACCCCCTCGGCAACCACAAGTCTGTTCTCTGTCTGTGAGTCTGTTTCTGTTTTGTAGACAGGTTCATTTTTTGCCACATTAAAGACGCTGAATAGCCCAAGCAATATTGAAAGAGAAAAAGAGAATGGGAGGAATCAGGCTCCCAGACTTCAGAATATACTACAAAGCTACAGTCATCAAAACCGTATGGTACTGGCATAAAAACAGAAATACAGATCAGTGGATAGAAAGCCCAGAAACAAACCCAAGCACCTATGGTCAACCAATCTATGACAAAGGAGACAGGAACATACAATGCAGGAAAGAGTCCCTTCCATAAGTGGTGCTAGGAAAACTGGACAGCTACATGCAAAACAATGAAATTAGAACATTCTCTAAGACCATACACAAAAGTAAACTCAAAATGGGTTAATGACCTAAAGTGAAAGCCAGATACTATCAAACTCCTAGCAGAAAACACAGGCAGAACACTCACTGACATAAATCACAGCTGTCTTCTTTGATCCACCTCCTAGAATAATGACAATAAAACAAAAATAAATCAGTGGGACCCCATTAAATTCAAAAGCTCTTGCACAGGAAACCATTAAAAAAAAAAGAGTTCCTGTTGTGGCTCAGCAGGTTAAGAACCTGACTAATATCCATGAGGATGTGGGTTCAATACCTGGTCTTTCTCAGTGGGTAAAGGATCCTGTATTGCCACAGCTGTGGTATACTTTGCAGATGTGGCTTGGATCCAGTATTGCTGTGGCTGTGATGTAGGCCGGCAGCTACAGCTCTGATTCAACCCCTAGCCTGGGAACCTCCACTTGCTGCTGGTGTGGCTCTAAAAAGACAACAACCAAACAAACAAACCCAAACTGAAAAGACAACCCAGAGCATGGAAGAAAATCTTTGCAAATGATGCAACTGACAAGGGCTTAATCTCCAAAATACACAACTCAACAAGAAAAAAACAAACAACCCCACTGAAAAATGGGCAGAAGACCTCAACAGACATTTCTTCAAAGACGACCTAGGGATGGCCCGCAGGCACATGCAAACGACATTCCTCATTATTATTAGAGAAATGCAAATCAAAACTACAGTGAGGTACCACCTCACACCGGTCAGAAAGGCCACCATTAATAAGTCAGCTGACTTTTGATGGGCTCGTGTTACATGCAAGTTTTGAGAGTAGCGGGTGTCAGAGAGCTTGTTCCCGACAAATGCACCTCTCGGGGAGCGGTGAGGGGAAGACGAGAAGACAGAAAGGACCAACTTTATGACAAAGTGCCAGGAGCAACGGCACCGGAGCCACTAAGATGAAAATCTCTCAACCCTGGACCAGGGTGTTTGGGACTGCGAGGGGGTGGTAGGAGGGTGATTTGCACGGAGGAGAGAAGAATCTGCAAGGGGCTGCATTTTAAAGGATGTGGAGCTGGACCAAGCTGTGGTGGGGTCGGGACTGCGTGGGAGGGAGAGAAGGCAGACACCAGCCCACTGTGATGGGCCAGGGTCCCAACGCATACCGCGTTGGAGTGTGCGGGAACTCTCCACTCTTTTGTTTTGTTTTGGACTAAAGAGATGAGGACCTGGAAGAGACAGGGCTCATAGAAGGTCTGCATTCCCGGGGTTGGTGGGGGGGTTCAGAGGGAAAGGCATGTATATTCAGGAATAGCACGCGTCACAGTTTTATTTGATGTCTCGTAAATCTGAGGGTTAAGGCGAGGACCGTGTCCTACCATGGATGGTGACCTTGAGCACCTTGGCAAGGTCGCGTGGCTCAGGAGTCTGCAGTGACTCTCCCTCCCACCCCCCACTTCTGCTGTGTCCTCTTGGGACTAATGTTCACCATGGGCTGTCCATCCTTGGGCATGTAGGCTCACCCCCTCAAGGCTGCAATAGCCACCTACACTATCCACCCTTCTCCTGGGGGCAATTTATTTATTCTCCCCATTATGTATCTATTCCACCATTTATTTACGTCAGTAGGGAGGGAGGGACAGACATTTTATACTTTGGGCTGTAATCCAATGCTATTTTATTTCTTTTGCTGCTCAAAAAATAATCCGTGATTTACGCACACCCTTCTGCCCTTCCCATAAGACATATATTCTTTTTCTTTTCTTTTTTTTCATTTTAGGGCTGCACCTGCAGCATATGGAGGGTCCCAGGCACGGGGTCAAATCAGAGCTGCAGCTGCCAGCCTACGCCACAGCCGCAGCCATGCCAGATCCAAGCCACATCTGCATGCTGTGCAGCAGCTCACGGCAACGCCATATCCTTAACCCACTGAGTGAGGCCAGGGACCAAACCCGTGGCCTCATGAACACTATGTTGGGTTCTTAACTCGCTGAGCCACAATGGGAACTGCAAGACGAATCCACCATATGGTTACAGGGGAGGCCTGGGTTGGAAAGAAAAGGGGAGATTTTCACAGCTTGGCCTCTACTCGTGGCTTGGTGTATAAAACACTGCTGGTCCCTTATCCCTCAATAAAGCTGGGGAAAAGCTAAAACCTGATGTGACTGCCTTGGTGGCTGGGAACCCATCTGACCAGAACAATCCCCATGAAAGGCTTCCAAGACTCATGGTTAAAAGCAGGCCCCCAGAACGGCAGCAATAAAACACAACACTGCAATATAAACGTCTCCGAGACATTTAAAAAATTGCTATTGACATGTCAGACAACCGAGAGGGAAAAAAATAAATAACAAAGAAATGTTAAAAGGTTTGCTAAGCCTTCTGGGTAGACCCAGAAGAGAGGTCACGGCCCTGACCTTTCTCTGATGGCTGGTTTTCCGTCACTGTGGATAGACACAGTGATCACAGCAGACCACTCAGCCCCATATTTACCTAGAAGGAAGCTCTTTTGTAATTAATTTTTCAACCCACCTGGACCAAAAAAAAAAAATCAGTTTAAGAATAAGGTCAGAAGGTATCATTTATGCACATAGGAATGTACGGTTTTAATGTTTTAGGAGACCTCTCTGATTGAAAGAAAAAGTCTTGGGAGAGAGTGGGATGGATGGGGAGTTTGGGGTCAGTAGGGGCAAACTATGACATTGAAAATGGATAAGCCCTGAAGTCCTGCCGTCCAGCACAGGGAACTCTATCCCATCTCTTGGGGTAGACCAGGATGGAAGATAGTATGAGAAAAAGAATGTGTATACATGTGTGACCGGGTCACTTTGCCTTGCTGCAGAAATTGACACAAAACTGCAAATCGACTCTAATAAAAAAAAAAAAAAAAGCAGAGACACCTCACATGCCCAGCTGAGATCTGCCCACCAACAAAAAGTAATAAATGAAAAGATCCATGCACACCTATGTTTACTGCAGCACTAGTCACAATAGCCAAGACAGGGACACAAGCTAAGTGTCCATCGATGGATGAGTGGATTCAGAAGAGGGGGTACATAGACACGATGGAATACTACTCAGCCATGAAAAAGAATGAACCAATGCCATTCACAGCAACATGGATGGACCTAGAGATTCTGACACTAAGGAAGTCAGCCAGACAGAGACAGACAAATACCATATGAGATCACGTCTATGTGGAATCTAAAATGTGGCAGATATGAACCTGTCTACAGAACAGAAACACACTCACAGACATAAAGAACAGACTTGGGGTTGCCAAAGGGGAGGGGGAGGGAGTGGGATGGGCTGGGAGTTTGGGGTTCATAGATGCCAACTATGACATTGAGAATGGATAAGCAAGGAGGTCCTGCTGTGCCGCACAGGGAACTCTATCCAGTCCCTTGGGACAGCCCACGATGGAAGATACTATGAGAAAAAGAATGGATGTATATATATGACTGGATCCCTTTTCTGTACAGCAGAAATTGGCACATCATAAATCAACTTCACTAAAAATAAAAGCAATAAAAAAAAGAAAAGGTCTCCTTCCTATGAAAGGGACTAACAGTGATTTTCACAGGTGCAACAGTCAACTCCTGTTCACGGTATTTTGTTACCTGTGAGAACCCAGAGCTGCAAAGAGTGTGGCTTTTGCAACCTGGGGATGGGGCAGAGAAGGATACAGCTACGCAGGGGCACAGCGGTGGGTTGGCACCTCGACCGTGGGCCATGCATTTCTATTCCTCCCCTAGAACTCAGAAGGCTCTAGAAGTGTCTCGACCGCCCCAACTCCCCTGCATCCGGCTTTGAGGAGCAGAGTCCTCTGCCCGAGGCTTGTAGTAAGTCCTCCTGGCCACCAGGGGGTGGAGTGAATTCGCCAGGCTCCTTGACACCTTCTCTGGACCCAAATTCATCTTCATCTTAAGCTCTGAACTTCTGGTTCTGGGCTCCTCCCAAAGTCTGGACATTTTTTCTTTCTCTCTTCTCATCGATTCTCTTCTAGGAAGCCCCTCCACTCTAGAAAAGACCCACTTTCAGGGGGTATAACAGGGTTCCCCAAACGACATTTCATGCCTGGCTTTCTTGTCTCTCTCGACCTGTTCTAGGATATCTTATTAGAGGGCTTCTCGTTCTCAAACTTTCGTCTTTCATCACATCAAGGATAATGTCTGTGAGTGGCCTGGGTCTGACCTTAAAAAATGACACCAAACCATGAGGCTTAGAACAATAGGCATCCATCCTCCCGCATCCTGGAGAACAGGTGTCTGTGGTCAAGGTGTGGACAGGGCCAGGCTCCCTCCAGAGGCTCCAGGGCAGGGTCCTTCCTGCCTCCACCAGCTTCTGGGGGCTCCAGGCAGCCCTGGGCTGGTGGCCGCCTCCCTCCTGTCTCTGCCTCCATCTTCCCGCGGCTTCTCCTCTGTGTCTGGGTCTCCTCTTCTGTCTCTTAGGAGGACACTGTCCTTGGATGGAGGGACCCCCTCTTCCAGGAGGACCTCCTCTCAGACCCTTCCCGTGGCTTCTCCTGTGTGTCTGTGTCTCCTCTTCTCTCTCCTTGGAGGACACGGTCCTTGGATGGAGGGACCCCTCATCCAGGAGGACCTCCTCCCAGACCTTTCCCTTCATCACACGTTCGAAGACTCTTTGTCCAAAAGAGGTCCCGTCCCCAGGTGCCAGAGACAGGGTGAGTGGCCCTTCCACCTTTGCGGGTCTCCTGATTTTTTAAAGTCATTGAGTGTGACATCTGACAACACACAGGAAGAAGACACATGTGGGCATGACGCTCTCTTATCACCAGTAAGCATCCCTGCGTCTCTCTCCTCCACATATGTTCCGCTAAGGATTTTCCTCCCTCGAAAATACCCATGCATCTTTGTTCCCCATAAGGGAATTCAGAAGCCGAATTCGCTGAAGCTCTTCTTTTAAAAAGTCATCCTTTGCGCCGCCAGCTAGCTCGGTCGGCGGAGAAAGAGACTCTTAAAAAGTTATTGTTGTTTCCCATCCATCTTCAAGGCATCTGCATTTCCATCAAAAAGAAGCCATGTGGAAAATGACTTCCCTTGCGCACGGTTCACTGGACACACGTCAAGACCTGCAACTGACATTTCCAGCTTTCCTCCAGTTTGTGAGGGGAGGAGGAAATGGACAACGAAGTCTCTCCGAGGAGAGCCAGCCCTGAGCTTGGGATCTCAAACCCTGGGACCGAGACAGGGGGCGTTGGGCGAACGGGGCACCGTTCAACCTTGGGCAAATCCGGTTCCTCCTGGGGAAGCCACAGTGACTAAAATAAAGCAGACGCTTTAGTTGTTAAAATAAAGGTGAATCTAAGCAGCGTATGCTTAGGAGATAAGCCACAAAGACCAGAGTTTTATATCACCCATGCAGAGAAAGGGAGTTTCAAAAAATTAGTTTCCCCAGAGACAAGACGTGGGTACCATCTTGGGAAACAAACCAACGTGATGTCTTGTTGCACCGGTGACAGACACGCCCCCTGTGTGCCCCTGTGTCACGGTTGCCAGGGACATGGAACAACCTTGGAACCAAATTCTCTAAACTGGGGTGGAGGAAGAGGCTCAAGTCGCAAACGCTTTCTCACAGTGGGGCGCCATCGACTGACAGCTGAAATGATGGGTTTCCACAGCCCCTGAGAAGCTTTATTTTCACTTCTTGGAAAACGAGGAACAGGCATGCATAAATTACCCCAGGAGGCAGCGCAGCCAATAATTAGCCCCTTGAGCATGTGCTGCAAAGTATGGGCTTGGTGGCACATGTCACAGAAGATACAATTTTCTCAAAACACCTCGATTCAGATGGCTTCTCCACTGCAGTGTCAATCATGATGAGAAGCAAATTCTATCCAAAGAAAAAAGAGGGAGACAAAAAAAAAACAAAAAAAACCCCAAAAACCCAAGAGGAGGAGCTCCGTGTTGATTAGAAATTGAGATGTCTGTATTTGCCGGGCAGCCCCTCCTTATACGTGTTCCCCGGTAAAGGGGTGACGGAGACGTGGACCCCCTTACTTCCAATCTCTCTTTGAATACCAGACACCCAAAAAGAGTGTGTGGAAGTGACTGCACCGTGGAGCCCAAGCACTTCTCTGACAGGCTCTCAGCCCATCAGCCTAAGGGTTTCATTTAAAATTAACAAGAAAGTGTGTCCATTGCAAAAATGAGAAATGTGCAAAGCGGAAGAATGTGGGTTCTACTTTTTAGGCTTTTGAAAAACAGGTGGTATCACAATCACACACACACACCTCACATCACAAAGTGGGGACAAGAGTGAATTCAAGAAATGGTTTGAAATAACCAGAGTCCATCCAATTAGACAATAAGGGTTTGTGGCTCTCTGCCTGGCTTCCAAAGAAGGCTGTGCCCAACGGGGGACCCAAGGTAGCTGGGAAGAGTCTTGCATATGCCTTCAATCTCTACACAGTCGCACCGGGGTTCTCAAGGAGACAAGACCACTAAGATACAAGTCTGGTGCAAAAGATTTAAGAAACTGATTCATGCAATTTGCAGAGAAGAGTGACAAGTCTGAAGTCTACAGGGCAGGCTGGCAGGCCAGGAACTCTAATAGAATTTCTACACTTCAGCCTTGAGGCAGAATTTCTTCTGCAGGAAGCTTTGAATGTTGCTCTGAAGGCCTTCACCTGATTGGACAAGGCCCACCCACACCCCCAAGGGTGACTGAATTATTAGTTGACACGTCTGAATTCTGCAGGGTAGGCGGGCAGGCCAGGAACTTGAATGGAATTTCGATGCTTCAGTTTTGAGGCAGGATTCCTTCTGCAGGAACCCTCAGATGTGGCTCTGAAGGCCTTCACCTGATTGGACGAGGCCCACCCACATCACCAAGGGCGACTGCTTTCCTCAAAGCCTATGGATTGTAGATGCTAGTCACGTATTGACATTTATTGCCACAGAGGTGAGCATCTGACAGACGAATAGGGCACCATCGCCCATCCCACCAGACACATCAAAGTTAAGCATTCCCCAAGGCCTGGGCCATGTGAGAAGTGGAGGCAAGTTAGTAGAGCATGAGATTCTTTAAAAAGTCTGGGGAAGGGGAAGTGTCTGGGGGAAGGTCATTCTGCAGGGTCAGCTGGGGCTGGAAGGGCATGGAAGCATGAAGCCAACCCGCCTAGAGGGCGGGACTTTGTGGGTTCTGGTCGGCTTCCAGGGGCCGTTCTCCACAATTCATGGGCAAACCAGACAGGTGATTGGGTGATGCCAAGAGGCTGGGGGGCTCTGACCTGAGACGGGCACCGGAACTGCAGAGCCAGGCTTGGCCTTGGAGGTGACCTTGTCTAGTTGTCCCCACATTTTTTTTTTTTTTTTTTTTTTTTTGCTTTTTCAGGGCTGCACCTGTGGCATATGCAAGTTCCCAGGCTAGGGGTCAAATCGGAGCTGCAGCCGCAGGTCTACACTACAGCCACAGAACACCAGATCCGAGCCACATGTGTGACTGACACCACAGTTCACCACAACACTGGACCCTTAACCCACTGAGCGAGGCCAGGGATCGAACCCACCTCCTCATGTATACGACGAGTTGGATTCATTTCCTATGTGCCACAGCAGGAACTCCTCTTTCTGCTCATTTTAAATCAAATTTTAAAATGATTCTAAGAAAGCTCTTGCAAGTTACTTCAAAGCATTCCTTCTTAGCCCAACCTCTGAATAAATATAAGGACCTTGAAAAGTCCTTGCAGGTTTCAGGGAACTTAGTGAAGAATTCTAGGAGCTTGAATGTTTTTTTTAAATGCAGAGATGACTCTTCTGCAATTTCATCATTAAAACTGATTTCCTGACAGTGGCTTTGTTTTTCTAAATTCTGGTAATGCATATTTTCCCTAGCATCACCCGCCGCTTCTGCTTTCCAAAAGTATTTGCATAAACCATTGCAAATCACACTGATTTTTCTGATGAGTGTACCGTCTGAGTCAATTTGGGATATACACACAGTCTTTTTTTTTTTTTTTTTCATTTTGCTTCCTAGTCCTTTCTCTGATTTTTTTCAGAAGACTAGCTCTCAGCTTTCTTGTATCCTCTTATTAAAGATATTTATGGGCTGCTGCTTTATTTTTTTCTTAAATTTTTTTGATTTAGGTAAGTACATTTTTTTATGAACGTACAGACGATGTACAATAGTGTGCCAATATCTGCTGCACAGCAACGTGACTCGGGCATACATATACATACATTCCCTTTCTTATATTATCTTCCATTAGGTTCTATCGCAAGAGATTGGATGAAGTTCGCTGTGCTGGACAGTAATTTTTTTGGCCACGCTCACAGCATGCAGAAGTTCCTGGGCCAGGGATCGAACCTGAGTCAGAGCAGTGGCAATGTCGAGTCCTTAACTGTTAGACCAGCAGCGACCGTCACCGATCTCTTTCCCTTTCCTCCTCCTCCTCCTCCTCCTCCTCTTCTTTTCTTCTTTTCTTCTTCTTCTTTTCTTCTTCTCCTCCTTCTCCTCCTTCTTCTTCTATTCTTTTTAGGGTCACACCTGCAGCATATGGAAGTTCCCAGGGTAGGCATCGAATTGGAGCTTCAGCTGCTGGCCTACACTACAGCCACAGCAACACGACCTACACCACCGCTCACAGCAACGTCGGATCCTGGACCCGCTGAGTGGGGCCAAGGATCCGATCTGCATCCTCAGGTAGCTGGGTTCTTAACCTTACACTGCACTACAATGGAGATCCAAGTTCTTTTTTAGCTTCTCCAATGTTCTAGAAGGTGGACATAAACCCATGAACACAATAGTGAAATTCGCTATTTGTTATCTGGGCATTGTAAGTTCTAGCAGAGAACACAGCTTGTGCAAAGGCCCTGCGGTGGGATGCAACCCCACAAATGCAGGGAGGTCCATGAGTCTTTAAAGAAGGCAGCAACATACAGTGGGATGGAACTAGAGACCAGAGAGAGAGAGCTGGTCTCCAAATCCTGAGGAGCCTTCTAGGCTGTGGGAACAAGGGTGGACTTTGTTATTTATTTAATTTGCTTTTTAGGGCCACACCCTTGGCATATGGAAGCTCCCAGGCTAGGGGTCAAATCAGAGCTGCAGCTGCTGGTCTACACCACAGCCACAGCAACACCAGATACAAGGGGCATCTATGATCTATGCTGCACTTGCATCAATGCTGGATCCTTAACCCACTGAGTGAGGCCGGGGGTGGAACCTGCATCCTCATGGATGCTAGTCAGGTTCGTTTCCGCTGAGCCACGATGGGAACTCCAAGGTTAGATGTTACACGATGTATATTGATTCAGGTTCTGACTCATGAAATTCCTCCTTTCTTAGCTGTAGAATTTCATGTTCTTGCTCTCTTGAGATTTACGTTCCTCTGTATCTCCTTCTCAATCTAATGTGTCATTCATTATTTTGAAAATTAGCTCATGCTTGGAGTTCCCTGGTGGCTCTGTGGGTTAAGGATCTGGCACCCTCACGGTTGTGGTTCAGGTTGCTGCTGTGGCACGGGTTTAATCCCTGGCCCAAGAACTTCTGCATGTGGTGGTGGTGGTGGTGGTGGGGTGCAGCCAAAAATGAACAGACAATGAACTCATTCCAAGAGAGGTCAATCCCCCACAGCACCCCCCACACCCAGAGTAACTTTAGGGGCGTCCTCAATGATTGCTTTAACTTTCTTATTCCCGAAAGACATTTATTTATTTCTTAAATTCAATGGATTTTATTATATCTACAGTTGTACCATGATCATCATGACCTGATTTTATAGCTTTTCCATCTCAAACCTCCAGCCCTTCCCCACCCCCCACCTCTCTCCTCTGGAAACCATCAGTTTTTCAAAGTCTGTGAGTCTCTATCTGGTCTGTAAAGAAGTTTCTTGTGTCCTTTTTCCAGATGCCACATGGAAGTGATAGCACATGATGTGGGTGTCTCACTGTCTTTCTAGCTCACGCAGCCTGATCGTGTCCAGGTCCATCCATGTGGCTGCAAATGCCTTTCCTTCTTTTTCATGGCTGAGTCATATTCCTTTGTGTCTATGGACCACATCATCTTTATCCACACCTCTGTCGATGGACACTGAGGTGGTTTCCACGTCTTGGCTGTGGTTCAGAGTGCTGCAATGCACAATGGAGTACATGTGTCTTTTCAAGTCATGGTTTTCTCCAGACGGATGCCCAGAAGTGGGATTGCTGGATCAGATGGTCATTCTATTTTTAGTTTTCTGAGGAATCTCCCTCCTGTTTTCCATAATGGCTGCACCAATTGACCTTCCCACGGACAGTGTACTAGGGTTCCTTTTTCTCCACAGCTTCTCTGTCATTTGTTTGCAGACTTTTGGATGATGGCCAAAACCACTTAAAGGAGAGGTTTAAAGTTCTGGTTGGACGGTGATGCACGTTTGTGATTATTTTGCTATCAAATTTCAACTTTATGATAGTATGGCCCCACATATGGGTGATTATATTTACACGATTTGGAATTCATGTTCTCCTAGAGCGCTAATACACAGTTAAAATGTCCTTTATATTTTATGACTATGGATCTGCTTAGACAGCTATTAGATTTTCCTTCTGTTATATAACGTAAATCCTTAATATCTGTCTTTTCTTCCCAACTTCTTAATCTGTCATGCTTACGTCTTTGACGATGAGCTACTCCTGGTTACATGGAAGATTAGGCGACTTGACCCAACATTCCTGCCGGAACAAACTGAAAAATCCTGTCTGGATACTTTCGAAAAGCATCCCATTAGAAACATCTCGAGACTGACGACACTAAAGAGAACTGTCAGGCCATAATCTCAAGGGAAACAGACCGACAGAGCCCTGAAGCCCTTTTTCCCTGAGCAGATTTGGTGAACTGGCCAAGACTAAAACCACACTTTTGACATCGTCTCAAGTCTCCAGAAACAGAAGATAATGTTTTTAGGTCCTTGTCAAGGTCGGGGAGTCTAATGACATACTTTCCTCCATGCAGCTCTGATTCTATAAGTTCTATGCTAGGAATTCCCATTGTGGCTCAGCGGGTTAAGAACCTGACCGTGTCTGTGAGGATGTGGGTTCAATCCCTGGCCTCGCTCAGTGGGTCAAGGATCTGGCATTGCTGCGAGCTGCAGAGCAGATCACAGATGCGGCTCAGAACCACAACAAGGCTCCCCATACCACACTTTGAGAAACACATATCTGCTTCCGTCTTGAATCTGCTGTGTTATCACCCATCCCATAGCCGCTGGAAAAGTCCACTGGACTCTTCTGAGAGAATAAGGGAGAAAAAAGACAAATATCAGCGCATCATTATTATGAAAAGCAGCAGATTGAAGACAGAAGCAAGGCTCACTGTACCACACTTTGAGCAGAACTGGTGTCAAACTCTTTTTTAATACCCGCCAGCCATTAATGGGATTTGCAAACATGGAAAACATCATTCTTGTCACTAATACTCTCAGATTAGCGACACTATGCTACATACAGCATATATATATATAGTTTATATAAGATATTCTCTGTATAATAAGAATTAATATATTCTTCATGTGTATGTGGAATCTAAAATACGACACAAAACCAGAAATAGACTCACGGGCATAGAGGAAAGACTTGTGATTGCCAAGGGGAATGGCTAGGGAAGGATGGATTCAGAGTGTGGGGTTAATACATGCAAACTGTTATGTGTAGGATGGATAAGCAACAACAAGGTCCTACTGTACAGCACAGGGAACTATATTCACTATCCTAAGAGAAATACTAGCAAAGAACATAAGAAAGAATGTATTAATATGTATAATTAAATCACCTTGCTGCAGCTGTATAGCAGAAACACACAACATTGTAAATCAACTATACTTCAGTTTAAAAAAAAAGAAAAAAGAATATAAGCTCTTCTTCATACAGCAAGACTATATTATTTGCGTGAACACAGAATGGATTTCTTATCATTAATAAGATACTTGTATCCATCTTATCATTAATAAGATACTTGTATCCAATGTATATGTTACATTGTTACATATGTAACAATCTGCTCGGCTGGAGTTGCACATATGGGAAATATCAGTCGATACAAATCATATGGGCAAAAGGTATGTGAGGTCCTCAATCATTATTTAGAAGGAAAAGAAGACCTGAAATTGATGAGTTTGAGAACCAGCGAAGACCTTCTCAGACGAAGAGTGGACCAGACACATACACAGCTTCCCGAAGTCTGCAGGAAGGCAGATACTGGCACTACGTTAATAAGGCAAAGAAGAGTCCTTGAACATGTGAATCTACCCTCGTGACACTTAGCGGGATAAATTCACCTCACGCAGGCAGTACTGCCCCCGGTAAAATTCCAAACTCTGAATTAGGTTTGAAATGGTCCTAACGGATAGTGTTTCTAGGCAGAGCGATGACATTCGAAAGATAACGACGGATACCGCAAGGATCCCAATCCTTCAGAATGAACAGAATATTCCATCACAGATGCAGCCCCACAGAGACACCCGAAAGAAGCAAACGCCCATCTTCTCTGGAGGCCTGTCCCTCATTCAGGCACAAGGAAAAAAGACAGTCTTAAATGGAAAGAGGACAAAGCCCATAAGGACTTCGGTCTCTGTGAGCAACTCCCAACATGCGTGAGACCCCAAAAGACAGCAACAAAGGTTCCAGGGGTTTGGATGATCAGATCGAGATGGCAGCACAACCTACACAATGAACTGAAGGCCGGTATGGTTTGAAAAGGTCACGATAGAACTCCTAGACGTGCAAGACACAAACACTGAAATTTAAAATTCAGTAGATGGAGGTAAAAGTAGGCAAGACAGAATCGAAGAGAGAATCGGTGAATTGGAAGACTACAGCTTCCAGAAGCCAGGGCACAGGGACACAGAATGAAAACATGAAAGAGTGAAGATACCCAAAAAGGAGGTAGAAGAGTTGCAGAAAGACAGGGCACAGCAGCACATGAAGCACTACTGGTGGAGAATTAACCAGAAAGCCAGTAACCCACAGGTACAGGAAATGGAACCCATCCCAGGAAGAATAAAACAAAATACACATGCACACATGCCTCACATGGGCTTTCCAAGGACCAAAGACAGAGAGAGAAGCTTAAAAGCAGACAGGGAATAAAAGATGACATCTTTTCAAAGAATTACACCTGACTTCTATCAAACAATGGAAGCCAGACCATGAGGAGAGAGGGGACTAAAAGAATGGAAACACTGAAAGGAAGTAGATCCCAGAGAAAATATCTTTCCAAAGGGGGTGGCATAATACAGCTCCAGAAACAACAGTCGAAGAACGCTTTTGTGAGTAGACCGTCCCTGAAGGGGATTTTAAACACTGTGCATTAAGACAGCTGACACGAACCTCTGTTGGGTGGTGTCAGAACATCAAAAGAAACAAAGGGCTCAGACACTGGCAAACATGTAGGCAAATCTCTACAAATATTGAATGTACAAAACAATATTACTCATGTTTTGTATCAGGTCCAGGATGCCAGGAGGACCCACATCTGAAATGAGCGCTTGCTAACGGAAACGTACCATAGACAAAAAGGAAAGATAATTTTTTTTCTTTCTTGGCTACCCCACAGCATATGGAGTTTCCATGCCAGGGATCAGATCTGAGCTGAAGTTGCGACCTACACCGCAGCTATGGCAACACCAGGTCCTTTAACCCACAGTCTCAGGCTGGGGATGGAACCTGCATCCTGGCACTGCAGAGATGCCACTGATCCCACTGCATCACAGTGGGAATTCTAGGAAAGGCAATTTTTTATTTTATTATTATTTATTTATTTATTTATTTATTTTGCTTTTTAGGACCACACCTGTGGCATATGGAGATTCCCAGGCAAGGGGTTGGATCAGAGCTGTAGCTGCCTGCCTACACCACAGCTCACAGCAATGCCGGATCCTTAACCCACTGAGTGAGGCCAGGTATCGAACCTGGGTCCTCATGGATGTTAGTCAGATTTGTTAACCTCTGAGCCATGAGAGGAGCTGCAGAAAGGCAATTTTTTAGACGGATGTGTTTTATCCAAGTAATGTCATATTTCACATCATCAATGTGTTAAGTGTTGATGGACTGAGGTTTCCAATCCTGAGGGCTAGATAAATGGTGATTCTTTATGACCACATCACGAAGGCATCATGGTGCAGGCTTGACTGGGATGCTTGGGGATGAAATCTGGAGGAAGTCCTAACTGATAGTGTCCGTGGCAAGTGAAATGCCAGCAGGAATCTGCAGCCAAGGGCATCCACCAGAACCATGAACGGACACTCCAGCATGCACACACGTGCACACACACACACTCACACACAGGCTCCTGGAAACCACAGGGGACATTTCACACTTACTGGTGACCTAACGATCAACATGTAAAACCCAGCACACTTCATGTCCTTTCAAATGGTCGATGCTAAAAGCCACTTAGTGGAAGGGTGACAAGTCACAAGGAAGACCCAGCTGTACAGGATGAGGAGGAAATTGCAGTTGCCAAGCACAGGACTTCAAACAGGAATGATGGCATTCTACCGGTCAGATCAGACAGCTGTCCATGACAGGGTCTCATTCCCTTGGTCATTCTTCTCGTGATGTGACCTTCTCTTCTGAACACTCCCTCTGCTGCCTCCCTCCTGGGCTCATTTGTTTAAAGGATTAAGGCAATGAAAGATCAACATCACTGCTCTGTTTTTTCTTTTTTTCTTTTTTTTCTTCGGGTATAGTTTTGAGTCAATGTCTGCTATACAGCACAGTGACCCAGTCATACACATATATACATACATTTTTTCTCTTATATTATCTTCCATCATGGTCCATCCCAAGAGACTGGATAGAGTTCCCTGTGCTGTACAGCAGGACCTCACTGCTTATCCATTCTCAGTGTCATAGTTTGCATCTACTCACCCCAAACTCAAGGGCAAATTCACCAGAGTGATTTTGCACACTTTTCAAATCACTTTTCATTATCTAGGACAATTGTGTCAGGACAGATGAAAAGCATTCAACCTCCATCTTTGAAAACTTAATTTTAAGCATTCAATGTCTCTGTTGAATAGATCATTTCTCAGCAGGTGTAGCTTCCTCTGTGGGGAGGGGTGTCTGTTTCTACTGTGATATTCATATCCATTTATCTGATCATTTAGACCAATATCTTCCTGGTTACAAGCTTTGGAAAAATAATAGGAAGTGATTGGGACGTGTGTAAAAAAGGATCAATCCAGAGTTTGATTTCCCTTCACTCCTTTGGAAAATAATCATAATGTCATCACTGCTTTACTAATTCGACTGATATTTATTGGACACTAAGGCCACATCAAACAAAAAGATACAGACTAAGCCAAGCAGAAAAACAGTAATTCTGCTGTTTTTTCTGGAGCAGCCTCCAGCCTACAGGCAAAAATAAGATTTCTATAGCCATAATGCCACCACTCAAGGGTTTGAGCATGACAAGAGATGTTTGAGTTGGGTTTATGGTCTAACGTGAGGACCTTTTGTTGTATTTCTCATCTGTAGTGGATTGGCAGCAAGACAGAGCAAAATTAGGGCAAGGAAGAAACCCAGGCTGCAACACTGAGCTGCACTCTCCCTCAGACTCATGCAAATGCATCATTTGCACTTGAGACTGTCTTCCTTGAATACGCCTGGAAGCCTTTCTTCCCCTGTCCTGTCTGGCTGGAACCAGCAGAACTTATTCATAAAAAAATAGGTTTGGTCTACATGAACCCACTGGTTTGACCACATATGCCTAGCACAGTGCTCAGCATACCTACATACTTCTTTTGTTAAGCTAAGCAATCTTGGTTGGGTCCTTCCTGGCTGGATACACACCCACCCTCAATAAATGTTGCCCAGTTATTGGTTTAGGGTTTCCCAGTGGTTTCCCACTGGTGCTCAAAAAAAAAAAAGTTAGGACCTAAGACACAATTTCACTCACTCCAGTTGTCCCATTAGAAGTCAGATTGCAAAATATTGAGGAATAAGGAACATTCTGATTCAACTGGCTTCATCAGCCTGGCTCTAAGTCCTAGACGGATGTTGCCAGTAGGGTTGCTGGCTTTAGGAAATCAACACCCAGGACACAGAGTTAAATGTGAATCTCAGATAAAAAACAAATATGTGTTCTTTGGTATAAGCATGTCCCATCTATAGCACAGGACAAACTTCTTATAAATAAACTCTTTGTCTCAAATATTGCACTGGATATATTGACAGTAAACTACAATGCATAGTTTATTGTGCAATATTTGGTATATATTGATATTTAAAGTGTTGTATAACTAAAAATCAAATTTAACTGGTGTCTTGTATTACTTGGGCAACTCCACTTCCAAAGGTGAAGCCTGACTCTTTAGGGGCAGAAACAAAGAGGCAAAGACAGCTGGGTATCAAAAAAATGCAAACAGTCCGTACAGAGTGACCACAGAGACTTGTTCATCCGGATTTTATTCTAAGTAAATAATAGATATGTGGGGCAGAGGGAAGCATAAAGATGCTGCCTCAGCATTATTTCAGAGGAGGTCAGAGAAAGTGTACCTTTCTCATTTGATAAAACACTATGCTGCTATCTAAACTATTAGGGAACATATACCAATGAAGTTAGAATACTCCCTCACTCAAAAATAAACTCAAAATCTGGCTTAAAGACTTAAATACAAGACAATGCACCATATATCCCCAAGAAGAAATCATAGGCAAAACACTCTCTGATCTAAATCATAGCAATATTCTCTTGGGTCAGTCTCCCAAGGTGATAGAAATATAAGCAAAAGTAAACAAATGGGCCCTAAATAAACTCACAAGCTTTTGCACAGCAAAGGAAACCATGGACAAAATGAAAAGACAACCTACACACTGAGAGCAAATATTTGCCAACGATGTGACTGATTTAATTTCCAAAATTTACTAACAGCTCATATAACTCAATAATACACACACAAAACCCAAACAACCTCATCAAAAATTGAGCAAAATATCTCAATAGACATTTTCCCCAAAGAAGGCATATAGATGGCCAAAGGCACATGAAAAGATGCTCAATATTGCTAATTATTAGAAAAATGCAAAACCAAACTGCAAGGAGGTATCATTTCACATCCATCAGAATGGTTATTATCAAAAATTCTACAAATACTAAATGCTGGAGAGGGTGTGGAAAAAAGGGAACCCTCCTACACTGTTGGTGGAAATGTAAGCTATTGCAACCACTATGGAGATTCCTTAAAAAAAACACAAAAATAATAGATGCAAACTATTGTCTTTGGAATGGAAAAGCAATGAGATCCTTCTGTATAGCACTGGGAACTGTATCTAGTCACTTATAATGGAGCATGAAAATGTGAGAAAAAGAATATATATATTTATGTGTGTGATTGGGTCACCTTGCTGTACAGTAGAAAACTGACAGAACACTGTAAACCAGCTATGATGGAAAAAATAAAAATCATTAAAAAAATAGAACTACTATATGATCTAGCAATCCCAGTCTTGGGCATCTATCTGGAAAATATGAAAATTCTAAATCAAAAAGATCCATGCATCCCCATGTTCACAGCCACACTATTTGCAACAGCCAAGACATGGAAACAACCCAAGTGCCCATCAACAGAGGAATGGATTTAAAAAAGATGTGGTACATATATACAATGGAATATTACTCAGCCATAAAAAAGAATAAAATAATGCCATTTGCAGCAACGTGGATGGACCTAGAGATTATCACCCTAAATGAAGCAAGTCAGACAAAGACAAATACCATATGACAACACTTACATGAGGAATCTAAACAATAGTACAAATGAACTTATTTGCAACACAGAAATAGACTCATGGACATAGAAAACAAACATATGGTTACCAGAGAAGAAAGGCGGGGAGAGATTAAATTAAGAGTTTGGGATTAACATGTACACACCACTGTATATAAAAGAGATAATCAATTAAGGACCTACTGTTGAGAACAGGGAACCCTAGCCAATATCCTGTAATAACCCATAAGGGAAAAAAGAATCTTTTGCTGTACACCTGAAGCTAACACAATACTGTGATCAACTATAACTGAAAAAAAAAATGGAGAAAGCCATATAAAAATTTCATGAATTAATATTAAATTAAAAATTTTAACACTATAATTACAAATACACTTGCACATCAGTAATTGCTAAAGAAAAGACTCAGAATGACAGGGCAATTAGATTGTGTGTGGGAGATGTTTGATGTTAATGTCCACAGCAAAATTATTGTATTAGGGTTGTCCAGATGAAAAGAACAGAGTGTGTATGTGTATATACATATACAGGTATTAGCATATAGAAATATATATATGTATGTGTGTGTATATATGCTGGTGTGTGTGTGTACATAGAAGGGGGAGGGTCAGAGATTCATTTTAAGGAACTGACTCATACAGTTACAGAGACTGGCAAGTCCAAAATCCGGCAAGTAGACCAGCAGGCTGGAAACCTAGGAAAGAGGTGGTGTTGCTGCCCAAATCCAAAGGACACCTGCTGCAAAATTCCCTCCTGCTCTGGGGAGGTCAGTCTTGTGTTCTATTCAGGCCTTCAACTGATTTGACGAGGCCCACCCACATCATGGAGGGCAATCTGCTTTACTCAGCCATAAACACCCCACAGAAACATCCAGATGAGTCTCTGACTACAAACAAAACTACATCCTGTGGCCAAGTCGAGGCAACACATAAAATTAACACAAATATTATTGCTAAAATGAAATACTTGGGGAAAAGGAGGAATGAATGTGAGGCCAGGAACTGGAAGCTGCCACAATACACATTTCTTTTTTTTTTTTTTTTTTTTTTTTTTTGCCTTTTAGGGCCACACCTGAGGGATACGGAAGTTCCCAGGCTAGCGGTCGAATTGGAGCTGCAGCTGCTGGCCTATACCACAGCCACAGCAATGTGGGATCTGAGCCATGTCTGTGACCTACACCACAGCTCACACCAAATCCTCTAACCCACTAAATGGGGCCAGAGATCGAACCCACGTCCTCATGGATACTAGCTGGTTTCATTACCACTGAGCCACAATGGGAACACCAACAATATGCTATTTTTAAAAGCAGCCAAACAGAAAGACAAATATCATGATATCACTTATATGTGGAATCTAATTAAAAAAAGACTCAAAAGTACTTATTTACAAAACAGAAACAAGCCTAATTTAACAAGAGATAAATTGGGAGGTTGGGGTATATACACACTACTACACATAAAACAGATAAATAACAAGGACCTACTACTGTCTAGCACAGGGAAATCTACTCAATATTCGGTAATAACCTACATGGGAAGAGAAGCTAAAAAAGAATGGATCCATGTCGATGTATAAATGGATCCCTTTGCTGTACACCTGAAACTAACACAACATTGGATATCAACTCTACTCCAATAAAATTAGATTAAAAAAAAATAGAAGCAGCCAGACAACAAACGGGCTGAGATAAATGGGAAGCAGGTGCAAGCAGTACCAGGTTGGAAGAAGCTCTTGTGAGATGGGAGCATCTGTCATGCTTATGGGCCAGGAGCAGGAGACGAAGGAACGCCTCCCAATAATGACCCCTCTCAGCACCCCCAAGCCAGGAACTGCTGTGATTTCAAGGCAGAAAGAGAAATCCCCTGCAGCTAACTGCCAGTACTCTGTTGTACCAAGATTTGCCTTCACTTTGGGACACGGGAGTCAGGAGAAGAGACACAGATGATGTTTGATCTGATCTATTCTGAAATGTGCGTGTGTGTTCCCAGGAAAGAATCCTTTCCATTGGAAAGAAGCACAATCATACTGTAGGTTATGATGTAGACCTTACAGGTACTATCTGGGCCAACTTTTTCCAAGCACGCATGGCTATCAGTTATTCATTCAACAAACACTATTGCACAATCACCATCATCTTGCCTGCTTCTTTATTTTATTTTTTAAAAATTTGTATTATAATTGATTGACAATGTTTTGTCAATTTCTGCTGTACAGCAAAGTAACCCAGTCATACATATATATACATACATTCTTTTTTTCACGTTATCTTCCATCACATTCCATCACAACCTGCTTCTTTATTTTTAATATATATGGTTTCATGTGCAGTACTGATTTCAAGAATGACCACACTACCCATAGGTCAAACAAATGAGTGGACAAAAGACCAACAGCTCTGCCCAATCCTCCCTTCCAAAATCTTGGGCAGAAATTCTGGGACAAGCCTTGGTCATTTCCACACAGTGTCTAAAACAGACTTCGGATGTTTTCCTTAAGCCACATTTAATAAGACCAAAAAGGAAGATCTCGCAAGATAACCCAAAGCTCACGTGTGCACGATCTTATTGTCTACGTGATAGGAGCCTGACAGCTTATTAGCAAAAAGCATCATGAAGACCATCACCATTACCTTCATCCCATCATCACCGACACCACCATCATCACCAACACCACCATCATCACCGTCACCTCCACCATCACCAGTATCACCATCATCACTGTCACCTCCACCATCACCAACATCACCATCATCACTGTCACCTCCACTATCATCACAGTCACCTCCACCATCTTTAGTGTCATCTCCACCATCATGACCATCACTTCCACCATCATCAGTCACCTCCACCATCTTTACAGTCACTCCACCATCTTTACCGTCACTTCCACCATCATCACAGTCACATCCACCATCTTTACCGTCATCTCCACCATCATGACCATCACTTCCACCATCACAGTCACCTCCACCATTTTACCGTCATCTCCATCATGACCATCACCTCCACCATCATGACCATCACTTCCACCATCATCACAGTCACCTCCACCATCTTTACCGTCACTTCCACCATCATCATCGTCACCTCCACCATCTTTATCGTCATCTCCACCATCATGACCATCACTTCCACCATCATCAGTCACCTCCACCATCTTTACCGTCATCTCCACCATCATGACCATCACTTCCACCATCATCACAGTCACTCCACCATCTTTACCGTCACTTCCACCATCATCACAGTCACATCCACCATCTTTACCGTCATCTCCACCATCATGACCATCACTTCCACCATCATCACAGTCACCTCCACCATCTTTACCGTCATCTCCATCATGACCATCACCTCCACCATCTTTACCGTCACCTCCACCATCTTTACCGTCATCTCCATCATCACCGTCACCTCCACCATCTTTACTATCATCTCCATCATCACCGTCACCTCCACCATCTTTACTATCATCTCCATCATCACCGTCACCTCCACCATCTTTACCGTCACCTCCACCATCATCACCGTCACCTCCACCATCTTTACCGTCACCTCCACCATCATGACCATCACTTCCACCATCTTTACCGTCACCTCCACCATCTTTACCGTCATCTCCACCATCATCACAGTCACTCCACCATCTTTACCGTCATCTCCACCATCATGACCATCACCTCCACCATCATCACCGTCACCTCCACCATCTTTACCGTCATCTCCACCATCATGACCATCACTTCCACCATCATCACAGTCACTCCACCATCATGACCATCACTTCCACCATCTTTACCGTCACCTCCACCATCTTTACCGTCATCTCCACCATCATCACAGTCACTCCACCATCTTTACCGTCATCTCCACCATCATGACCATCACCTCCACCATCATCACCGTCACCTCCACCATCTTTACCGTCATCTCCACCATCATGACCATCACTTCCACCATCATCACAGTCACTCCACCATCATGACCATCACTTCCACCATCTTTACCGTCACCTCCACCATCTTTACCGTCATCTCCACCATCATCACAGTCACTCCACCATCTTTACCGTCATCTCCACCATCATGACCATCACTTCCACCATCTTTACCGTCACCTCCACCATCTTTACCGTCATCTCCACCATCATCACAGTCACTCCACCATCTTTACCGTCATCTCCACCATCATGACCATCACCTCCACCATCATCACCGTCACCTCCACCATCTTTACCGTCATCTCCACCATCATGACCATCACTTCCACCATCATCACAGTCACTCCACCATCTTTACCGTCACTTCCACCATCATCACAGTCACATCCACCATCTTTACCGTCATCTCCACCATCATGACCATCACTTCCACCATCATCACAGTCACCTCCACCATCTTTACCGTCATCTCCATCATGACCATCACCTCCACCATCTTTACCGTCACCTCCACCATCTTTACCGTCATCTCCATCATCACCGTCACCTCCACCATCTTTACTATCATCTCCATCATCACCGTCACCTCCACCATCTTTACTATCATCTCCATCATCACCGTCACCTCCACCATCTTTACCGTCACCTCCACCATCATCACCGTCACCTCCACCATCTTTACCGTCACCTCCACCATCATGACCATCACTTCCACCATCTTTACCGTCACCTCCACCATCTTTACCGTCATCTCCACCATCATCACAGTCACTCCACCATCTTTACCGTCATCTCCACCATCATGACCATCACTTCCACCATCAACATCATCACCGCCTTCACCATCACTGTTATCTTCAGCATCATTATCCCCACCATCATCATCATAACTTCCCTCCCCTTCACCATCAGCACCCTCCTCCTCCTCACCACAACTCTCACCCTTGAGAATCTGAATCCCCTCTCATGAGTCATCAGAATGGCCACTTAGGCTTCTGAGGAAACAGCCTGGCCTGAAAAGACTCTCCCTCGTGTCTTTATCCCTCAAAGACAGTTGTCTGACTGATGCTTTCCTTTGGGCAGTGGGGCCCCCTCGCTGCCGAAAAACAAGGGAAAGTGATGATCAAACCTCCTTGGGAGACAGCTCCTAAATGGCCTCATAACAAATTGGTCTGGTTTGAGCCTCCTAAGCAATTTCCAGCACAGATTCATCCCTTACACTCCTTTGTTATGTGTTACCTCACGGCTCCTTGGGAATCCATTAATGGAAACTCAAGTGAATACCATGTCTTTCTCTACTTCCTCTTCCCTTGAACAAGTTTGGTTTCTCTACTTCCTCTTCCCTTGAACAAGTCCTGAATAACCATAGGCATAGAAATGTTCATTTCTGCTACTTTGCCCTTCCAGAAGAGCCATCTCTAAAAGAATGCATATCTAGGTAGGACTGGGCTGCCTTGCTGTACAGCAGAAATTGGCACAAAATTGTAAATCAGCTTTTTTAAAAAAAGTTTTAAAAAAAGAAAAGAAAAAGAAAAAAACGAAGAGACATCTGGCAATCTGGAAATGAAAACACTCAGGTGGACCCATCCACTAATTTTGAAAGAGTGGCTTTAGATTCTTCTAGGGGTGAGCATCTTTGAGATCAAACTCAGATGAAAATCAGAGAAGATACATATGGAAGCTGTGCTGGGAAATGTATTGGGAAAAAGAATTGGAGGAGGAAGGCTGGTTATTTAGCTCAGACATGGCTGCATGTAACTAGACCAAGGAAGGGAGTCTCCCCATGGTCACAGGTCCCGTAGGGGGAGCAACAGAAAATCAGGGGCACCAAATCTGTCAGTTCCTTCTGAGCTGCTGTGGGCTGATGGCTGCATCCTGGCCCCATCAACAAGGCTTGGCAGTGTATTTTTAGCAAAGTTAGAGCTTGAGAACCAAACTTGAGTCAATCTGGGAGGAAAGCCCAGCTGACAACCATGACTCAACAAGGCCAGCCTGAGACTCCACAGGTTCAAATGGTTATTCAAACAGATGAATGGTACCAGGCTGCCAAGGTGACATGGCCAGGTGTCTGTCCAGGTGGATAAAGCTGGCGAAAGAAATCCAGACATGAAAAGTTTGGAAAATGAGGCAGGAAGACTTGCCATTGTGATGAGCCAGCCATCCACCCACCCGTCCAAGCATCCATCCATTCACTATCCATCCATCCATCATTCATCCATCCATATCCATCCATCCACTCATCCATCAACTCACCCATCCATATCCACCCATTCACCCATCCATCCATTGATCCATCATCCATCCACATCCATCCATATCCATCAATCCACTCATCCAACAAGCATGCGTGATGTACCAGGAACTTCCCCAGCCTCGGGGACACAAAGCATAAAGACATGGTCCTGCTAACAGGACTCCAGGCTCCCAGTCAGAGTTGAGGCGTCAAGAAGAAAGATTCACAAGGAAGGGCACTGAGGTTGGGTGACTGCAATACTAGGATGTAGCCATCTCTTGCTTTAGAATGATGGCTCACAAAAAACAGAGGGGATTGTGATGCAGGGGTCAACTCAGGATTCGGGGATTGGTACCAAGGACCTCACCCCCGCCCCCCATCTCTGGCAGCCCAATGAGAACAGGGACATCATTTTACGTTCTTCATGAAGATCTGCTGCAAGAAGGGCTTCCTCCACGGGCAGCTTTAAAGTTCCCTCTTTCACTGGATCTAGGAATTGACATGGATGTGAGCTTCCGAGTGGAGACATGGGAGGAGACAGTGGAAGATGCCTTCTGTAAAGATAAGGGGATGGAGGAGGAGAACAAAACCCAAGGGTGGAAGTTAAAGATGAGATGCAGCGGTGAGAGGACCCTTCAAGGGGAGCTGGAGAGAGGGTAGCACTTGCTCTGGTGAAGGGCAAAAAATGCCTAAGGTAGAGGAGGATGCCAGGAGCACAAAACTGTAGTTGTTGAGGACGGCGTTGCTCTAGGAATGACATGGACTCAAGGGCAGCTGCAGGACACATGGCAGGTCATGGTTGGGTGGGTTATCTGGGGGAAGCTGGAGGATAGAAGGCCTTGACCGGGTGGCCAAGGGCTTGGGCTCACAGGCAATGAGAGACGGTGGAGGCATGGCTGGAAGAGGACGGCTCTTCTCCGTGCCCTGGATTCTGGTGGAGAGAGACTGGGAGCAAGAGAACAGGAGAGCATGGCTCTAACTGACCCTTGCAAAGAACCGCTCACAGCAGAAGAGCAACAGAGAAACCAAAGCACCAGAGTGATTTCCAAAGGTGAGTGAGTAAAGGAACGCGACGTCCATGGGAGGTTCAAAGTCGCTCACGCTCAGTCATCGTGGGGGCTCCGATCGTGGGTGTCCTCTGAAGAAATCATTGTGTTCTTAAGATAGAGTAAACGGGGGAGTTCCCCGTGTGGCTCAGTGGGTTATGAACCCAACTCGTGTCCATGACGATGCAGTTTGACCTCTGGCCTTGCTCAGCGGTTTAAGGATCCAGTGTTGCTGCGACATGTGGTGTAGGTGGCAGATGCAGCTGGGATCCTGTGTTGCTGTGGCTGTGGTGTAGACCCGCACCTACAGCTCTGATGGACCCCTAGACTGGGAACCTCCGTATGACGCAGGTGCAGCCCTAAAAAGGAAAAAAAAAAGACAGAATAAATGGAGAGAATGCATGAGCAGCAGAGCCAGGTGTCGATGTTGTAATTAAAAGTATTATGTGAATAAGAGAGAGAGAGAGTTTTACTGAGAACATAAGTAGCCACGAAGACGTGTTGGGGGAAATTCAGCGTCCCCGGGGAAGTGCCCCCTTCCATCATCCAGCCTTACCGATGATGGCAAAGCCTGTGATGCGGCCACAGGAAAGAACCGGCCATTTTTGACTAGCTTACTTTTTTTGTTGTGAACACTTTCGCTTATTTATTTTTCGAAATGAATAATGAAAAAATTAACGCCTCACATGCTGAGCTCTTAAACAGGTAAAAGAGCATGAAGCACTTTTTATAGTCTATGGCCATTCCACCCTGAACACAACCCATCTCTTCTGAAATTCGGGGGGGGAGTTGTATATTTTTTTAGGGCCCCACCCGCGACAGATGGAGGTTCCCAGGCTCGAGGTCCAATCAGAGCTGTAGCTGCAGGTCTACACCACAGCCACAGCAATGCAGGGTCTAAGCTGCAACTGTGACCTACACCAGAGCTCATGGCAACACCGGATCCTTAACCCACTGAGCGAGGCCAGGGATCGAACCTGAGTCCTCATGCATACTAGTCGGGCTGGTTACCACTGAGCCACCATAGGAACTCCCGAAATACTTTTTAGAAAAAAATTGCTCAGCAACTGCGCTCGAGTGGTCAGTGGGTCCCCTTGTCCCCATGGTCATAGTTCTGCAGTTTAGGAAACCATGGAGCTGGACATGCATGAGGTTTTGTCCTTTTATGTATCACGGAATTCCATTTGCTAACCGTCTTTCTTCACTTAATTTTATTTTTATTGGAAGATAGTCGATTTACAGTGTTGTGTCCATTTCTGCTGCACAGCAAAGTGACCCAGTCAGACATATATTTACCTTCTGTTTCTCATACGATCTTCCATCCTGGTCTCTCCCAAGAGGCTGGACAGAGTTTCCTGTGCTGGACAGCAGGACCTCACTGCTGATCCATTCTCAATGTCCTAGTTTGCATCTACTCACCCTAACCTCCCCGTCCATCCCACTCCCTCCCCCTTGGCAACCGCATGTCTGTTCTGCACGTCTGCGAGTCTGCTTCTGTTCTGTAGACCGGTTCATTTGCGCTACATTTTAGATGCCACATAGAAGTGACATCACGTGGTGTTTGTCATTCTCTGTCTGACTTCACTGAGGATGACAATCTCTAGGAGCCCACTTTCAATACAGTAATGGAGTAAAAGGAATACGTACAGTCACTCTCCACTATAATATCTAAACGTGTGACCAGCAGAGAGTCTAGGATGCCAACATACAGGGACTTTGGGACACACACAGGCTCTGACCTCTGTTGCAGAAAAAGATTCAAGTGGATGCAAACTAGAACGGATTAGCCATGAGGTCCTGCTGTCCAGCACAGGCAACTCTATCCAATCTCTTGGGACAGACCAGGATGGAAGAGAATATGAGAAAGGGAATGTATGTATATGTATGACGGGGCCACTGTGCTGTACAGTAAGAATTATCACAAACCTGTAAATCAATGATAATTTAATTTAAAAATAAATTTTAAAAAGATTCGATCAGGGATTTGAGCTGTTGGGACGCAATCTCTGTGACCTGTGCATTCGGAATTAACAGAACAACCAGAACTCACGTGCTGGAATAATGGTGGAACTGGAAAGGAAGGGGAGAGGGGCCCGCCTTCCTTTGTCCTTAAATGGTTATGTAGACTGGCCAACGGGGACCGGCTGTCGAGCACAGGGAACTCTACCCAGTACCCTGTGATAATCTATAAGGGAAAAGAATCTGAAAGACAGTGGATGTGTGTGCATGGATCACGGAGTCACTCTGTTGTACAGCAGAGACAACCACCACCTTATAAATCAACTCAACTTCAATAAACCCTAAAAAAAGGAGTACGAAGACGTGGTCCATATACACAACGGAATATTACTCAGCCATAAAAAAGAACGAAATCATGCCATTTGCAGCCACATGGATACACCTAGAGATTCTCATCCTCAGTGAGGTAAGTCAGACAGAGAGGACAAATACCATAGGATATCACTTTTCTGTGGAATCTAAAATACGGCACACAAACGAACCTCTCTACAGAACAGAAACTGACTCACAGACATGGAGAACAGACGTGTGGTTGCCAAGGGGGAGCGGGGGGAGCGGGCTGGATGGGGAGTTTGGGGTTCGTAGATGCAAACTATGACACTGAGAATGGATCAGCCATGAGGTCCTGCAGTCCAGCACAGGGAACTCTAACCAGTCTCTTGGACTTGACCATGAGGGAAAATTACACGAGGAAAAGGATGTATATCTGGGCCACTATGCTGTACAGCAGGAATTGACACAACACTATACTATAATAAACAAATTAAAAAAAGAATTAAACCTGGAGGTCCTGCTGTGGCGCCACAGGATCGGCGGTATCTTGGGAGCGCTGGGACACAGGTTCGATCCCCAGCCCTGGCACAGTGGGTTAAGGATCTGGCGTTACCTCAGTGGGAGCTTAGGTTGTGACTGCAGCTTGGGTGTGATCCCTGGCCTGGGAACTCCATATGCTGCGGGGTGGCCAAAAAAATTCAGAAAAAGAAAGGAAGGAAGCAAAAAAGAAATCGGTATTTACAAATTCGGGAGAGTCTGCAAAGATCAGGAAAGGGAGAGAGAGATAGCATCCCTGTGTGTTCAGGATGGCATTTGAGACAGGGCTTGGCATCTCTCCCATAGGAACTTGTTAGGACAGAAAACAAGGCTGCCTGAGAATCACGCCAGTGAAACTGACCCTCCCGTCCTCACCCAGTGGGTGCCACGGTCTATGCTGAGAGCAAACCTGGAGTCTGCCTGTCATGGTGAAACTGAAGCCTGGGGGACCTCCCCAAGCTCAGATGAACCGAACCTGGCTCACGTCTCCCGGAGGCAGATGGAAACGTGCCTGGGATCGAATACGCGGGAATCCAGTGAATCCAGTTACTCTGGGTGTGCAGAGAGCCGGAGCTGTCAGTTTCTGCCAACACAGCCCAGAACGTTCCATGGAAAAATCAAGCATTTGGATAATGAACGTGAATGAGTCGGGTGCAACCCCGACCCTCGGAGTCTCGTGTTCATACCTATAGAATATCATATCCATTCTCATAGCAGTAGACAGTGCAAACGACCAAGGAGCTGAGCTCTCAGGGCCCTTTGCAATGAGGACGGCCACGTGTTGCTGGTGGACTCTGCAAAAGGGATCGGATTCCTGAACGGCAACAGACACAGCAGGAGAGGTTCCTTTGTGGCTTTTAGGAGTCATGCTGCGATCCCCGACGCTCGTGGGTTGCTCTGATTCCAACCCCAGAGAGCTGCATGCAAGAATATCTGAGATCATCTGTTTTTCTTCCTTCCTTTTGATTTCTCTTTTCTTTTTCAGGCTGCATCCGCGGTATCTGGACGTTCCCAGGTTAGGGGTCGAATCGGAGTTCAGTTGCCAGCCGACACCACCGCCACCGCCACGCCGGATCCAAGCTGCATCTGTGACCTACACCACCGCTTGTGGCAGTGAGTGAGGCCAGGGATGGAACCTGCATCTTCATGGATCCTAGTTGGGTTCTTAACCTCCTGAGCCACCAAGGGAACTCCCAGCCACACTGCTTTAAATCATTTGGGCGAAACCTTTCAGACTTTCTGGTCTGATGCCCAAGGTGGGAGATGGCCAGAGAGATGGGCAGAGACCCAATTTTATGACAAGTGTTCACTGCAGGGTCACAACCACACAGCTGTCTACACACTCAGGAAACTCTCTTGTGTAGACACTCCTTCCCCCCACCCCGGAGCACATTACAACTGCCCTCGCCAAGTCCGGTCCCCACATAAACCAGTCTATCCTTTTTTTCCCCCAATTAGCCTAAAATCTGAAGCTCAAGGGCACATTTCTAAAAGTATCCATCACTCCATCATTTTTTAAAATTTTCCCCCACTGTACAGCATGGGGACCAAGTTACACTTACATGTATACATTTTTTCCCCCACGCTTTGTTCTGTTGCAACATGAGTATCTAGACATAGTTCTCAATGCTATTCAGCAGGCTCTCCTTATAAATCCATTCCAAGTTGTATCTGATAACCCCAAGCTCCCGATCCCTCCCACTCCCTCCCCCTCCTGGGGTGGCCACAAGTCTATTCTCCAAGTCCATGATTTTCTTTTCTGAGGAGATGTTCATTTGTGCTGGATATTAGATTCCAGTTATAAGTGCTATCATGGTATTTGTCTTTGTTTTTCTGACTCATTTCACTCAGTATGAGAGTCTCTAGTTCCATCCATGTTGCTGCAAATGGCATTATGTCATTCTTTTTTATGGCTGCGTAGTATTCCACTGTGTGTATATACCACATCTTCCTCATCCAATCATCTGTTGATGGACATTTGGGTTGTTTCCATGTCCTGGCTATTGTATCACTCCACCTTAACCACATGTTTCTCGTCCTTGTCAGGATTAGATGACGATCCACCTGCTGGGGCCCCTGGTCATGTGGGGACAGAGGACATGCAGGACCTCGGCAGACTATCACCAAAAGCCAGCCTGGCCCTTCCCCCTTCATGGACGTCCAGGCAGGTGAGGTGGACGTCCAGGTGCATCTACTTTGCGGTCTATTTCCCAGCATCCGGGCCACGGGAAGACCTCACAATATTGCTGTGGACAGACAGCTGCCTCCTCTCCCTCCCTCAGCCAGGGAGTCTCTCAAGGACCGCAGAGAACGTAGAACTCCTTCCGTCTTGTACCTGGTCGTGGAAAGGGACACCCCAACCCAAGCCCCCCGAGAGAGCCTTTCAGGAAGCTTTTCATCTCAACAGAAATGGGAGGCTCTCCCATCCACCTCTCAAATTCTTCTTCTTCTTCTTCTTCTTTTTTTTTATTGGAGTTAGATTTATTTTTTATTAAGGGATCGTTGATGTACAGAGTCGAGTCCATTTCTGCTGTACAGCATAGAGCACTTACAGGTTCTCAAATTAAGGGAAATCAGTCAAAGAGAAAGATAAAAAAAAAAAAAACCCATAGGTTATCGCTTCTGTGTGGGACCTAAAATGCGGCACAAATGAACCTGTCTACAGAACAGAAACAGACTCAGAGACACAGAGAACAGACTTGGGGTTGCCAAGGGGGAGGGGGAGGGAGGGGACGGACGGGGAGTTTGGGGTTCGTAGATGCAAACTAGGACATGGACAATGGATAAGCCATGAGGTCCTGCTGTCCAGCCCAGGGAACTCTATCCGGTCTCCTGGGATAGACCGTGATGGAAGAGAATACGAGAAAAAGAATGTATGTACATGTGTGACAGGGTCACTCTGCTGTGCAGCAGAAACTGACAGAACACTGTAAATCAACTATACTTTAATGTAAAAAATATAAATTAAAAACTATGGCACAGACGAACCTCTCTGCAAAACAGAAACAGACTCGCAGACACAGAGCACAGACGTGTGGTTGCCAAGGGGGAGGGGGAGGGAGTGGGATGGACGGGGAGTTTGGGGCTCGTAGATGCAAACCCTGACACTGAGAATGGATAAGCAGTGAGGTCTATGATTCCTTTTTATCCACGTGTTGGTGTGGCTCTTCTCTTCTGCTGCCAACACGGGGCACGCCAAGCTTCCTACGGCAGCCACACTGTGTCAGGTTCACTCAGGATCAAGCAGTCACCCCAGGGAAAGGCGGTCAGTATCCATCAGCCACACAGTTTGGCTGCTGGGGACAGTTCATGGGCTGAGAGATGGCAGTGCCCATGTTGCCAAGCCCCCAAGAATATAAGGCGGGGCACGAAGGCGGGACACGGATCTGGTGCAGCAAGAGAAGGCTGAGGAGGTGAACATGAGCCTCGGGCCACTCTCGGGAAGACGTCATGGCTCGTGATGGCGAAGCCGCTGTCCTTGGCAGAGGCGCATGACACATCCAGCTCCAAGGCACCTGTCTAGCGGTTTTCTCCACAGACGTCTGTACAAACCTCTCCATGGGCAAGAAAAGTCACAGGAGAAGTGAGAAAAGCTCCTTCCCCCTCTGTGCAAAGGAATAATAAAAATCTGTGCCCAGGGAACCCAAGGAGGATCCATACCAGAAAAGGGCGGCATTGCCCACAGGGGAGCAGGCGCGACAGGTGTGGGATTAGCTGAGTCCTTTAAAGGAACAAACATAGCATCGGAGCTCCTATTCATTACCTGAAGCTGCTATCAGAACACTTCGTGTTGTGGCTCAGCGGGTAAAAGACCCGAAGGGTCTCCATGAGGATGCAGGTTCGATCCCTGGCCTCGCTCCATGGGTTAAGGATCTGGTGTGGCTGTGAGCTGTGGGGTAGGTCACAGACTGGGCTCGGATCCCACGTTGCTGTGGCTGTGCCGTAGGCTGGCAGCTGCAGCTCCTGTGCAGCCCCTAGCCTGGAACCTTCCACATGCTGCAGGTGGGGCCCTAAAAAGTAAAATCTCAGGCTAAATAAAACACGGGCATGTTTCTCCATATCTTCTTCCAGTGTGATTTCTGCCTCATTTACCGCTCCCTCCTCCTCACCCATCCGGGGGACGAGACTTGGGGGTTCTCCCATCCTGTTCACTTTCTGGAGCTTTCGTCTCATTTCTGTGAACGTCCCCCTCGCTGTCTGGGGAGGCTCCACCCCCTGGTCCCCCTGGGTCCTGAGAACCCTGGGCGTCTCATGGGAGGACCTCACTGTGGCCGTGCATTGCTTCTCCTCCCCGAGGGGGTAAAGCTTCAAGGCCCCCACCCCTGCGGGGAATCCGGGCATCTTCCAGGAGAACCCCCGCTCCAGGCCCAGGCGTCTAGGTCCGGGAAGGAGACAGGTGCAGGCGTCTAGGTCCTGGAAGGAGACAGGTGCGTGAGCAGAGGCGAGCGGCCACCCCGGGCGGGCACGTGGGCGCTGACGTGCTGGGACGTGATGCCCTGCTCCTGCCGCCCATGGAGGCTCTGGCGTCCCCAGCTCTCCGCCCTGACCTCCTTCTCTGCCTCCGTCCCCAAGCAGGATCTCTGTGGGGTGACGATGGACAGAGCCATGCAGGTGGACGCGCCCCCTCCTTCCTCTCTGGCAACCCAACATTTCTCTGCCTGGCCTTCCCTCACAGCCGCACCCCCGCCATTCCCTGACGCCTCCACACCTGGGTGCTTGAGGACAAGGCGTTAAATGCCAGGCGGATCCTATAGAGAAAGTGATGGTGTCGCCTCCTTACAGGGTCTGCCCACACCTGGACCAGGAAGCCCAGGATTTATGAGTTCATGACGCGTGGCTTTATGACCAGCAGCCCGTCCACTGCGCTGGGGGCCGGGAAGCTGTGGTTGGGCGGGGGTGAGTTCCGGGCGCAGCTGTCCCCTCAAAGGCAGGAGACACGTTATACCGGTTCCCCCGCCTCCTCGGCCTCCATCCATCTGAGCCAGACGGGGTCCATGTCTGCAGGAGACACCGGTCCTGCCTGAGCATCCTGCCGACTCGCCACCAGCCTGGCAACGTGGAGCTGCTGAGCACCGATTCAGGACATGGCCCTGCCACGCAAGACCAACCATGAAGCAGGCGCGGGTGTGCGTCACAACCCTGCTTGCCTACAACTCCTGGAAAAGGGGTGTTCCTAGAAAGCAGACTCGCCTCTCCATCGAAGCACAGATCCAGATCCACCTGCTGCAGGAAGACATGATTTTCCCACAACTTGGGGCACCGTCTTCCCCACTCCGTCCCCCAGCCCGGCATCTCCTTGAAAGCAGAAAGAATCAGAGTTCCTGTCGTGGCTCCGTGGGTTAAGAACCCAACATAGTGTCCGTGAGGATGCGGGTTCGATCCCTGGCCTCGCTCAATGGGTTAAGGATCCAGCATGGCCATGAACTGTGCTGTAGGTCACAGATACGGCTTGGATCTGGTATTGCTGTGGCTGTGGTGTAGACCAGCAGCTGCAGCTCGGGTTCAAACCCTAGCCTGGGAACTTCCATATTCTGTGGGTAGGACCGTAAAAAGAAAAGAAAAGAAAAAGAAAAAAGAATCAACCATACTTCAATAAAATTTTTAAAAAAGGGAAAAAGGGGGAATCACCCACGTGTCTTTTGACAGGAGACGAGTGCTATTGTAATGCACTTTCCGGTTTCGGTGTTTCTGATGCTTTGACCTCATGGGGTTCTTGCTGACTTCCTAGGGGTGGCCCCGTTCCTAGAGAGAGCCAAGGACTCACCTTTCAAATGCCCACTGACCCAGGCAGAGCCCCTCATCTCCTCTGTGGGGCTCCCCTAGTCTGGGCCACCGTGCACCTTCCCTCGTCCCCCTGCCCCAGGGCCAGGTGCCAGCAACTAGAACAGCCCTGCACCTCAGGACCGGCTGGATATGTCACACCAGCCCCCCGTAAGCCTGCTCCCCTGCCTCACCTGTTCCCTCCTGCAGAAACTGCAGTACAGGTGCTTGTCTTGTTCCCCTTCCACCTGCCTCCTGACCCACCCCGGAGCTGCCCCGTGTAACCCTGCATGGCGTGGCATGTCCCCTCCTCTTAGAAATGGTGAGTCACCAGCTGTCTCTTTTTTCTCCTGTTCTTGTAGAGGTAAAACCGATGAATAAAAATTGCATCGCTTTCAAAGGAATACTACTCAGCCATAAAAAAGAACGAAATCATGCCATGTGCAGCCACAGGGATGCAACGAGAAATTCTCAACTTCAGCGAAGTGAGTGAAGCAAGAGAAAGACAAACACCATATGAGACCACTTCTATGTGGAATCTAAAATGTGGCACAGATGATTCTACCTACAGAACAGAAACAGACTCACAGACGTGGAAGACAGCCGTGTGGTTGCCAAGGGGGAAGGGGAGGGATGGATGGGGAGTTTGGGGTTCGTAGACTCAAACCATGACACTGAGAATGGGTAAGCTGTGGGGTCCTACTGTCCAGCGCAGGGAACTCTAGCCAGTCTCCTGGGATAGACCAGGATGGAAGAGTCTATAAGAAAGGAAATGTATACATATGCATGACTGGGTCACTGTACTGTGCCACAGAAATGGGCACAACCCTGTAAATCAACTATATTTTAATTTAAACAATGGTGAGGCTTGGGCTGGCATATGCCCACTGAGGAATATGGAATAGCCAGTTCGCAGGGACCTGCTGTCTGGCACAGGGAGCACGACCCGTCTTCTGGGCTAACCCAGACGAGGCTGGGTGCGTGTTTCTGTGTGCATACCTGAATCATCTGCATTGACACCACAGGACACCTCTGCTATATGTCCATCTAAAACCCATGGTTAAGACGGCAAATCCTACGCTAGGTTAGTTTACCGCCGTGGAACCAGTAATAATAAAAAGAACGCCACGTAACCGCCATCCGCAGGTTATACGTCAGAAGAAGGTACTCACACCTGGAGTAATAGCTGCTTCCATCTCAGGCCTGGGATTGCTTCTTGCATCGACTGGGTATCTGGCCGGCCGTCACGTCGCGAAGCCAGAGCCTCGGCACCCACAGGGTGGCGCGTGCATCCAAAGCATCTTGTGGAAAGGCATGGGAGGGGCTGTCCTTGGCACCCTAGTGCAGGACCGCCTTCCAAGCACGTGCAGGAGGGATTGCATCCTCGAAGCTGCTGGCAGGGTGGTTCTGAGGACACGGGACATCCGTCTGTTGAGTTTTCCGGTGCGTAGGCGGAGTCTGTGCGGGAGGACTGTCAGAGCTGCCCTCATTTCATCACACTAAGCAGCCGTGCACCAAAGGACCATGGCATCTCAGTGATGTGCCGGGCATGGTACGCCTGTGGCCGCCCACAGCAGCGCAACGGGGCGGGTACCACCAGCTCCGTTTTAGGAGCAGCGGGTTTGTGCCTGAACATCTGTGTCCAACGGATCCACTGAGCTGCGTCGCCGGGCTCTGGGGAGAATGAAATCCACATCCGAGTCTCAACCAGGAACCAGAGGTCCCTTTTCCTCGAGCACTTTGCTCAAGGTGACTCTGTGCCCTCGGAGCTGCCTGGTGGCTTTAGGCAGTGAGCTCTGGACGCACCCGTTCAGGGGAGAGGGGACGGTGACACAGAGCTCAGGCAGCAGAAGCCCCAGGAAGCAGATCGAGCAGCCCGAAATCAAAATCAGATGCACGGCTGATTTCTGGCGGCTTTCTGCTCTTCCAGCCCCTGCCTGGACTGAACAGGGTGAACGGCAGTGCCCCCCACGATGGGGGCTCTGCACGCAGAACAGGATGAAACAGTTCTACTCCCAGCGCTCCAGCTCACAGACACTGCAGCCCTTTCCTCCTGGGGTCCTTTCCCGGCTTATCCTCCCGGACGGTGGAAATCTGAGCAAGCCGCCCGCCGCTTCGAGTCTACATCTGCCGGCTCCAGTGGTGGCTGTGACGATGGCAATAAATGACAGTGCAGATGGTGAAGGCAGACGAGAGATGTGGAGGCTCAACTGTCTGTGTGCTTCTCACGGACCTAAGAGTTCTGCATCCTTTATTTTCATTTTCTTTTAATTTTACAGAAGTGTGTCACTAAAAAAGACCAAGCTGGACCGCTCCATCTATGCTGTCTAAGGGTACCCTGCTCCCAGCATGCATGCTTCTCCAACTCTGATCTTTTTGCTTTTTTTTCTACCATCTGGCACTTTATCTGTGTTATTATTATGGCAGAATAAGATGTAAGAATTAGGCGTTTTGGATATTACCCCCCACCAGTCATAAGCAACATGAGGCAGGGGTGGAGGGCGCTGTCTCATTTATAGATGTTATCTTAGATGCTCGATGAACCCCTGAAGACTTGAATCTTCCAGAAACTCCTCTGAGTCAGTCAAGTTATAGTTCCCGTTTCCCAGATAAGAAAAGGGGGTGGTTTCCATAGCGACTGCACCAACTGACATTCCCACCAAGAGTGCAGGAGGGGTCCCTTCTCTCCACACCCCCTCCAGCATTTGTTATCTGTAGACTCATGAATGATGGCCATTCTGACTGGTGTGAGGTGGTACCTCATGGTAGTTTTGATGTGCACTTCTCTAACGATGAGTGATGCTGAGTGGTTTTTTGTTTTTTCATGTGCCTACTGGCCATCCGTACATCTTCTTTGGAGAAATGAGTATTTAGGTCTTCTGCCCATTTTTTGATGCCATTTGCAGCAACATGGGTGCAACGAGAGATTCTCGTACTACGTGCAGTGAGCCAGAGAGAGAAGGACACATACCAGAGGATATCACTTCTATGTGGAAGCTAAACTATGGCACCAATGAACCTGTCTACAGAGCAGACACAGACTCACAGAGAGAACAGATGTGTGGTTGCCGAGGCGGCCGGGGAGGGAGTGGGATGGACGGGGAGTTTGGGGTCCGTAGGTGCAAACTGTGACACTGAGAATGGATCAGACATGAGGTCCTGCTGTCCCGCACAGGGAACTCTGTCCAGTCTCTTGGGAGAGACCAGGATGGAAGAGAGAGTATGAGAAAGGGAATGTGTATAGATGTATGACTGGGGCACTTGGCTGTACCACAGACATTGGCCCAAGACTGTACATTGAGTATATTTTAACAAAGAGAGAGAGAGAGAAGAAAAGCAGACGGGCACTTGGGAAGCATGAGCATCCCCAAGTCTGTTGTTCTGGCTCCTTCCTCAGTCTCTCTCCTCCTCTGGATTTGGGTCAGGGTGTAGGACTACTTACGTGCTTCTTAAGGTTTTTGCAATTAAGCTCAAAGAAATGGATCCAGGGGTCCAGGGATGCTCCGTGCATTCCTCATTCAGATCTGCAGAAGCTTGGCTCCATGAAGCACACGTTTTGCAGTGACACGGGCACACAATTTCCTTGGGAGTGTTCAGTTCTGTAACACGGACTTCAATTATAGATATTTATAGAGAAGAAAGAAAGAAAAGGGAATGAGAAAGAAAAAGGTGGGATGGGGGCGTTTCTGCCTTGGCACCGTGGGTTAAGAACCCGACGGCAGAGGCTGGAATAGCTGCAGAGGTGTGGGTTCGATCCCTGGCCCGGAGCTGGGGGTTCAAGGATCTAGGGTTGCTGCAGCTGCTGCTCAGATTCAGTCCCTGGCATAGGAACTTCTATATGATGCAGGTGCGGCCAAGAAAAAAAAAAAAAAAAAAAGACAGAAAGAAATGGAAAAAGAAAGAAAAAAAGTTGTGCTAAGAGGTAAGGTAAGAATTGGAACTCCAACCCTCTTTACCTGTTTCCTTGATTTTTTATTTTTGCCTCTGGTGCTTGTAGGGTAGGATATTCGGTGCTGATGGAGGCTTGGGGCTAAGACACCCTCCAGGCACATTTCAGGGTTACCTCTTTGTTACGAGGGACTATCTCTTTTTCTTGTTGTTGTTTTGTCTTTGTTTTTAAACGGCCACACTTGTGGCATATGGAGGTTCCCAGGCTAGGGGTGGAATCGGAGCTGCAGCTGCCAGTCTACACCACAGCAACGTGGGATCTGAGCTGTGTCTGTGACCTACATCACAGCTCACGGCCACTGTGGATCCTTAACCCACTAGGCAAGGCCAGGGATCGAACCTACATCCTCATGGCTGCTAGTCAAGTTCTTAACCTTCTGAGCCACAACGGGAACTCCCACGAGGGACTATCTTAAAACAGGAAGCGGAAGAGGCCGTGAGACAGCTAAGCAGATGTGCTCTGCTGCGATTCAGACAAGGGGGAGACTAGAAGCCACGTTTCTGCTGCAACCTGGAGTTTCCCTTTCTAGGCAAAAAAATGAGCCGCCAGGAAGCATCTGAAAAGACGTTCAACCATCTCAGTCGCCGGGACATGCGAAGAAACCCACAGGGAGACTCACCCTCAGCACAGCTGTGTCCTAAAGGACAGGCCATCATGGGTGCTGGGGCGAATTCACAGAAACGGGAATTTTCGGACATTGCTGGTAGACACGAAAACTGGCACTGCCACGTGGGGAAATACATTGCTGGGGCTTCGACAGGAAAAGGAAGACTCACCCGGTGACTCGGCCACGGCACTCTTCGGCACTGACCCCAAGGAACACAACACCGGTGCTGTTTAAACAGCACCTCGGATGCGTATTTTCCCAGTGGCGTTTGTCCCAAGAGCCGAAAACTTGGAAACACACCAAGCATCCAGCCTGGGAAGGGAGGATAAACAGAACGGGGTCCCGTCGTGCAAGGGAATATTATCCAGCCATCAAAGCAGACCAAGCGCAGATACAGGCTTTGTTGCACATAAATCTTGAAAACACTGAGCTAAGTGAAAGGAACCAGCTACAAAGGGCCAGGCGGTGTAGGGCTCCATGCACACGAAATGCCAAGGGCGGGCTGCGTATATCTGTCCGTCCCAACCTAATTTTCTCCCCACCCCATTTCCCCTTTGGTAACCATAAGTTTGTTCTCTGTGTCTGTGACTCTGTTTCTGTGTCATTGATCAGTTCACTTGTATCATTTTTTTTAGCTTCCACATATAAGTGTTACCATCTCTTTGTCTGACGTACCTCACTTAGTAGGAGAATCTCTAGGTCCGCTCCTGTTGCTGCCAATGGCATGATTTCATTCTTTTTCATGGCTGAGTAGTATTCCATTGTGCCTACGGACCACACCTTCCTTATCTATTCCTCGGTCGATGGACATTTAGGTCGTTGAATCTGCCATCTGACAAAACCATCAGCCATCACCTGGTTACATCACGGAGCTGGTTCCCCCCTCTTGTACACAATAGAGAAACGGGGAAAGGAGGGGAAAATGGCTTTTCTGGACTCCTGACTTGATCGCGTCATTTGCTTATTCAAAAACAAGTTGCCTTCTCTCCATTTTCTGCAGGATGATTTCGATGACTTGGCCCAACAGCCAATCTGACATCCATCTTCTCTGCAAGTTGAACTTCAGGGGCTCCGACAAATGAATCATTACTTTGTTCAACCCAATCAAGACCCCAGGCGTAGCTGGGGTCCACTTTCACCGTAAGCAACCCCCTCAAGTCCATGTGGCTGCTCAGCATCAGAGCCGGGGTTTCGACCTGGGTTTGACTCCTAACCTGGGCTTCTTCCTGGTTGAGGTCCTGACCTGGACACCAACAGGAACCTGCCCACAACCAGAAGCCTCTCTGACTCCTCCAATGTTCCTTACACACATATACGTACACACACACACACACACACACACACACACACACACTTCCGAGGGTGTCTTCAATAAATGACCACAGAATGGGATGCTAAAGACCACAGGCATCCACCCTCCCCCATCCTGGGGACCAGACGTCTGAGGTCAAGGGGTCCCAGGGCCAGGATCCTTCCTGAGGCTCCAGGGGAGGGTCCTTCCCACCTCTTCCAGCTTCTGGGGCTCCAGGTGGCCCTGGGCTGGTGGCCGCCTCCCTCCCGGCTCTGCCTCCATCTTCATGTGGCTTCTGCTGTGTGTCTGGGTCTCCGCTTCTGTCTCTTAGGAGGACACTGTCCTTGGAGGGAGGGCCCCCCTCATCCAGGAGGACCTCCTCTCAGACCCCTCACTTCATCACACCTGCAAAGACCCTGTTTGCAGGTAAGGTCCCATTCCTGGGTACAACCACTTAGAAGATGGGATTTCTCTCTCCTTTTAGGGGATACAACTCAAATTACTACCATACACATAACACATGTATGTACACTGTATCTGCATACACACACACACACACACGCACACACACACACACAATACATGTATAGAATAAATAAGTATATATATATATATTTCATACTTTTTTTGCTATAAACATTTTTGAGCACATTTTGTACGAACGACTTTCAATAAGAATTAATTGGGTGTCTGGATCTTTACATTTGAACTCTGTGTCACTATGTGTGAGCATTATAAATAAAATGATAAACTGCTTTCGTTGCAGGAAACATCATTCTACACTTACAGAAACGGAATTAAGCCCTGGCTAATTTTAGTCTTGCTATTTCATTTCCACACTGTGGAGGACATAAGATTTTTTCAGGTCTCAGGTATCTGTCACTCTCTCTTCTCCCATGCAACCTAATTTTTTTTTTTAAATCCTGGGGCACACTTAGAAAAGCTCAACAGTTAATTTTAGGTGTCACAGGCTACAGGGTGGCACCAAGTTTTTCTCTTTTCTACTCCTAGTCTAGATGTGGCTGCAATGGCTTTTGTATTCTGGCCACACTTGTAGCACGAGGAAGCTTGATGGAGGGATTGAACCTGTGCCATGGCAGCAACCCGAGCTGCTGCCGTCACAATGCCTCATCCATAACCTGCTGTGCCACATGAGGACTCCAGGGTTCTTAAGATGAGGTGAACATTTAAATCAGGAACATTTAAATTACGTAAATCGGGTTAAGTAAAGTAGACGGCCTCCCCCATGTGGGTGGGCCACATCTAATCAGTTGAAGGGCCCAGGAACAAAAGACTGCAGTTCCCTTGAGAAGGAGGAATTCCCACTCCAGACAGTCTTCAGACTCAAACTACAGCATTTACTCTGTGCTGGGTCTCAGCCTGCTGGTCTAACCTAAACATTTTGGACTGGCCGGCGCCTTCAATCATGTCTGTCAAATTCTCTCTCTCTCTCTCTTTTTTTTTTTTTTTTTTGCTTTTTTAGGGCCACACCTGCAGCAGATGGAAGTTCCCAGGCTAGGAGTCAAATCAGAGCTGCAGCTGCTGGCCTACAGCACAGCCCTAGGAACACAAGATCTGAGCCACATCTGCGATCTACACCACAGCTCATGGAAATGCTGGATCCTTAACCCACAGAGTGAGGCCAGGGATCGAACCCACATCCTCATCGATACTAGTCAGGTTCAGTCCCCCTGAGCCACAGTGGGAACTCCTCAAATTCATAAAATTATCTATCTAATCATCTATCAATCACCTATCATCTCTCAATCTCTCTCTATTCATTTATCCATCACGTATCTATCATCTCAATATTTATCTAATCTGTCAATCACCTAGCTTCCCGCAATATCTATTTATCCTATCACCTATCTTATCTACCTATGTAACTATCATCTATGTAACTATGTATCTATCTCTATCTACCATCTAATTTATTTATGCATCTATCATCTATCTATCAATCTATCTGTCTATCTATCTGATCTCGTGTTGGTTCTCTTTCTCTGGAGAACCCTGACTGATACAGAAAATGACAGTAAAATACCCTGGGGTGGATGGACAAAGCTGTGTCCAGTCAGAGGCCATGAGCGCTGGGCTCGGCTGCACTGACCAGTTCCCCACAGCCCTTAGGAATCACGGTGGGGCCTCTGCCAGGTCCTCCAGGTGGTGTTCCCTGAGCTTCCCTGCGGAGCAGAGATGGTGCCTGGACTGGTCTGTCCATCAAGGTTCTGCCTCTCCTGTTTCTCTGTTATTCTTACCCATATGCATCAGCCTTCCCTGCCTTTCCCTCCCTGGCCTGGAGCCTCGGCGGGGGTGGGGGGGGGCTGGGGGGTGAGGAAGGGGCTGCGAGAGGGTGAGAGGGTTCAGGGGAAAGCAGAGCTGGCAGCAGGACAGAAACTAATAGATTATGTGACCATCTCAGGACCTGCTGCCAGACGTCCCTCCAGGCATCAGGTGTCCTGCTTCTGAAGAGCAACGGAGCGAAATCCACATCCATTGACTCCAAACTCATTCATCTCCCCGAGGGGGAGGGGGTCACGCAGATGTCCCACTGCCCCCAAATCGCTCCTTCCCTGCCTCCCAGGGGCATCGAAGCTTCCCGGAATGATGCATTACTGCTTCTGCACTTTAATTCTGGGAAAAATGAAAATGACCACGCGCCATGTGGAGCTGGTGCCTGTGGACAGAAAGAGCTCAGGAAAATCCAGAGGCTCCCAGGTGTAAACGTAAACCAACCACACATCAATAAACAAACAGACCAAAAAAAAATCCAAAGGTAGAGGCATGTTTTGTTCTGACAGGCTCTCCCTCTGAACGGGAGCTGGAAGATGAGTTTTGCCTCCATGGTCAAGGGCGCTTTCCTGCACGTCCCCGCGGTGGTTTCACGGGTCATCCCCAGTCATCCCCAAAGGGCTCCTCATCTTCTTCTCACAGATGCACCTGCCGCACATAGCATTTCCGGGCTACACCTTGAATCTGAGCTGCGGCAAAACGGCAGCAAAACTGGATCCAAGCCTCATCCGCGACCTACACACTGCAGCTTGCAGCAACGGCGGATCCTTCACCCACTGAGCGAGGCCAGGGATTGAACCCTCCTCCTCGTGGATAAAACGTTGGGTCCTTAACCTGCTGAGCCACAACGGGAGCTCCCGACCTCCGCATTCTGATCTACTTCTCCCCTTTGAGCCCGTTCCAGTCATTGTTCTACGGGGGTCCCAGGACCCAGGAGGACACACAGTGTCTTTGCCCCAGCTCCGCTGAGCAGAGAGTTTACTCGTTACACCTGCAGCTCGCAGAGACGGGAACCGCGTCAAGACGCCACTGGCACTGCTTTCGGTCAGTCTGGGTCCTGGAATCTTCCCACCGGTCACCTGGGGACAGGCTCTGAGAGCGAGCCTATAGGTCTGCCTGCTGCTGGCGGATGCGCCTGAGAACACCCGGGAGGGGCGGAGGCGGAGGAAAGCGCGAGGGCGGGGCCGAGCGTGGTCGCGACAGACACCCCCAGGCTCCTGGGGGAGCTCCGGCTGCAGCAGGCGGGGACCCACATCCACACCGCAGGCCCAAGTGAGGCGCAAGCCGGGTGCGCCCCCCTGCACGCTCTGCCCTGCGTCTGCAGGGACAACGCTGCCAGCAATGGGTACCCCGAGTTCACGCGAAGGGACTGCGGGTGGGGGCAGAGCAGCACCCCACCCGCAAAAGGGCACATCTGCAAACTCTGGTCCGAGGGCCACCTCCCCACCCCGCCCCCGCATGCTTTGTGAATCAAATTTTACTGGTACACAGCCGAGTCCCCGCTGCTTTCCTGAAACCCCTGAAACGGACATCCCTCGGCTGCAAAGCCTAAAATATTGACAATCGGCCCCTTTACAGAAAACAAACTTACGGTACCCACGGGGAAAGGGGGAGGCAAGAATTAGGAGGTTGAGATTAACAGATACACACACCATCGCATGTAAAACAGATAATCCACAAGGATCGGCTGTCCCGCACCGGAAACTCAACTCAATACTCTAAGAACCTATCCGGGAAAAGAATCTGAAAAAGAATACATATATATATATATATACATATGTATCACCGCGTCACTTTGCTGTACACCTGAAACTAACTCATTGTTAGCCAACTAGAGTTTAATAATAATAATATAATTAAAAAGATCATCAATGTTTGAGGTCCTTTTGGAAAAAGACGCTGAGAAGTTCAATGCCATCGCACGCTTTGATTTCATTTTATCACTGCCGTGGACGGCATCCCTCGTGAACGGTTACCATTTAAATAAAAATGAAGAGATGATATAAGCTCTGTGGGAAGTGGTTGCATAGGACTGTGTGCGAAACACCCCCACTCACTGCAGTTCTATTTCCTCTGTAACATGGGTACAATCAAACCTTTTGCAGGAGTTCCCATTGTGGCTCAGTGGAAACGAATCTGACTCACATCCATAAGGATGCAGGTTCGATCCCTGGCCTCGCTCAGTGAGTCGAGGATCCTGCGTAGCCGTGGCTGGGGAGGAGGCTGGTAGCTGGCACACTGATTCGACCCTTGGCCTGGGAACTTTCATATGCCACAGGTGCAGCCCTCACAAGAAAAAAAAAATTTTTTTTTTTTGGTCTTTTTGCTATTTCTTGGGCCGCTCCCGTGGCATATGGAGGTTCCCAGGCTAGGGGTCGAATCGGAGCTGTAGCTGCCAGCCTACACCACAGCCACAGCAGTGCGGGATCCGAGCCGCGTCTGCAACCTACACCACAGCTCATGGCAACGCCGGATCCTTAACCCACTGAGCAAGGGCAGGGATCGAACCTGCAACCTCATGGTTCCTGGTCAGATTCGTTAACCACTGCGCCATGACAGGAACTCCAAAAAAAATTTTTTTTTAATTAAACCTTTCTCATCAGATGCTTATGTGTATGAAGCAGGCATGTTTATGTAAAAGTTCAACCACGATTGCACATGCGCGTGGGCACACACTGGAGGGAGGCTCTTTTTTTTCTTTCTTTCTTTTTTTTTTTTTTTTTTTTTTTTGAGCTGCGTTAAAGCTTCTCCACATTTACAAAATACAACATAAACGGCCAGCGCAGCCTTCCCGCCCATCATCCAGGAAACATACTTCCCCAAAGGGCCCAGAGGATGAGGGGACCAATGACACTCGTCATTTCTGAACACGCAGACACCTGATACCTAGCTCTCCCGGCTCACGGCAACACTGGATCCTTAACCCACTGAGCGAGGCCAGGGATCAAACCTGCATTCTTATTTTCAATGCCAAGGTTTAGTTCGGAGCTGGGAAGTGGAGAAAACAAAATATTTTTCTTCTGAGGAGTAAACTAGAATTAGGGACATGCACGTGCCTGGTGAGTTCCCCCAAAATGGAACTCAGGGTGACAAAGTGGGGACACTCAGTGCCACCTGCTGGCAGGGAACACACATGGGTTTTACGTGGCAGAGCAGGGCTGAACCCCGCGAGGGCAAAGACAGACGCCAAATAGAAAGAGCAGCACCCGAGAGAGTGGCTCCATCCCCCCACCACAATGTGCCTGAAGGCTTCACCCCAGGTTCACCGCAGACTGTATCCAGGGTGCTGGACGGTTCTCGGCTGCCCCATATGCCCAAGTGCCTGTATAGTGGCTTCTGCGTCTTCTCGTCACACACACGCTCCACCGCCCCCTGTCCCCTGCAAGGACCCCTGCACTTTGAGGTTTCAGGAAGACCCTTTGTGGAACGCCTTCACCTCTGACCCCAGGCGCCCAGCCCAGGCCCACCCGGTGTTTGTGGCCGGCCACCCAGGGCATCACAGGTTGGGTCCAAACCCCACTCTCTCTCCTTGCCAGCTGTGCTCCCCGCGTTCTGCCCGCACGGCTCACCGAGCGGACTTCGGAGCTGTCTCCATGTGCACATGGATGCTCGCCCTTCCCTCTCCAGCCCCTCTTCCCCCTTCCGTGCTCTCCCTCGAGCTCCCGGACTCAGGGTCCAAGTCCAAGTCCTCTTTGCAGTTCTGCTTCGCCCACCTCCACGCACGCCCAGGCACACAGGCGTGCACACACAAGGACAGGAACGTACACATGCCTGCATATACGTGTGCAAGGCATCCACACAGCCAGGCTCTCATTCGCACCTGCATGCAAACATGTGTGCACATAACGCACCTTGCGGTACACTGCACGAATGCACACGCACGCATGCAGCACCCGCCTGCACACATGCATTTGCTCATGCACACACAGTCATGCACACGTGCAAATAAATGCATCACGCACTGCCCACTGGCACACATGCATTTAGTCCCACACATGTTCACACTCACAGGAACATAAGTTCATCCACTCAATGCACAAGGCATTCATGCCCATGCCCCAACTTGAACTATGCACACATGTGTGCACGCACACACACATATGCCTATACACGTGGTGTACACACACAGTCTGAAGCACCTGGGGACGGCGGACACATAAAGCCCAGGTGTCTACACTGGGACTCCCTCAAAGTCACCACATTTACCATAAAATTCACCTTTTATCCCAACCAGCCCCTGCTTCCAACCTCCACTGTCTGGTGACTTTCGAGGGTGTGGCTTGGGGACATGCGTCTTCTTTCAAGTTCACCGGGAGCCTTGGGACCTGCCGACCTTCGGCCACGTCAGTGAGAGGTGGTGACCTGTGACCAGCCCCACAGGAGTCAAGAGGACGCCGGCCCCTTACCTTCTGCCCAAGGCGGTCGCCCACCCATCCACCCTGACGGTTCCTCGGCTACCTGCCCCCCCGCCCCCACCAAAATCCAGGACTCAGGGTAGCAAGTCACTCCTCCTATGTAGGGCTCACCTTCAGTCCTCCACCCCCTCTGCCCCCTCCCTGCTGTGGCCTTGGGTGCCAGGCAGTCGCGCCCCGTTGTCGCTGAGAAGGGCTGTGCTCTTCCATGTGGGGCTGCGACAAAAACCCACTGCCCCGGTGCTGGTGCCAGATGGTGCCATCAGCCACCAAACCCTCGAGCCTGCAACCAACACCTGCGTGTGAGGTGCCCCCAGCAGCTGGAAGGTGCCCACACAGGACCCTCAGTGACACCATCATCCCCCAGTGCCTGCTGGCTGTGGCCAGGAGCAGTGGCCTGGGAGGTCGGAGGTGGGCTCTGCACAGGGCACCAATGCTGTCTCTCCCCGAAGCACCTGTCGCGCCCTCTTCCTGCCCTCTCAGGCTCAGCCTGCCCACCCAGTCCCCGTTCTTCCCTAACCCAGTGAATACCCTTTACGGTGAATTCCTAGACCCGGGGTGGACAGAGAGAGTCCTTCAACCTGACCCGGTCATCTTCCTGGACTTGGGCTCGCGATGCTGCAGGGACACAGTCCCCTTTGCTTCCGGATTCGCCAAGCCAAGCCCTGCCCCGGGGCTTTGCCCAGCCTGTCCCCCCTCAGTGGAGCTCCTGTCCCCTGGGAATAGGCAGGACCGCCCCTCCCACCGGGGAGGGCTTGGCTTCAACGTCACCCCTTCTGTGACCCCTGTCAGCCTCTCCACCTGCTTCTGCTCCTAAGAAACCACGTCTCGCTCCTCCGGTCTCAGTGTCAGTGCTCGTGTCCCTGTCGAGGTTCCGATCCGCGTCTTCGTGGATTTACGTCTACCTGTGGTCTATTATCTACCTGCTATCCGTCATCTGTTACCTAACCAACCATCTGCCCACCTACCCATCTAACCTGTCAATCGTCTACCCACCTCTTCTTTATTATCTATCTAATCCAATCCTCTATCAATCTTCCACCAAGGGATCTCCATCTACCTCTCATCTCTCTCTCTGTGTCTGTGTCTCTATCCCTGGATCAATCTATCTGTCTGCCTATCTATTACCTATTATTCACCTATCATCTAACTACCTATTAATCACCTATCATCTATCTCTGTATCTCTTTATCTATCATCCGTGCTTCTATCATCTATTATTTATCTATAACCTGTTTGTCTGTGTGTCTGTCTATCTGTCTGTCTATGAACGACAGTGGTTAGAAATTGAGGAAGCCTCTGCCCCCTGTAGAGACTTGACAGTGTCTGGAGAAATTTCCGGCTGTCACAGCAGAGGAGGGGGCTCCTGGCCTGTGCTGGGTAGACACCAGGGACACGGCTCAGGCCCCCACAGAGCATGAGACACCCCCCCTTCAGGGTCCTCCGGCTGAGAAACGCAAGTGGAGAGGATGAAGGCGTCTTAAGAGATGGAATTCTGGCGCAGAAACAGCAGGCTGGGGCACATCCCCACTCCCCACCCCCCAACACAAAGCTCCAGGTTCTGGCACAGAATCACCTCTGAATCAGCCTCGGGGGCTCAAAAGCAGAGCGTAGCAACACTCAGCCTCCAGGGAAGCCATTGCTCCCGGGGAGGCCAGGACCAGTGTCACCTCGCATCCTTGCAGGACCTGATCTTTCATTAAAAATTTTATTTTTCTTTTCTTTTTTTTGGGGGGGGGGTGTGCTGCACCTGCAGCATATGGAGGTTCCCAGGCTAGGGGTCCAATCGGAGCTGCAGCTGCCAGCCTATACCACAGCCACAGCCACGCGGGATCCAAGCCACGTCCGCGACCTACACCGCAGCTCACGGCAACACCAGATCCCTCACCCACTGAGTGAGTTCACTGCCTACCATCTCTCTTTCATCTGTTATTATCTACCACCTGTCCATCTATCATCTATCTCTGTATCTCTTTATCGAATGATCTTCTATGTATCCATCGTCTATTATTTATCTATAACCTGTCTGTCTGTCTGTCAGGTTCTTAACCCGCTGAGCCACCACAGGAACTCCAAAAATCTACCATTTAAAAATCCATCTTGCAGGTGGCCTCAGATTGTAAGAAGCGTCTGCTCCCAGCACCGCAAGGGGAGAGGAAAGCGAGCTGTCTTAACTCCTCACTGGGGGCCCTCGTGCAGAAACCCAGGCTAAGGTGCTGTTCTGCACGGGCGCACATGGGTTCCACAGCTGCCCCTCCACGGCCTGCCCTTGCATCGCCTGGTAAGGACGGCATCTCCTTATTCTTTTCCTTTGTGCTCCAGTTTCTCCTTCACGCTGGCAAATGCACAGACCCACCATGACTTGCAGAATTTCCAAAGCACAGAGCTCCCGCTCTGCCCAGCACGTCGGCTCGGGCATCAATGACTAATGTGTGCTGCAGCCCAGCCGGGGGCGGGGGCGGGCGGGCGGGCGCTCCGAGGGCTTGGTGGCCGTGGCTCTGCCCTTGGCCAGGGCCTCCCCGCTCCCCGCCACGTCGGGCGCTTTAAAGTCAGAAGCACTCTCTCCTGGGCAGGAAACTAAATTAATTTCCAAGGGACCGGCAGAGATCAGGGTGAAGCTGCTCAGAAATGAATAGGAATTGCAAATGAACCACCGAGGGTGAGAACGGGGATGTGACCGCAGAGGGAGAGACAGAGACAGACAGAGACAGAGACAGAGACCGAAAGAGGGAGACACAGAGAGAGAGAGACAGAGAAAGAAACACCAAGAGTAGAGAGAGAGACAGAGAGACAAGGAGAGACAGGGACAAAAAGACACAGAGACAGACAGACAGAGACAGAGAGACAGAGACCAAAAGAGGGAGACACAGAGAGAGAGACAGAGAAACACCAAGAGTAGAGAGAGAGACAGAGAGACAAAGAGAGACAGGGACAAAAAGATACAGAGACAAAGACAGAGAGACACAGAGACAGAGAGAGAGAGGAAGAGAGAGAGAGTGGAGGGAAGGGAGAGAGCCTGCATCAAGGATTTTTTTTTTTTTTAAGAGTCATTCTTGGGCGTTCCCATTGTGGCTCAGCGGGTTATGAACCCAGCTAGTACCCATGAGGATGCAGGCTCAATCCCTGGCCTTGCTCAGTGGGTTAAGGACACGGCGTGGCCGCGAGCTATGCTGTAGGTTGGAGTCACGGCTCAGATCCCACGTTGCTGTGGCTGTGGTGTCAGCCGGCACCTGCAGCTCCGATTCGACCCCTTGCCTGGGGTCTGCCCATGAGCAGCAGATGCGGCCCTGAAAAGACCAAAATAAGTACATCAATAAAACAGGACACAAATCAACATCTCTGCAGAGAGAAAAGCAGACTCACAGACAGAGAGCCCAGATCTGCGGCTCTCCAGGGAAGGAGCCGATGGGGAGTCTGGGGTCAGCAGATGCTACTTGTATTCAGGAAGGACATATGACAAGGCCACTGAGGTTCACGGCGGAACGTGTGTGGCGTTAAGGCCGGTGCACCCCAGGCTGGGGGGGCTGGTCAGTGTGTAGTCAGAATCGAGGGTGAAGACAGACATAGAGCAGGCAGGTATCTGCAACGCAGAACCCCCAGCCCTTTGGGGAGACCTGTTCTCCCGGGGCGGTGGGGGGGGGCACCATTGCAACTCCCCATCTTCTCCAGGTCACCACGTGACCTGGTACAGCTGGTCCCCCGTCCACCACGAGTGTGTCACAGACGGCGACAAGCGCTCAGGGTCAAGTGCCCTGACCCCCGAGTGATACTGAATGGCTGCCCGGGACTGCTCCTGCCTCACTTCTGAGGTCCGCGTGGGTCTCGTGAGTGATGCTGCAACCGAGCAGGACCGCCAGCTCCTTGCCGGGACGGGACCCCGCACGGCGCCACGTCCCCCGCCTGCCTGCCGTCTGTAGACAGGCTTTCGCCTCCCAGGCTGTCCCCGAGCTCCGAGGGGCAGATTGAATCTGAAATGTGAGGAAGTGCAGAAGCGAAGGAAAGCCGTCAAGCCAGCCCCAGAGCCACCGTCTTGCCTTCGACGAAGTCGAGGACCTTCTGTTCTTCCTCGAGGGTGAGCGACGGAGGTCCAAGCCGTGGCCTGGAGGTGTTTTGCGGACACTGAAACCCCCGCCAGGCTGGAAGACGTTACCTGCGTGCTGCCCACCTGCACGGAGACCCGGGACCCACTGGAACCAGAAGGTGGGTGACACTGACTCCACCCCACCCACCATCAGAAGAAAGTCCATGAGCTGATCACCTGTATTTACTTATTTATCTATTTTTATTGTTTTTGCTTTTTAGGGCTGCACCTACGGCATATGGAGGTTTCCAGGCTAGGGGGCTAATCCGAGCTGTAGCCACCAGCCTACGCCACAGCCACAGCAATGCAGGATCCGAGCCGTGTCTGCGACCTACAGCACAGCTCACGGCAACACCAGATCCCGGACCCACTGAGCGAGGCCAGGGATCGAACCCGCATCTTCATCGATACTAGTCAGATTCATTTCACTCCCTGCTCTGTCTTTCAAAAACCTTTTCCTGAAAGAATGTATGTGTGTGTGTATATATGTATGTACGTATGACTGGGTCACTTTGCTGTACAGCAGAAATTGACAGAACACTGTAAACCAACTGTAAAAAAATTGAAACCTAAAAAAAGAAAATATAAAATAGTTCAATAAATAAAAACCTTTCCCTGAAAGCCATGGGGAAGTTCGGGTCTTTTGAGCACGAGCTGCCCGTTCTTGCTCGGCACCTGCAATAAACCCTGCCCTCTCCTCCCGGGGTCAGCAGACAGGCTTTGCTGCGTGCAGGTGAGGGGATCCGGGCTTCGTGCAGTCCCAATGTGTCTGAGCAGCTCATGTCCCAACTGGTTACAGAAAAGAAGTAACAGGCTACACACAAGTGACACGGTGACAGCACAGCCATGCCGGGGACAACCGTTCTGGGACGCGGCTGAGAGCGGACCAGGCCCCTCTGGGAGACGCAGAGTCTGCGCCGTGGGTGGTACAGTCCTTTGCCTGCCCCTTTCCATCTCGTTCCAGAACGTTTGCATTCCTTCAAAAGGAGACCCCGTTCCCATCAGAGGTCACTCCAAGCCCCCTCCCCCAGCCCCCGGCAACCACCTGCCCACTTTCTCTCTCTGTGCCTGGTTTCTCTCCCCGAGCATCGAGTTGACTTAGAATCGGTATAAAAGGGGAGGAGAGAGAAATTAGGAGTTTGGGAGGGACAGATACACACGATTATAAACAAAATAGATACGCCACAAGGACCCACTGCAGAGCACACGGAACTGTATTCAATACTTTGTAATAAGCTACAAGGAAAAGACTCTGAAAAAGAATACATATGCATAGGGACCACGGAAGCACTGTGCTGGGCACCTGAAATGAATACAACATGATAAATCCACTCTACTTCAATAAGTAAAAAACACTCCCAGACTCTCCCAAAGGAATCTATATTTAAAAAATAATCACTGAAAAAATAATCATTATAAGCCTCTACAGTATATGAAGCGATTCAAACTGCAGCCACCACGTGATGTCACAACCCCTGTATCCGAATGGCTAAACTGAAAATACTGACGGAGTTCCCGTCGTGTCACAGCGGTAACCCACCCACCTAGTATCCCTGAGGCCATGGGTTCAATCCCGGGCCTCGCTCAGTGGGTTCAGGATCCTGTGTTGCCATGAGCCGTGCTGTAGGTCGCAGACGTGGCTCAGATCTGGCATTGCTGTGGCTGTGGCTGTGGCTGTGGCTGGCAGCTGCAGCTCCGATTGGACCCTTAGCCTGGGAACCTCCATATGCCACAGGTGCGACTTAAAAAAGCAAAAAACAAAAAGATGGAAAGAAAAGACAAGACGGCTAATAGCAAGTGCTGGGGAGGACTGGAGCAGCGGGACTCCCACGTGTGGCGGGCGGGGAGGCAAAACGGCACCACCTCTCTGGAAAAACCGTTTGGCCATTTCTTACAAGGTTCAACATACTCTCAGCATAATGACCCAGCAATCCCACGCCTAGATGTTTATCCAAGAGAAATAAAAGCGTGTGTCCACATAAAAACCTGTATGGGACCGTCAATAGCATCATTCTGCATAAACCACCCCAAAATGGAAACCACTTGGCTTTCCATCAGTGGAGAAGGGATTACCTACCGGGGAGCACACATGCCATGGAATATTACTCAGCGATGAAAAGGAACGGATCACTGTTCCACGCGATGACTCGGCTGAGTCTCAGGTGCATCCTGCTGGGTGCAGGAAGACAGCTACCTGCAAACGGCTCAGTACTGCAGGGTGTAGTGCAGGGTGTACAGAAAAGAAACAGACCCCTGGCTGCCAGGGATGAGGGCTGGAGAGAGGGTCTGACTGGGAAAAAAGTCCAGGAGGAGGGAATTGTCTGCAGTGATGGAAATGTTCTAAGTCCCATCAGGAGGTGGTAATGACGAGAACATATGCACGGGAGTTCCCTTGGTGGGTCAGTGGGTTAAGGACCTGATGTTGTCTCTGTGAGGATGTGGATTGGATCCCTGGCCTCACTCAGTGGGTTAGGGATCCGGCGTTGCTTTGAGCTGTGGTGTAGGTCACCGATGTGGCTCAGATCCACGGTGCTGTGGCTGTGGTGTAGGCTGGCGGTTGCAGCTCTGATTCGACCCCTAGCCCGGGAAGCTTCATACACAGCAGGTGCGGCTGCAAAAAGAAAAAAAAAAAAAAAGAATGTGAGTTAAAATTCACATGACTGTACTCCAAAAATGCTTGATTGTATGTAAAATGTTGAAAAGACCTCTATGTGGAGTTCCCTGGTGGCTCAGTGGGTTAAGGGTCCAGTGTTGTCATGGCAGCACCTCGGGTGGCTGCTGCGGCCCAGGTTCAATCCCTGGTCCGGACCCTTCATGACTGCAGCCAAAAATTTTTTTCCTTCATTTTTTAAATAAAAGAAAGTAAAAGAACTCTATATGTTCAAAAACTTGAAAGTGGAATTACCCTATGATTTGACCATTCCACATCTGGGTCTTTACCCCAGAGGTAAAAGCAGGGATGTGAACAGGTATTTGCACCCTTGTGTTCACAGCAGCACTGTTCACCGTGGCCAAGAGGTGGAAGCAAACCTTACATGTCCTTCGATGGATGGATGGATGGATGAACAGAACGGGATCCATCCACGGAATGGAATACTATGCAAGCATGAAAAAGAACACGGCTACAACGTAGATGGACCTTGGGGACACAGAAATAAAGACGCTCAGAGAAAGAAAGTCACAGACAGATACATGCTGCAGGGTTCCACTCTCAGGAGGTGCCTAGAGGAGTCAGAATCACACAGACAGAAAGGAGACGGCAGGGCGGGAGCTGGGGACTCAGGGTTTCATGGGGACAGCGTCTCCGGTTGGGAAGACGAAATGGCTCCGGAGGTGATGGTGGGGGTGGCTGCACAACAAGGTAACGGTATTAAACACCACTGCACGATGCCCTTTAAAATGGTCAAGATGGGATAGTCTCTACTCCTTTTTTTTTTTTTAACCACAATTAAAAATTTTTAAATCGATTTAAAAGATTTCTGGGTGAAAACTGTGCATTCGAAGAGAGCATGCAACATCACCTAGGAGCTCAGGCAGAAGATACTGTGAGTGCTGTTTACACGGACTTTTCTGTCTGCTCTTGAAAATGCTCGTTTTCAGTGAAATGCAAGCTAAGTCCGTGTGGGGTGCATCAGGGAACAGGAGCAAAGGCTCTGCCTGCCGGGGTGCCGTGAACCCGGAAAGCTGCAGGCCCAGGAAACACTCACCATCTCTGGCTGGCTGGCCGTCTCTGTCTGTCTGTCTCTCTGTCTGTCTCTGTTTCTCTCTATACCCATCTCTCTGTCTTTCTATACATCTCTCTCTGACTCTGACTCTGTCTCCCTGTCTCTTTCTGTCTCTGTCTCTCTGTCTGTCTGTCTCTCTTTCTCTGTGTATGTGTCTGTCTGTCTGTCTCCCTATCTCTTTCTGTCTGTCTCTGTCTCTCTTTCTATCCATCTCTCTGTATCTGTCTACCTGTCTCCCTCTTTTTGTCTCTGTCTGTCCGTCTCTGTCTCCCACTATCCATCTCTCTTTCTACCCTTCTCTCTCTGACTGTCTCTATCTCCCTGTCTCTTTCTGTCTCTGTCTCTCTGTCTGTCTGTCTCTGCCTCTCTCTCACTACCCGTCTCTCTTTCTCTGTGTGTCTCTGTCTCTCTTTCTATCCATCTCTCTGTCTGTCTCTCTCTTTTTGTCTCTGTCTGTCTCCCACTACCCATCTTTCTGTCTGTCTCTCTTTCTCTGTCTCTCTATGTCTCTGTCTGTCTCCCTGTCTCTCTCCCACCCCCACGGGTCCAGAGCTGAACTGAACGTGGCACTGAGAAACCACGATTGCAGAAAGGCCAAGTATGTCCCTGTCCCTCACTTGGTGCAGCAGGATCCCTGCCTTGATCCGTGAAACCCCTCGCCGCCGTCCAGAGGCTGGGCACAGCAGCAGTTCTGTCCAGATGTGGAGGCTGTGTCTCCAGGAGGGGCGCCTGGTCCAGGCGTACATACAGGCTGTGGCGGGGGCGGGGTGTGGGGTGTGTGCCCACCAGCTTCTCCCAGCATCCCAGACCCTCGAGCGCTCAGAGAGGGTGATCCCAGGACACCTTCCCTCGGAAAAGTACACAGCAGTGCTCCCGGGCTGGGGCTGCAACTCAGGGGCTTTTTTTGTTTTGGTTGGTTTTGTTAATTTGGTCTGGAACAGACAGAAAACTCACTTGGGATTTTGATGTGCATTCGAGCTCTGCAACCGTAAAATTGAGTTGCGTACAGCTTGAGATGCTTCAGTCTTTGTTGTGCCCCAAGGGGTTCCTGAAGAGAGCAGGCTCGACTCCCAGGGGACATTTGGTGATGTCTGGGGACATTCTGGGGTGTCACCACCCTGGCACATGGTGGATGGAGACAGGGGACCCAGCTCAACCCCCCACAGAGCACAAGAGGCACCCAGCGGAGTTCTCCGGACCCAGTGTCCGCAGTGAGAGGCTGAGAAACCCGGACCTGACCCGAGACACTCCGTCTGTCTCCGTGTCTGTGTATACAGCCAGCATCTATCTACTGTCCATCAGTCCCTCAATGCCTCCTCCTGCCTTCCTTCCCTTCTTTCTTTCTCTTTCTTTCTCCTTCTTTTCTTTTTCTTTCTTCTTTTCTTCCTCCCTCCCTTCTTTCTATTATCTATCATCTACTGAGTATGTATTTAGCATCTATTTATCATCTATTGTCTACTGACTCATCAGTCCATGTAATTATATCACCACCTATTGATCTATGTAACTAATAACTATCTCTATGTCTGTCTGTCTCTCATCTATGTATCTGTATCTATGTATCTATCTTTCACCTATGTGTCAATCCATCAATCTATGTAAATATGTAACTATGTATGTATCTACCATCTATGTATCTGCATCTATGTATCTATCACCTATTTGTCCACCCATCAATCTATGTAACCACATAACTCTGTGTGTGTGTGTGTGTGTGTCTATCTGTCATCTGTCATCTCAGCATCTGCCTCTATCTATGGCCGTGGTTTGCAACCAAAGACCATTTTACTTCCCTAGAAACACCTGCTGTTGCCTAGGGACATTTTTATTGTCACAATTTGGGGGCTCCTGACCTCTGGGGGGTGGAGACCAGGGACCCTGCTCAACCCCCCACAGAGCACAGGACACTCCCCCCGTCAGAGTCCTCCAGCCCCCAGTATCCATCCCGTGCAGGTGGAGAATACCGGGGGAAGCCGCTAAGACCATCCCATCCCATATAATTTCTGCATATTATATATAATGTTTTTTTCACGAATCGAAATGTGAGAAACCCAAGGGCTAGGCGTCAGGCTACTTGGTCCTGCTTCCTGGCTGTGTCCTGACTTCCCTCTGGCGATTTACAAACTGCAGAGACACGTCCATTCTCTGGTTTGACATCCTGAGGCTCCATCCCTCTTTTCCAAGCAGAGAGGTGCCACCTGCCCTGCCAGGCGATGCTCTCGGTCCTTTTCCTCAGGTAAGAATTTTGCATCCATAGTTCAACCAGGTGCCCCTGTCCCTAACATGCAAAGCACGTCCTGAAAGAAAATCCTGTGCTTTGCGGCAGCTTCTTGAACTCCCTGCATCTCAAGGACTGGTTTCTAATTCAGTCCAGACTCGGCAGAGGTACAGGACCATTCAGGCCGTGCCTCTAGGTCCCTGCGGTCCTAGGAAATTGATGGTCACATTTCACTCTGCTTTGGGAGTTATCGAAACTTCCATGGAGCTCCGACTGTAGCTCAGTGGTAACAATCCCAACTAGCATCCATGAGGACACGGGTTCGATCCCTGGCCTCGCTCAGTGGGTTAAGGATGTGGCACTGCCGTGAGCTTCGGTGTAGGTCACAGATGCGGCTCAGATCTGGCGTGGCTGTGGCTGTGGTGCAGATCGGTGGCTACAGCTCCTACTTGAACCCTAGCCTGGGAACCTCCATATGCCAAGGGGGCACCCGCAAACACACACACACACACACAAACCTTCCAGGAAAGAATTTCAAAGACGGGCAGACTATGACGGAACCCAAAGGGGTCCGTTCCTTTCCGTTCTGAAAGTGGCTGGAACTCTTCCTCTTTTTCCCTCCTTCCTGCCCTTTAGAGACAGGAAGGCAGTTTTCCAGGGAAGCAGGGCTTCTGCCACAAGGGAGCACTGCAGCCTGCTTGCCTTTGCTGATGATGCCTGAGGTCACAACAATAAAATAAAAAGGGAGGCTGCCGACAGCCAGTGACATTCAGTGACAGCCAGGGCCATGGGGATCTATGGCCCCAGTGCCTGGGAGGCTGGTCCAGTGCTTGGGGAAGGAGGACCTGCTTCCAGAGGTTATCTGTTCTCAACATGAAAGCATGAACTGCTGCATCCTTGCAAAGCAGGCGACAGATGACCTTGGAGATGGATGGTGGCTGTGTTTTGCATCCTGGAGCCTTGACGGTACTCGAAAGTGAAGGCTTGGACCCAGTAGCTCAGGGCTTCCTGGCCAAGACGTGCCTCCACACAGCGTTTCTCAAAAGCATCAGGTGTCCAAATGTCACACGCAGAAATATGACATGTGCGTGCTGTCGGACGGGGACCTGAGAGCCCAAGGCGGGGGTGGGGACCTCATTTGCAAGTTGCAGAGACAGTTAAATGAGATGATATTGGAAATGTCTTGACACCAAGTAACAGCTGCGCGAGTGGAAGCCACATCCCCTGTCTTACTTCCTGACGTTGTTTATTTTATCTTTTATTACTCAATGAATTTATTACACTTATAGTTGTACAATGATCATCACAATCCAATTTTACAGCATGTCCATCCCACAATCCCAGTGCATCCCCCCACCCCCAACCTGTCTCCTTTGGAAACCATAAGTTTTTCAATGTCTGTGAGTCAGCATCTGTTCTGCAAAGACGTTCACTGTGTCCTTTTTTCAGATTCCGCATGTCAGTGAAAGCATTGGATGCTGGTGTCTCATTGTCTGGCTGACTTCACTTAGCATGAAATTTCTAGGTCCATCCATGTTGCTAAAAATGCTGGTATTTCGTTCTTTTTGATGGCTGAGTAATATTCCATTGTGTATATGGACCACATCTTCTGGATCCACTCCTCTGTCGATGGACATTGAGGTTGTTTCCATGTCTTGGCTATTGAATATAGTGCTGCAATGAACATCAGAGTATATGTGTCTTTGCGAGTCATGGTTTTCTCTAGATAGATGGCCAGGCATGGGATTGCTGGATCAAATGGTAATTCTATTTCTAGTTTTCTGAGGAATCTCCATATTGTTTTCCACAGTGGTTGCACCAATTTACATTCCCACCAACAGCATAATAGGGTTCCCTTTCTCCACACCATCTCCAGCACTTATTGTTTGTAGACTTTTGGATGATGGCCATTCTGGCTGGTGTGTGGTACCTCATAGTGGTTTTGATTTGCATTTCTCTAATCATGAGTGACATTAAGCATCTTTTCATGTGTTTCTTGGCCATCTGCATGTCTTCTTTGGAGAACTGTCTGTTTAGATCTTCTGCCCATTTTTTGATGGGGTTGTTTGTCTTTTTGGTATTGAGCTGCAGAAGGTGTTTATAAATTTTGGAGATGAATCCCTTGTCAGTCATTTCCTTTGCAAAGATTTTCTCCCATTCTGTGGGTTGTCTTTTTGTGTTGTTTAGGGTTCCCTTTGCTGTGCAGAAACTTTTAAGTTTAATTAGGTTCCATTTGTTCATTTCTCTTTTCACTGTCACTGCCCTAAGATATGGATCTGAGAAGATGTTGCTGTTGTTTATGTCGGAGGGTGTTTGGCCTATGTTTTCCGCTAAGAGTTTTATAGTGTCTGGTCTTATACCTACGTCTTTAATCCATTTGGAATTTATTTTTGTGTATGGGGTTAGGGAGTGTTCTAATTTCTTTCTTTTGCATGTGGCTGTCCAGTTTTCCCAGCACCACTTATTGAACAGGCTGTCTTTTTTCCATTGTATATTCTTGCCTCCTTTGTCATTGATTAGTTGGCTGTAGATGCGTGGGTTTAATTCTGGGCTTTCTATCCTGTTCCACTGATCTATATTTCTGTCTTTGTGCCAGTACCATATGGTTTTGATGATTGTTGCTTTGTAGTATAGTCTGAAGTCCAGGAGCCTGATTCCTCCAGGCTCATTTTTCTTCTTCAGGATATCTTTGGCTATTCTGGGTCTTTTGCGCTTCCAAACAAACTTTAAAATATTTTGTTCCAAGTTCTGTGGAAAATGTCCTTGGTAATTTGATAGGGATTGCACTGGATCTGTACATTGCCTTAGGTAGTATAGTCATTTGGATAATATGGACTCTTCCAATACAAAAGCATGGTATATCTTTCCACATATTTGTGTCATCTTTGATCTCTTTCATCAGAGTCTTATAGTTTTCAGAGTACAGGTCTTTTGTCTCTTTGGGTAGGTTTACTCCTAGGAATTTTATTTTTTGGATGCGATGGTAAACAGGATTGCTTCCCTAATTTCTCTTTCTCCTCTTTCATTGTTAGTATATAGAAATGCCTTCGATTTCTGTGTATTAATTTTGTATCCTGCGACTTTACCAAATTCGTAGATGAGCTCTAACAGTTTTCTGGTAGAGCCTTTAGGATTCTCTAAGTATAGTGTCATGTCATCTGCAAATAGCAATAGTTTTACTTCTTCTTTTCCAATTTGGATTCTTTTTATCTCTTTTACTTCTCTGATTGCCATGGCTAGGACTTCCAGAACTATGTTGAAGAGTAGTGCTGAGAGCGGACATCCTTGTCTTGTTCCTGATCTCAGCAGGAATTCTTTCAGCTTTTCACCATTGAGAATGATGTTCGCTGGGGGTTTGTCATATATGGCCTTTATGATGTTGAGGTAGGTTCCCTCTATGCCCACTTTCTGAAGGGTTTTTATCAGAAATGGGTGTTAGATTTTGTCAAATGCTTTTTCTGCATCTATTAAGAGGACCATATGATTTTTATTCTTCAGTTTGTTAATGTGGTGTATCCCACTGACGGATTTGCGGATATTGAAGAATGCTTGCATCCCTGGGATAAATCCCACTTGATCATGATGTACAATCCTTTTAATGTATTGTTGGATGCGGTTTGGTAGTATTTTGTTGAGGATTTTTGCATCAATGTTCATCAGTGAAATTGGCCTGTAGTTTTCTTTTGTTGTGGTGTCCTTGTCTGGTTTTGGTACCAGGGTGACGGTGGCCTCATAGAGTGAGTTTGGGAGTATCCCTTCCTCTGCAGTTTTTTGAAATAGTTTCAGGAGAGGTGTTAGCTCTTCTCTAAATGTTTGATGTAATTCGCCTGTGAAGCCATCTGGTCCTGGACTTTTGTTTGTTGGAAGTTTTTTAATCACAGTTTCAATTTCAGTACTTGTGATGGGTCTGTTCATCTTTTCTATTTCATCTTGGTTTAGTCTTGGAAGAGTGTACTTTTGTAAGAATTTGCCCATATCTTCTAGGTGTTCCATTTTATTGGCATATGGTTGCATATAGTAGTCTCTTACGGTCCTTTGTATTTCTGTGGTGTCCGTTGTTACTTCTTTTTCATTTCTAATTTTATTGACTTGAGTCCTCTCTCTTTTTTTCTTGATAAGTCTGGCTAAGGGTTTATCAAATTTCAAAGAACCAGCTTTTTGGTTTTTTGATCTTTTCTTTTTTTTTTTTTTTTTTTTGGTTGTTTTTTGTTTGTTTGTTTTTGTCTTTTCTGTGACATATGGAGTTTCCCAGGCTAGGAGTTGAAATCAGAGCTGGAGCCACTGGCCTACGCCAGGGCCACAGCAATGTGGGATCCGAGCTCCGTCTGAGACCTACACCACAGCTCATGGCAACACTGGATCCTTAACCCTCTGAGCAAGGCCAGGGATTGAACCCTCAACCTCTTGGTTCCTAGTCAGATGCATTAACCATTGAGCCATGACAGGAACTTCATCTTTTCTATGGTTTTCTTTGTTTCTATTTCATTGATTTCTGCTCTCATCTTTACGATTTCTTTCCTTCTACTACTTTTAGGTCTTGTCTGTTCTTCTCTCTCGAGCTGCTTTAGATGTAAAGTTAGCTTGTTTCTTTTAGCTTTTTCTTGTTTTCTGAGGTGGGCTTGTATTGCTATAAACATTCCTCTTAGAACGGCTTTTGCTGCATCCCATAGATTTTGGAGTGTTGTATCTTTGTGGTCATTTACTTCTAGGTCTTTTTTAATTTCCTCTTTGATTTCTTCAGTGACCCATTGGTTGTTGAGTAGCATGTTGTTTCGTCTCCATGTGTTTGTGTCTTTTGCAGTTTTATTCTTGTTGTTGATGCCCAGTTGTATAGCGTTGTGGTCAGAAAAGATGCTTGATATGATTTCAATTTTCTTAAAATTACCCAAGTTGGATTTGTAGCCCAGGACATGATCCATCTTAGAGAATGTTCCATGTGCACTTGGGCAGAATGTGTATTCTGCTGCTTTGGGATGGAGTGTCCTATAAATATCTATTTAGTCCATCTGGTCTAATGCTTCATTCAGGGCCTGTGTTTCCTTATGGATTTTCTGTCTGGATGATCTGTCCATTGCTGTAAGTGGGGTGTTAAAGTCCCCCACGATGATTGTGGTATTGTCGATTTGTCCTTTTAAGGTTGTTAGCAGTTGCCTTATATATGGTGGTGAACCTGTGTTGGGTGTGTAGATATTTAAAATTGTTTTATCTTCTTCTTGGATTGATCCTTTGATCATTATGTAGTAACCTTCCTTGTCCCTTAAAATATTCTTCATTTTAAAGTCTATTTTGTCTGATATGAGTATTGTGACTCCAGCTTTCTTTTGATTCCCATTTGCATGGAATATTTTCTTCCATCCTCTCACTTTCAATTCTTCATATTGTTTAGAATAATTACTTTTCATTGGGCTGAACCAGGACACAAATGGACCTGAGGGCTGGCCCATCTCTAAGACAAGATGTAATACCCAACAGCCCACTGTGTGTGTGGGGGGGTGTTCTGCCCCCGCATCAAGCACTGGGCTTAGGTGGACGGGAGCTAGGGGGTCACCCCCATTCCTGGAAATGGAGGGTGACGTCTGACGTCCATCGGAACCCACAGCATCACACTATGTCAACGCTAGCATCACTGCCATCAACGTCCCTGGAAAATCACTCTTGCCCACTGGAAACCACAGCTCAGTAACCCTCACCCCCACCCTGGAGGGGTTCCTTCCACAAGCGAGCTGGGTGTCATGGAAAGACACAAAGGAGGGTTGGCCAAGACTGGGGCTGTTTCATTAGTCAGTTGGATCCCCTTCAAAGCAACGTGAAGGTCAATGCCTGGGAGGAGGGGCAGAGAAGAAAGCAGAGCCCAGCTAGGAGCCACTCTGCATCTGCTCTATAACCAACAGTTTATTTTATGGAGGGAAGACTCCCAGGATGTGAGACGAATCATTTCAAGTGGACCCTTCATTTCAGGGGCCCTGAGCACACTCAGCAGGCTGTGCAACCACCACCTCCATCTGGTCCCAGAACACTCTTGTCCCCCTAAAAGGAGTCCCCGTCCCCATCTGCAGTCACTCCTCCCAGCCCCTGGCAAACACGAATCCACTTTCTGTCTCTTTAGATTTAACCCTTCTGGATATTTTGCAGAAATGGAATCAGGTAAGGTGTAGCCTTTTGTGTCTGGCTCCTTTCACTTAGGGGCTTTTCAAGGTAGGTCCACAATGTAACCTACATGAAGACACCATTCCTTTTTCATGCCCAAATAATATTCCACTGTAGGGATGCAGATTAATACTTTTTTTTTTTTTTGGTCTTTTTAGGGCCACATCTGTGGCATATGGAAGTTCCAAGGCTAGGTGGAATCGGAGCTGTGGCTGCTGTCTACACCACAGCCACAGCAACGTGGGATCCAAGCCGAATTTGTGATCTACACCCCAGCTCACAACAATGCTGAATCTTCAACCCACTGAGCAAGGCCAGGGATCAAACCTACATCCTCATGGATACTAGTTGGGTTCATTACCACTGAGCCACAACAGGAACTCCCAACACATTTTTTTTAAGGGCCACACCCACAGCATCTGGAGGTTCCCAGCCTAGGGGTCTAATTGGAGCTACAGATGCCAGACTACACCACATCCACAGCAATGCCAGATCATTAACCCATTGAGCAAGGCTGGGGGTGGAACCCGCAACCTCATGGTTCCTAGTCGGATTCATTTCCACTGCACCATGACAGGAATTCCCCAACACATTTATAATAAAAGGAAGTCAGAGATACTACCACCTGCAGACAAATGTCCTAAGAGCCGTGTAATGTCCCCATAATGCAAACGACCAAAAAGCCACACCCATTTGAATATGACAATGCTGGGATCACCATCCACCCCTGAAGGGGGTGAAGCAGTAAAGCACTCCCCCCACATGCTGGATCCAAGAAGGGGCCTTCTGCAATCAGAGGCAGCCCCAGGCCTGGTGAGCTGGTAACTCAAATGCCACAAGCTGCCATCCGCCATATGCTTTCCGCACGTGGCAAGCAATCAAGCCTGGGATAATTGTCTACGAATGCCATGGTCACCTGCCTGGAAATGCAACCTCTTGCAACAACGTGTAAATAAAGTTGAGTGCTAGGCTGGGGTCACTTATCAACAGAATTTCCCCATATGTGGACAGCTGGCCAGACATTGCAAAGACATGTGCAGGACTTTGGGGAAACCTTCGCCCTGGGCACCTTGTCCTGTGCCTCATAACAAATCTAACCTGTGCACCAGCGCCAGTGTGAGGTCCACCCAGGGTGCCTCACTCCACCTTTTCCTGAACCCCGTAGAGAAACACCACCATTTCAAAACTTGAGGGTGTCGGGAAAGAAAAGCCAGATCACTAGGTCCACGTGAGCCGGGCCATACCCAATGGTAACATGAGGCACAGCAAAGATTTCTGCAGCCTTAAAACCCTTCTAGATGCATCCGTTCCTCCAAGTCTTATAACCATAAAAAGACCCCTTGAACAGAAAAGGATACTCGGGATCCTGGAGGGTTAACCACTTGCCCCAAATGACACGGTTGGCAAGAGACATTTCACACTGTATCTGCAAATCAAACCATCACATCATCCACCTTAAAGAGATGCAACTTCTACCGGTCAGTGAGACTTCCATAAAGCCAGAAAAAAATAAAGTGAATATTCTTCCCCCAAAGGTATGTTTCTCTAAGTTCCCGTGCTATCTTTTTTTTTTTTTTTACCCAGGATGTCTTGAATGACAGCATTTCACCATATCTGCACATCTGGCAGCAAGGTAGACCAGAAGTTCCATCGGGGCTCTGAAGGATAGGACAAGGTTCTCAATGAATTAGAACAGATGGACTTTTTAACACATCACTGGACCCATGATGATAAAGTGATTATTACTATTATTATTTTTTGCTATTTAGGGCCACATCTGCAGCATATGGAAGTTCCCAGGCGAGGGGCGGAAACGGAGCTACAGCTGCCAGCCTGCACCACAGCCACAGAAACGTGGGATATGAGCCATGTCTTTGACCTACACCACAGCTCACGGCAACGCCGGATCCTTAACCCACTGAGCGAGGCCAGGGATCAAACCCGCATCCTCATGGACACAAGTCAGGTTTGTTATGGCAGAGCCCCAAAAGGAACTCCCGAGATAATTCTTTTTAATGGTATATACTTGGTAATTTCAAAATATGCATTCAGTAGCCCGTGGAGTGAAGATGAACCATGAAAGTTAGGACTGAACCACAGGCTCTTTGAAATGCAGCCCAAGTGATGGAGAGAAATGGGGATTCTCAGACCAGAAGTATGAAACATAAAAAAATAAAGGGCATGTATTAAATCAGGAAGTTAGACACGACATGCCAGAATGAAGGCAAAAAGGGAAGAAAGAGATGCAATCAATCTCGCCAGAAGTTGTAAGTTAGCAATAAACGCAAAGACGGGTAAAAGCTGATTTGTGAACCTCAGAAGATACTTCACCGCCAAGGGACCCAAAGATCAGAGCCTTCCCAAACTTTACCATGTACAGCTGTCCCCCTCTGCATAGGTGGAAACCCAGGACGTCCTTATGTTTGGGACTGTGCTTGTGCTTTTATGGCCATCAGTACACAAGGTTCAGATTTAGACTCAACCCCTAGGATCCTGGTACCCAGACAACAGAAAATCCAAGTCCACCTCATTTCTCTGCTTAAGCGACACAGTCAATGACTCCAGAGCTTGGACGGAAAACGGTGTCTGGCATGGATTTACCCCTGAGCATCCCTCACACAGAGAGCACAGCAAACCCTGGTGCACAGAGGACACGTTTGAGGATCACCATTTGACGGAAGAGGAATCGAAAGACAGAGCTTGAAAAGCTTCACCACAGCACCCACGGAGATCTGACACCTCCCCAGGACCAGCCCATGAGGGACATGGGCATGGCGCCACCTCCCTGACCCCTGGGTCCCCTGAGAAGCTTCCTCAGTCAACCTCCCAACCTGTCCTGCCTTGGCAGGAACCCCGTGCACTTATCTGGTTGTATTTCCTAATAGCCAAGATAGAGGGGTTTATGATACAGACACTCTCCAAATCCAGATGGCGTAGAGACAGAGGAAGCATAAACTGGGTGGTCTCCAACACAGACGAACTTTTGAAGGGCTCACTCTTTCCCATTAAAAGTGCCTCTATCACACACGGTATATCTCCTGCCTCTAGGTATTAAGACTTGATATCTTTGGGGTACTCATTAATCACCCCACCTTAGGCAGCAAGATAATCTAGAATAAAATCTCTGTGTTCCTCCACTTTGAGTTAAATCCAGGGTTTGCTCAGAGCCTGGCTGGGTAGTAATACTCAACACATCACTGCCGAATGAATGCATGGTTGGATGGATGGATGGATGGATGGATGATGATGGATGGATGGATGGTTGGATAGATACAGGGATGGAGGGATGGATGGAGGGATGGATGGATGCAGGGACGGAGGGAGGGATGGATGAAGGGATGAAGGGATGGATGGATGGATGGATGGATGGATGGATGGATGGATGGAGGAATGAATGGATGGAGGGAGGGATGGATGGATGAAGGGATGAAGGGATGGATGGATGGATGGATGGATGGATGGATGGAGGAATGAATGGATGGAGGGAGGGATGGATGCAGGGATGGAGGGATAGATGAAGGAGGTGGTCCCACCCATTGTTGAACAAAACTCACTGATGCTACATGGAGGGGACAAATGAGCAGCTTTCCTGAGAAACAGAGGCATCATGGGTCCAAATACTGAATCAAACCTTGCCCAGGGATGGAAGGTCATCCAACCCAATGTGTGTGCACACAGCCCCCTCACGGGCTCCCCTAATGGCAGCGACAGGTTCAAGCCCAGGCTCCCCAGTGCCCACCACGCCACAGATTCAGTCTTACCTAGTGGTCCACGGGATCTCGCCAGCTGCTGGAAAAGTGTCTCCAAGGTCTCAGGAATCCTCTGGTCAGGTGTCAAAGGGAACATGATAACTTCTCCAGAACCATGTTCTCTCTCTCCCATGGTGGACAAATGACATAAGGGCATCATACAATTAGGAAGGGCAACCTGAGTCTGGTCCTACAAGCTCCAAATTGCCCTGAGAGCCCATCTTCACCTGGGGATTGTGACATCTCTCAGGAGCTGGCAACCTTGTTCTTTCTATGATGGAGGATGTCAGAAGTCACCCTGCCACCCCATCCCGAGTCCCTACTTAGGAAGTGCCTTTCTGATGATGATAACAGTAGCTGACACTTGTAGATAATGTCCTCAAGCCATACAGGTCTCGGATGACGTGTGAACGCTCAAAGGTGGGGTCTTCCTAGAAGTTAAGGCTCTGCTTCTTTGTACAGAGTCCTGGCTCTTCAGAAATAGTAGATAAGGCACATGTCCATCTTGATTTTAACGTTGGAAGGAACTCCTCTTCCAAAACACATCAGTCAGAGCTGTAGGCTCAGCAGAACATCTGAGAAGTGCTGCGAGGACGAGGAGCCAGAGCTGGAAGCTGCAATCTGCATGTGCCTGGCTCGGGGCTTCTCAAGCATGCCTGAACAAGAGGGTGGCTTGAAGAGGTCTATGAAATGCTAATGCCCAGAAGAAGGCACTTGGGAATTCTGTTGACAGCGGGGCTGACCGTCACTTGTTTTTAGGGATCCTCCAGTGTGTTGCCAAAGCCCACTAGGCTAACGGGACCAAGGGTCCACCATCCATGACAGGCTTGGGCACATTGATGGCTCAGTGGGGGTGCATGGTGAGTTTTGGGGGGGCTCCTTATTGGCTGCAGATGGGCTCCTCTTTCTTGAGGTTGGAAGGGATGTGAGCGGAGGTTACGGCACCGGCAGCTCCAGCACAGAATGAAAACATGGGTCCTGGTTAACACTTCATTTAAGAATTCCAAGATGGCAGCCATGGACCATTAAGCCACTAGGCATCCCAGTGAGTGCAGGGTCCTGGGTAGCTGCACAGGTCACTCACCCAGGAGGCTGGCCTTGGGTGCGTATAGAAAAGCTGTGACCTCCATGGTCACCAGAGAAGAAACGGACATCTCCTGAGTTTCCAAGGCATCTAGTTCATGGAGCATGTAGATAGACTGAAAACAGCAAGAAGGTATGACCACCTCCTAGTTCCTGTTTCCTGTGGATATGGCTTTACTGGCAAAGAGGGTCTTGGCAGATATATTTACTGGATGACCTTGAGATGAAGAGATCATTCTTGATTATCCAGACGGAAGTGGGGGGTCTAGGAGGAGGTCCTCCTGGATGAGGGTGGCCCTTCATCCAAAGACAGTGTCCCCCTAAGAGACAGAAGAGGAGACACAGACACAGAGGAGAAGCCATGCACATGAAGATGGAGGCAGAGATGGGAGGGAGGCGGCCACCATCCCAGGGCCCCCTGGAGCCCCCAGAAGCTGGAAGAGGCAGGAAGGACCTTCCTCTGGAACCTCTGGAGGGAACATGGCCCTGGGACCCCTTGACCTCCAACGTCTGGTCTCCAGGATGGGGGAGGATGGATGGCTTTGATTTAAGCCCCCAGTTTGTGGTCATTTGTTAACAGCCACCCCAGGACACTCCAAATACATGGGGTCTTCCACCGGGACCTTGTGCTTTGTCTTCACACAGAGATCTGAGCCCGTGGCTGCCAGGACCCATACATCATCTTGTGGGATCACACTGGGATTGTCACCGCTCCCACAGCTGGGATAGAGGAATCTCTGAACTTCCCACTGTCATTTCTCCATAACCTCTGGCTGCTCTTCTCCCTTGTGCTGGCTGTGGACCCAAGACCCTTCTTGTGCCTGCATGGCTCTTCCAGGAAAGGTGTCACGGTGCTTCTTATCCAAGCGGACGTCTTCAGAAGGGCCCCAGCTTGTTCCTCTCGGGCTGCTTGGCTACCAGTCCCATGGACGGGGGTCTCAGCTCTTCCAGCCACATCAGGATGCGAGGGAGGGGGTGAGCACCTCTAACAAACGCCTCAGGGAAACCACCCTGGGTCTTCTGTCCTTTGATGCCAACATCTCCTGGATCCACGACAAGGAGTTCACAGCATCCTGTTCATCTGTAACAAAAACATGGTCTCTGGGATTAGACACACCTGGGTGTCCCGCCTAAGCGCCACCAGAAACTTGACACGCAAGGAGACGGCGAACCTTTCTGAGGATAAATTCCCACCCATGCGACAGGAGTGACAATTCTCCCCCCAGCGCACAGGGGGCCAACCCAGGTCCACAAATTCTGGGCCTTGGACCCGATGTGACCTCCCTCCTTTTAAATACAGTTTTATTATGATACAGCCACACATTGTAGCATATTGTGGCTGCTTTTGCATCAGGTGGAAGAGTTGAGCAGTTGTCGCAGATGGTATAGCCCTAAAATACGAAGATATGTGGTAACTGGCCCTTTACATAAAAAGTTTGTTGACCAAGAATCATATCTACCTGTCTACCTGCCTATTATCAGTCATGAATATTCACCATCTATCTAGCAATTGATCTACCTACCTATGCTATCATCCGTCTGTCTGTCTATCATGTCACTCTATGTATTTATCTAAATTTCCTCTATCTAGTACCTTATCTATCTACCTATCTCTCCACTTATCTATCACTTAGCTGGCTTTCAGCTATGGATAAAGGTATCTATCTATGATTTATCTATCTATCTATCTGCCCATCACCCACCTATTTAACCACTTATCTATCATGTATGTATCTACCTATCATCATTATCTATCTATCTATCTATCTATCTATCTATCTATCTATCTATCTACCTATCATTTCATCATTCTATGTATTTACCTACTTACCCACCTATCCACCTAAACAAGAACATAGAGGTTTTCAATACTCTTCTGGAACAAAGAGATGAATGAATGAGTGAATGAGTAAACAATGTTTGTGAAAGACTCTACAGCTTGGCACACAACCCTCTCGCCATTCCAGGTGACTGGAGGGCCAAGACGGTGAATGGGAAGATGGTGACAAGCAGACACAGTAATGAAATGCACACCTCACGAGACAAGCAAGGGTCACAGAAGTGCTGCTGTACCACGAGCCGCGTGTCTGATGGCGCAGCTCCGAGTGTCTGGGGACAGTGACTGGACAGCAGTGACCTTTGATTCCACGCTGTACCTGGGACACTTATGGGAAACTTCCGTCTCTCCCAGTGTCTCCAGGTGAGTGGCGTTTCCACCACACCAACTCCCACGTGCCCTGAAGACTCATCTCCAGAAGTAAAGATCGGGCAGCGTCCGTGCAGTCACATCCACACAGAAGAAGCAGATATGAAAGGCCAAGAAACAGCTCCAGCATCGTTGTTTAGAGGTAGAGTTGTTTAGAGTTGGGCAGCTGAGCCGAGGAAAACCATGCCTCCAAGGCAGGAGACTGAAAGAGAATCCGTTCCCGGTGTCCTGGAGCATCCCAAGCTTGAGCCGTGATGCTCCTTCATGTCTTATTAGGTGGCCATTAAAGACACACTCCGTTCCAGATGCACAGCTGATCAATAACTGATTGATGGTGCCACTGCATCCATCTTGGAACCAAGAAGCAATTTATAAACGATGTATACCCACATGCATTGTGAACCCTGCCCTGGCAGAGCGGCTGGCTGTGATCACAGTGCATGGAGATACGATACAAGTTTTGGGACCTCTGTGGGATTTTGTCAACCGAGGGAATGGACAGTGAGCCAACCGGGGTCACTGGTCTTGGAATTCGGGATGTAGCCCAGCAGGAAACACGCAGAGTCCTTTCTGTACCATTCCACACGTCTGATCTCTCCATGCTGGAAGGTGAGAACCCAGGAGTCATTCTCAGAGAGAGGATCAAGCCTGCCTTGCCTGACAGCTGGGTGAAGCCAGCTGGGCCCTGATGCCCAGGCCAGAGTCCATTCTGCTGCTGGAGACGTTCAGAAGTATCGGAAACTGTGTGAGTTTCTTGTAACAAATTACTACCAAGGTGCTGGGGTCTTCAGTGAAATCCGTCCTCTCTCAGTTCTGAAGATGCAGGTCCATGCTCCCTCCAAAAGCTCCAGGGGAGGGTCCTTCCAGCCTTTTTTTTTTTCCAACTTCTGGGGGCTCCAGGTGTCCCCAGGCTGGCGGCCACATCCTCCCAGTCTTTGCCTCCGTGGTTCCCTGACCCGGGCGTCTTCTGCCATCACCCCTCCCCCAAGCCGTCCCTGGTAAGCTACCTCGTGATTATACTGCACCAACCTGAAGAAGCCAGGAAGACGTCCTCATCTTAAGACCTTCATTACACCTGCACTGAGCCCTGTCCCAAAGAGGAACACACTCCCAAGAGTCTGGAGGTGGACACCTGCGGGGAGCCAAGAAAATGCAGGGACTCCAAACAAGGACCTTGCCTGATGGCAGAAAAGCCTGAAGGCAGGTTCTTAACCAAGAAAGGGAGCTCACCTGAACGGTACTAGCCGAAGGTGGGTGCTTCTGGTCAGGAAAAAAGCTCACTTGAATGGTGCATGCCAAAGGTGAGCCTCTGGTCAGGAGGAAAGCCTGCCTGCACGGTACAAGCCGAGGGCAGGCCTCGGTACACAGCTCTCACGTTGATGTTGATGGGGAAGAACTGGGGCTTTCCTGGGAAAGCAACTTCCATGTTTACGCTGGAGAACATGGACTGTTTCTCGGGTGACCTAGTCTTTCCTGCTGTTTTATTTGTTATTCCGTTTTCCTCAGTCTTTCCTGATTATTTACTGATTATTCTTATGTCCCTTCTTACTGTCCTGTGGTGATTTGTGACTTAACAAAATTGCCACAATAGTGTAATAAAAATTTCACCCTGAAGGATTTTCCCCTGTTTAAATCCAACTTAGTTAAACCATAGTGTTTATCTATTAACTAGTTACATAGTAACTTTAGAGTTAGGATTTTAATGAGGTCCATAGAAGTTAGCCATATCTTATCCAAAAAACCTAGCTGTGAGTTTTGTCTGTGATTTTAAAAGCTTTTTAGTGAGAGCTAGTTTAATTAAGTCGGTTTATATTTACTTACATGGTCTCCCCACCATAACACTTTGAAGATAAGCACCAGTCTACAAAGTTTGTAAATGCTAAATTCTTGTGTTTTATGGCCTCTTCAAAGTACTCACTCAGCTTAGTTAAGATAGAGATCTTAAAACAGGATGTATGGCTGCTGTACCATGTACTAGTTAACCAATGTACTTGTAGCACTGTAATGTAATCTGTAGTGAAAAACTGTCTATAGAATCAACCACTGTTGCCCATAAAGTTGGAGCAGTCCAGCGCCCTGAAAGAAGGACAAAGAGGCTGTCTCCGTAATTGTACATTCGCCGACGCCACGTCCCTCTCCAGTCGGGGAAAAGCGTCTGCTCCCTGGCCGCCGGAGCTGGCCTCCGGCAGACACCTCTTCTGGGGAGACACCACTCAACCCATGAGAGGGAACTGGATGAAGCCAGGACCGTCTCACCCCTGTCCTGTCTCCAGGGCACAGAGGTGACTTTGACGCTGCAGGAGGGTGAGGTGTGTGAACCAGTCTGCAGAGGGCCCATGATGAAACTACCATTTCAGAAAGGGCATGGTGGACAGCGACAGTCACCCGCAATCGGGGCATTCGACATGATAACTCCTACTCAACTGGTGTCGTGGCTTGAACTACGATCCCAGCCCCGCAGACGTCTTCAGGAGAGTCACGTGCACACGCGGAGATGATGAAAAGAAGAGCAGAGACTAGGACGGGGGCTACATGGGACATGAAAGTAAGGCGGCAGCAGCGCTGCCATTCTAAGACAAAGCCCTAAAAACTGGTAGAGGGTGTCCAGACCCCCAAACCCTGCCTGATTGGCTTAGGTCAGGATCCTTCTAGATTCTACGGTACAGAACCCCATGAGGAGGGGTGCCCAGGCCTCCTTTCTTAGCCCGTGACCTACAGAATTCCCCAGACTCTCGGGAGTGTCTCTCCGTGAGTCCTGGGGTGTATCCCCTGATGGGTGCTCTGAGGGCGCTGGGCACTCCTAGGAGACGGTCCGTTCTGAAGATGCTGGAGCAGGTTAGTGGGTCCCCTGAACCTGGATTCAGGCTCAAGATCAAGCTTCCCCTCCCTTTCCAGACCCACCAATCCAACCGCATCTCCGGCATACTGTGTGAGGGAGGCAACAAAGGACAGAGGACACCCTCAAAGCCACCCACACCCGACCATGCCAGGCTCCCGTGAAAGGGTTCCTCATCTCCCCTAGAATCTTTCCACCCCCATGTCCTTGGCATTTCTGTGCTAAACAAGAAACACCGCACACGGGGCTGGCAGGATTTAATGACGCAGGGCACCCGGCACCGTCGATCCTTTGGGGAATCAGGCAATTCGGGGCTGAGGACCAGAGGCTCAGGGCCACACTCACAGCCGCCTCTGCTTCTTCACTTCCTGCAAAGCGCACGGCAGGCGGCGGGAGATGCGGACCGACACAGTCTGGAGGGCGCGGCGGGAAGGACGCAGAGGCGCGGTCCAGAGCAGACGCACCTGCGAGCGCTGGGCCGACGCGGTCCTCCCGGCCTGGCCGCTATCCCCACAAGGTGTCCTGGGTCATGTCGGCGATGCCGGTCATCTGGCAACTCCGGGCCCACAGCTGTCGCTGAAGCTTCGGGTCGTACGTGATCGCCAATGACTTGGTCTCCTTCTCGTTGTAAAGATAGCGGCCGCCCACGCCTTCCAGCGCCGGGGAGACGGCAGCATAGACGGACGTCCAGGCTCCTTCATCCGGGGTCTGCGCGAGAAAGAAAGAAGGGCAGGGCGTCAACGCTCGAAGCAGAGACGTGGGTGTCTCCGTGCACAGAGATGCTTGGGTACCACACAGCGTCTCATCACCTGGCTGATCGCCGCGTGCAGAAAGTTGGGCGGCCAAGCTGGGGAGCCTGCGCCCACGCGAACTGAATCTCCACGCTGGTTTCATCCATTTCCACAGAGGCATATGGCAATCCTCAAGGTAGCTAGTCAGTCCTCAACTCTTTTTTTTGGGGGGGGAGGAGTCTTTTTAGGGCTGCACCTGCAGCCTATGGAGGTTCCCAGGTGAGGGGTCGAATCCGAGCTGCAGCTGCCAGCCTCCACCACAGCCTCAGCAACGCGGGATCCGAGCCACATCTGCAACCTACACCATAGCTCATGGCAACGCCGGATCCTTAACCCACGGATCGAGGCCAGGGATCAAACCCCTATCCTCATGGATACTAGTTGGATTTGTTACCTCTGAGCCACAACAGGAACTCCTCCTTTTGAAGAGGCCACACCCACAGGGCATGTGGAAGTGCCCAGGTGGGAGATGGAACCCACACTATAGCAGTGACCAGAGACACAGTAGTGACAACACCAGGTCCTTAACCTGCTGCGCCACCAGGGAACTCCCCAGGTCCCCAACTCTTGATGAACGGAAATGCTTATTCACTGGCTGGAAGCAGATGTGTGTTCAGCCTCTGTGTTTAACCCACAATTTTTAGCAATTTTAGAGGAAACCTCAAGACAGCAGAAAGGTTCCTGGTTTCCATGCAGCCAGGAGAGCTACAGTTGGAAAATCTTAAAGTTCAAAGAGAAGCTTCAAAGGTGAAGAAGAAGATGGAGGAAAGAGGAGCTCTGGCTGTGGCGGAGGGCAGCCTGTGTGAATGCAACACACCCTGTGTTCTGGGGTTGGGAGCTGACCCCTGGGCGTGATGGATGGATTATAGATGTGGTGCATATATGCAAAGGAATATTACTCAGCCATAAAAAGGACAACATCATGCCATTTGCAGCCACATGGATGGACCTAGAGAGTCTCATACCAAGTGAAGTCAGTTAGAAAGAGAAAGACAAATACCATGTAAGCTCATTTCCATGTGGACTCTAGAGAAATGATACAAATGAACATATTTACAAATCAGAAACAGAGTCTCAGAGACGGGGCAGAGGGGGGTGGGGGGGACACGGGACAACTTGTGGTGACCAAAGGGGAAAGCAGGATGGAGGAAGGATACACCAGGAACTTAGAAAGAACAGATACACACCACTCTATCTAAAGTAGATCTGACAACCAGGTCCTACTGTACAGCACAGGAAATTCTACTAGTATCTTGTCATAACCTAGAATGAAAAGCAATCTGGAAAAGAATACACACACATACACACACACCAGAATCACTTTGCTGTCCATCTAAAACAAATACAACATTGTAAATCAACCACACTTCAGAAGAAAAATACTGTGAAAAAATAAAAGAACTAGCAGATTAGAAGAAACAGGAGGAGAAGTTCAAGGAATTAGATACCGTGGCAAGTGAGGGTCTTTGGGGCTTTGAGTCAGTATCCAGAAAGCAGTGGAATTCCCTATCTGAAGGTCATGATAAGGACGTTTCGGGAGGTTATTACGTGACATCAACTTCTGGAAATCTGGCAGCACTTTCAAGCCTGGCCCTTCTCACACGTGCCCCTAAGACGTGATGCTTGTCGGACCATCAGGCACACACCGAGGCCAGGAGGCAGCCCCAGGGTCCCGTTTCCTGGAGGGACTCAAGAGGGGCATCTCAGGCATCGTGATGACAAATGCCTCTCCCCCCACACACACCTTTTGAGAAGTGAGGGCAAAGCTTCCTCTTTTTTTTTTTTTTTTTTTTTTGTCTTTTTAGGGATGCACCTGTGGCATATGGAGGTTCCCAGGATAGAGTGAGTCATCAGGTTCATCAACCACTGAGCCACAACGGGAACTCTCAAAGCTCCCTTTAATGCATGGCACCTCCCCATCCTCCACCCCCCACAGGTAGAGATGCTGCGATTGAAGGCGTCGTCTGGCTGGCTTCCCACCCAAGCTCTGAGCCAAACTTCAGAAACCACTGAACAGGACCGTGATGGGAAACGGCTGAGGGCAGCCAGGGGGACCCATCCTCCGAGGCGACTGGGTCTCGTCGTCAAGGCAGCGGGATGCTGGGGCTTGAAGTCAAGGCAGGGATCGCCGTGCAGAGTCTGAGCATCTGGAACCTCCCAGAAGGCGGAGGACCATTTGCAGAAGTCTACACAAAAGGGGATACACATCACTGGACACGTGCCCGCGTGTCTGAGTTGGGTGAGAAGGGGTGGGCATGCAGTGAGGTTAGGAGCGGGCAGGAGGTCACTCAGCAAATTCTGTGCCTCCTCGGGAACAAAGTTAATTTCATTGTGTATGCAACTGAGCAGGACCCTGCGGTGTCTTCCCGGGGCAGCCCTTCCTCCACATGCTGGGCTTTCGCTCCTCTCTGAAGTGTAACATGTATCTTGTTGGAGCTTGACGGGAACAGCGTGACCTGTCCTCTGTGGGCAGATGCACTAACATAGGATTTCTGCACGAGAAGTTTGCAACGACCAACCATTTCCCTCCCTGACCTGCCTTTAACAAAGCTTTGCAATTGTGGTCCGGGAGTTCAGGAGATGTGGGGGGCATGAGGCACCTGTCTCCTTGCCTGCCTCTGTAATCCACCTGCCTCTGCTCCAAACTCTGATGTTCCGGGAGATGTATGCAGAAAGATATCACTGTAGGGGAGCATATGTTTTCCTCTAGGAGTTTTATAGTAACCAGTCTTGCATTTAGGTCTTTAATCCACGTTGAGCTTATTTTTGTGTTTGCTGTTAGAGACGGTGCTGGTTTCATTCCTCCACAAGCAGCCATCCAGTTTTCCCAGCACCGGTTATTGAACAGACTGTCTTTTCTGCACTGAATGTTCTTGCTTCCTTTGTTGTAGATTAATGGAATGACAGGTGTGTGGATTTACTTCCAGGCTTTCTATCCTGTTCCACTGATCTAAATCTCTATTTCTGTGCCAGACCCATACCGTTTGTTGGTGGGAATATAAATGGGTGCAGCCACTATGGAGAACACTGTGGAAGGTCCTTAAAAAACTACAAATTGAGTTGCTGTATGATCCAGAAATCCCACTCCTGGGCATCGAACTGGACAAAACTATAATTCAAAAAGCTCATTGCACCCCTCTGTTCATTGCAGCACAAGTCACAATAGCCAAGATGTGGAAACGACCTAAATGTCCACGGGCAGAGAAATGGATAAAGAAGATGTGGTCCACAGACACAATGGAATATTACTAAGCCGTAAAAAAGAATGAAATAATGCCATTTGCAGCAACACAGATGCAATGAAAGATTCTCATACTAAGAGAGGGCAGGTCAGAAAGAGAAAGACACATACCACATGATATCACTTATACGTGGAATTCAAAACAAAGATACAAAACAGAAACAGAACCCAGACATAGAGAATAGACCTACCGTTACCAAAGGGTACAGGTGGAGGGAAGGGATACATTGGGAGTCAGGGGTTAACAGATACAATATATACTGTATATAAAACCCATAAACAAGGACCTACTGTAGAGCACAGGGAAATATACTCAGTATCTTGCAATAACCGATAATACAAGAGAGGTCCTCAGAAGCCTCTAAGGTCTATGGGCTGCAGGAACCCTGTTAGGCTCAGTCCGCCAGCCCCAGTGCCATTGGAGTCACTGTGGAGGCTGGGGTGCTGCCCACCTGTCCTGAGGGCCCAGGGAATGGAGACGCCCGAAGTCCTGGCCTCTTCTCACTTATTCTACAGCCGACAGCCCAGAAATGACCGGCCGTGTACAGCTGTCTATGGACCATCGAGGTGGACCTCGAGGTTTTGCATGAGACAAGGGCTCTCCGGCGTGAGACTGGGTGGGAAGCACCTTCGGAGGATGCAGGTGCTGCCAGGGAGCCGGGGATTGGTCTGGTCCTGGCCGTCTAAGCCCCAGTCAAGGTGCAGGGATGCGGGAGCAGCACAGAGGAGGGGTGAGCGGGAGGGACGATGGGGCCAAGAGAAGGCGTGGACCATGAGCTCCCCACTGAGGATGGCTGGGCGGGGGGCGGGGGGCTGTCTGCCCTCAAGGAGGGTGACTCATGCCCTGTGCTCCCCCTCCCCCTGTCCGCTCCTCACCCAGGCAGGACCCGACCCCAAGACGCAGCCCCACCACTCCTCCCTGGCCCTCACCAGTAGCTGGAAAACACACCTGCAGTGGATGCGACGCAGTGACCAGTGAAGGGGACAGTCTGCTGTTCTGGGCAGGGTGGCTGGCGGGTGAGTCCCGACGGTGCCCTCCCGGGTCCCAGCAGAAATGTTCCCTCCAGGAGCCAGGTTTTTTTTCTTAACGGAGGTAGAGCTGATTGACGAGGCTGTGTGAGTATCAGCCGTACAGCAAGGTCATTCAGTTTTAATATATATATATGTATATATTTTTGGGTTAATTTCCTTTATAGGTTTTTAGAAGACACGGGATCCAGCCTGCAGTTCAGTGGCGTCCAGGATGTTCTCGTTGGCATGGGATCTCCCTGGCAAACACATCCTTCAGTGAGCTCCTGGAACGAGCTCGTTTCCTAAGCCAGCTGTTCCCCATGCCCAGGATTCGGGGGTCTGTACCCAGAACGCCCCACCATCGTCTTGTGCTCCTAGCGAGTGACCGCCATCCGAGAAGTCCTCGTGGCAGACTCTGGCGCCCCGTCCTAGAATTCCCTAGGATGCATGGACAGGCTGCTGCTTTTTGGTTCTCCAGCAGGCATTCTCTGGGCATCCACTGCCCCCGCAGGTTGAAAATCCTTTGCTTGGGGCAAGCGTCCTTGTGACTGGCACGCCCAACGAGAACACGAGGCTGGCTGTTCCACCTGACAGGGCCCGTGGCGCGCTGGACGGGATGGGAGCTCATGCCCAAGACTCAGCTACTGCCAGGGAGACGGGATGCAGTGGGATTCGGTCTGCTGGCCAGGGTGTTTCTGTAGGAGAGTGACTCTCGAGCAGGTGCACATAGCCCCATGCACACATGTTCACATGTACACATGGCCATGCACACACATGCTCACATGTACACACGGCCATGAACACACATGCATTCACTCGCACACAATACACCCATGCATTCACACACAGAGATACCCGTGCACACACTCGTACACACACATGCATTTGCATGCAGACACACATACACCTATGCACGCACATGAATTTACATGCACACAATACACTCATGTATTCACGCACACACTCATACACATGCGTGCGCACACACACACACACTCACTCCTCCAGGGTGGCCCTGACAGGGCATAATGCTGACACGGAAAAGGGCAAAAAGAAGAGCCGTTCTTGGCTCTCACGCATCTCGCGGAGAGTTAATCCCAGTGCCACGTGCTTAAACCCACGCCAGGCACCACGTTCAAAGCAGCAGCCCTCGGTCACCTGCAGAGCATTCCCGAGCCTTGTGGGGCCACGCGGAGGGAGGAAGGGAGCTTCGCCTGGAATTTAAAGTTCCTAACTGTTTGGACAGCGCAGGAAATAGGTGGTTTTTCTCATTTATTCTTCCTCACCCGGGACACATTCCGCCTCAGCCCGGGAGCCGGGAGGCCCAGCCCACACCCCCGCCCTCTATCCGCCTCCGCTTCCTCTCCTGGATTTGGGGGCGCACTGCAGCCTTTCCAAGCGGGCGTGAGCAGGAGGTAATGAGCTCACAGGAGCGCAAAGCTCTCGGCCAATGGCACACGACGGCCAGCGACAAAGACCAACCACACTGAGGGTGACAGCGAGCGCCAGGGGCCAGGCTTTGTGCCGAGCGCTGGCATGCCTGCTTCACAGGCCAGGACTCGAGGCTCAGAGAGGGCTAGTCGCCTGTCCATGGCACCCAACCGGTGGCGGGGGGAAGCCGAGGTTGAAATCTAGAGTCACCATCACCTCCCCCAGGTCAGTACCATCACTGCAGTGGGCTGGCTCCCCCCAGAAGTGACTCTGCGAAGGCTGGTGTGCAGAGAGGAGCCTCTGTCCTGGGAGCTCTTGAGGCAGGAAACGTACGACGTGGGGCGGGGCTTCTGCAGGTGCATCACCGGAAGCGGGGCGTCCACGGCGCCTGCCTCTGGGCACGTGGCCTTCCTGCAGAGCTGCTCACGGCACGTGGATCCAAATCAGAGCAGGACGTTTGAAATGGGTGAACTGCGTGTCCCCAACCGCTTATGTTGAAGCCGTGCTCTCAGACCCCCGCGCTTCATCGTGTCTGCAAAGACGCTTCTTCCCACTAAGGCCTTGTTCACAGACATGGGGTCAGACGCGGCCGTGTCTCTTGGGGACCCCTGTTCACCCTCGAACACCATCTAGTCATTTCATTACCGGTGACCTTCACGGAGCCTAGATGAACGGTCAGGAAAGAGACTGCCTCTCTACTTCCCCATTTTTGTGGCTTCATGCTTGAGTGAGGGCTGAAAAGTATCCCCAAAATTCACAGGCTGAAGTCCTGACCCCCTAGGACCTCAGGATGGGACTGTGTTAGGAGACGGGGTCTTTCAAGAGGGGATGGAGGTACATGAGGTCACGAGGCAGGTGGTTCTGATCCCCCAGGACAGGGGTCCTTAGACGAGGAGGCGGTCAGGACGCAGACACGCCCAGAGGGACGGCCCTGGGAGGACACGGGGAGGAGACGGCCGTCGACACGCCCAGGAGAGAGGCCTTGGGAGGGACCCGCCCTGCCCTCCCCGGGGGCTCAGGCGCCAGCCTCCAGGACCAGGAAGGGATAAATGTTGCCGAAGCTGCCGTGACAGGAGTGTTTTCACAGCATCAGGAGCTGATTCAACGACCAGCGATCCGTCTTCTCTGACAGGACGCATAAACCCGGGAAGGGCTCCATGTGACAGGGTCCAGGAGCGCTGCAGACACCCCTGGCGCAGATGGCTCCTCCATGCACCTGCTGCGTGAAAAGCCACGGGAGGGACAAACTCCCGCCACGAAGGCAGCTGCTCACTTACAAGCTCTGGTCCCCAGTCGTCTCTTTCTTCTGAGTCTGCAGCTCCTTCCAGCGGCCTGGGCGAAACTGCTGGGCTGCATGGAAAGTGCATGTTCCACCACCCGTGATGCCTCCTGGCGACCGAGTCCTTCCCAGATGCCCCGTTCACGTGGGCGTCTGGCCCCTCACGTTCAGGTTCTGCCAAGTGGATCCAAGACCAGGAATATCCGTGGCGGCTGGGAGATGCTTCTTTTTCTTTCTTTTGTTCCTTTTCTGGCGGTGCCCACACCATGCACAAAGTCCCGGGCCGGGGACTGAACCTGAACCACAAGCAGTGACGACGCCTTAACCCACGAAGCCACTAGGGAACTCCTGCGAGATGCTTCTGAAATCTGCGTCCAGCGAATATGCATTGTGTTGTGGATGGAACGTGTGTGACCCCTGAATCCAACCCCTGGAGCCCTGATCCCTGACGGTGTGAGGTGGGGGGCTTTGGGAGGTGATTCGGGTCAGATGAGGTGTTAAGGCTGGGCCGGTGATGGGTTTAGGTCTCTTATAAGAAGAGGAAGGGACCAGAGCTGTCTCTCCATCATAGGAGGACACGGCGAGCAGGGGGCCTCTCTAAGCCAGGAAGGGAGCCTCGCCAGGAGCTACTCTGCCCCTTCGTGATCGCAAACGTCCAGCTTCCGGGGCTGCGGGAAGCTAGTGTACCATTTAAGCCGCCCCGTCTGCGGGACTCAACTGGAGCAGCCCGGGCCGATGGCGACAGGTCCCAATGCCACACTCTCTATTTGAACGCTGTTATTTCTAGGTTGTCGACCAAGCGCAGGCAGGAGACAACCATCGCGTTTTGTCTCGGTCCCTCTGAGCGAGGAGCCAGCGGACAGCAGCCGTCGGAGGAGGGGTCCCAGCAGCTTCGGTGGGAGCACACCTGCCTCGTCGACCTGTGCGAGGCGCCGCCCCGAAAACCTGGCGGGGATCCCTCCGCAGTAGCCGCCCCCCCGGGCTGACGACGCCTCTGACACGCACGTCTCAGAAACACCCGCGTGGCACCCGCGCTGAGCGCGCTTTTGGAGACCATTTCGCAAACATCCGTGCTTTTTCTTTTTTTCCTTTCTAGGCCCGCACCTGCGGCATAACGAGGTTCCCAGGCGAGGGGTCCAATCGGAGCTTCAGCTGCCGGCCTACAGCACAGCCACAGCAATACCAGATCTGAGCCATGTCTGTGACCTACACCGCAGCTCACAGCAACGCCGGATCCTTAACCCACTGAGCAAGGCCAGGGATCGAACCTGCATCCTCACAGAGACTATGTCAGGTTCTAAACCCACTGAACCACAATGGGAACTCCAGTCCGTGTATTTAATCTGCCTTCCAAAACCGCAGGCTTTGCACCAATACTGCTTCTAATTTACAGATGGCGACATGGAGAGATTTTTTTTTTTAACATACTAAAAATGATTTTGTTTTATGACTTAACATATATTAAGTCTATGCATAGCCTAAATAAGCCTTTTCAAAAACCCACCATAGGATCCTTGATCAAAATACAGATGGAAGGATTCAAGACACATTCTTGGAGCTCCCACTGTGGCTCGGTGGTGATCAAACCCGACTGGCATCCATGAGGATGCGGTTTGATCCCTGGCCTCGCTCAGTGGGTTAAGGATCCAGCATTGCTGTGAGCTGTGGTGTAAGCTGCAGATGTGGCTCAGATCTGACACTGCTGTGGCTGTGGTGTAGGCTGGTGGTTATAGCTCCGATTGGACCCCGAGCCTGGGAACCTCCATATGCTGCGGGTACAGCCCTAAAAGACAAAAAAAAAAAAAAAAAAAAAAAGACATTCTCATGACAAAAAACTTATTTACAAAACAGAAGCAGACTCATAGACTTTGAAAACAAGCTTATGGTGACCACATGGGACGGGGGTGGGGGGGATGGACTGAGGCTGTGGGGCTGGCAGGTGCACCCTGAGGAAGGACGGGCCAACGGGGACCTGCTGAGCAGCACAGGGGGCGCCACCCAGGATTCTGTGATCGGCTGTGTGGGAAAAGAAGCCGAAGGAGAATGGATGCGTAGACATGGATCCCTGAGTCCCTTGTTGTCCAGCAGAAAGGCTCAGCGCCCTGTACATCAACTCTACCGCAACGAAACTTTAAAATTAAAGGGAAAAAAATCCCTAGTAGGAGCCTTGATCAAAATACAGATGACAGGTATTCGAGAAACATTCTCGTTACAAAAGAACTTCAAAACAGAAACAGACTTACAGGCTTTGCCATCAAAGGAACAGTTGCTACGGAAGGAATGGGGGGGGGGGGATTCAAGAGGAGGGTGGGATTAACAGAGACGCCGTATGATGTGCAAAATAGTTAAGTAGCAAGGACCTACTGTCCAGCACAGGGAAATCCACCCCACATGCGGTAAGAGCCTATATGGGAAAAGGACCTGAACAAGAATGGATGTGTGGACGTGCAGAATTGAATCCCTTGGCTGCACCCCGGAACCCAACCCATCGCTGTAAGTCAACTCTACGCCAGTAAAAGTTTTTAAAACGTGCTTATTCTTCCGAGACCCCCGCTCTGGGCACAGTCCAAGAACGATGAAGCGTGTGCCGGGGGCTAGGAAACGAACTTCTCAGCAGGCAAGATGGGCGAGCAACGCTCCCTCCAGAACAAACCACAGATCACTCTTCGTCAACAGTTTAAATAAAAAAAAATTTTTTTAAATAAAAAAAAAAGATCCCCTGAAAGGCTCCGAGGAAGACAGAAGATGTCTCAAGTTGGTACCCGAACCCAGGCGAGAAAGGGGTTGGGTTTCATCAGAGGCAGCCCGGAGGCAGGAGGGATGGACGCCCGCAGGGCTGGGGCTGGAACTCGATGGTTTGCAGCCTGAGGGGTTCTCGGCCTGAGGCCGCTTTGGGGTCTGGGGAGCCACCGAGCCCACCTCCATCCAGAGCAGGACAACAAACGTTTCTTAATGGCTCACCCCCGTATTCTGTGGACTCCCAAGGCCAAGAAAGACCATTTGGGCTCTTTGGCTGTTGTTTTTAGGTGGGGTTTTTTTTTATCTTTTATTTTTTAAATTAATTAATTAATTTATTTATTTATTTATTATTTTAAGGCGGCACCTGCAGCATGTGCAAGTTTCCAAGCTACAGGTTGAATCGAAACTGCAGCTTCGTGCCGACACCACAGCCACAGGCACGTGGGATCTGAGCCACGTCTTCGACCTATGCTATGGCCACGGCAACTCTGGATCCTTAACCCATTGAGCGAGGCCAGGGATCGAACCTGCATCCTCACGAACACTATGTCAGGTTCTTCACTCGCTGAGCCACAACAGGCACTCCTATTTTTCATTTTTATTTTTTAAATTCTTTAGTCAACTGTAGTTGATGTACAGGGTTGTGCCCATGTCTGCTGCACAGCAAAGTGCCCCAGTCTCACACACACACACACACACACACGTTCCCTTTGTCATATTCTCTTCCATCCAGGTCTATCCCAGGAGACTGGACAGAGTTCCCTGTGTTGCACAGCAGGACCTCATGGCTTCTCCATTCTCAAGGTCTTAGTTGGATCCATTCTGAAAAGAGCCCCCACTCATGGGAGCTGACAGTGCTCAGAGGCGGTGGGGTGACTTCAGGGCTCAGGTGCACAGAAAAAATAAAATAAAAGGCGAAGGAAAAAGAGCCCAGGATGGGGTTGAACCTGTGCTCAAACAGAGCTGCAAGCTGTGTAGGGCTGGAGGGAAAAAGAAGCGCCTCATAATGACATAACAACCTTGACGTTACAGCGCTGGAGATGCGTTCACACACATTACGTCAGCAACGCTCCCAGGAGTCTCAGGAGATGGTATTACCCAGAATTAAGAAATTACAAAAATGAGGGGCACAGCAGCGGGGCGGGAGGTGCTGCACAGAATGGCTGGGTCTCCTTCCTCCAGACACCCCAGCCTTGCCACCTTCCTCCGCAGCCTGTCCCCAACGGTGGGGGATGATGGGCAGGTCACCCACACCCACGGCCTCACGCGTCCCCTCTGTGTGTGTCTCCATCTTTGCAACAGCATCCTCTGTTTGCTCCGCCCAGTCTTGGTGACCTAGGTGGCGCCCAGAAATAGAGACCTTCTGTCCACAGCTCATGGTCACCCCTCTGTCAACCCCCACACACCTGTCCCCACCCCCACCCCCCACACCTCATTTCCTGGAGAGGTGCCCCCACGCGCTCTAATTTCCTGCATCACAAACCCGCAAGGACCCTGGACTCTTTCTCACCTCACGTTCCACAGCCAGCCAGTCGAGACCTCGCATCCTTGGAATCGTTTTCCAAACCGTCTCCTCCTTCTCCCCGCCACATGCAGCCCCACCCCTGCCACGGCCTCTAACTAGATGCTCCTCTCACCCCCTGTGCCCTCCAGTCCCTGGGAAGCGCTGCAGGCTGGACCCAGCTGACCCCGTAACCTCACTGCAGAGGTCTGGCAGCTGGCATCCGGGAGGGAGCCTGGTCCCAGCGGCTAAGCCGCGTGCCGTGTGTGACCACCTCCAAGACACCCTCCCACATCTGGAAGGCGGCTGGGACCAGCTGTCCTGGGAAGCAGGGGAGGGGTCAGCTCCCATCATTTGGGGGGGGTCTGGGGAGCACCTGGGGGGGGTGCCGTGGAGAAAGAGGCACAGAAAGGGTGGTCATTCTCATCCAGAGGCGTTTCCGCGTCACCGAAGCTCCCAGCCAGGTTCCGGCTCCTTGGCCCTCGGCGCTGCCTTCTGCCTTCCACCTCCCGCCAAGGTTGCACCCTCCCCGCAGCCTTCATCTCCTGCCCCAGCACGGGGGCCGATGGGCCCCCTCCAGCTCCTCCTTTCAGCACAGGTGGAAACGGCTGCGGAAGCCACAGGGTGGGGCCCAGCGGAGCTCCTGTTGCCCGGGGCATCGATGGAATGCACTTGCCCGGGGCCATAAAATAACTGTCCCCAGGGCTCTAGGAACGGGGGCTGCAGGAGTTGCTCTCTGTCTAAAGGGCATCTCACACCCCGATGGACACCTGCCTCCCAAGAATCCCACCTGGTGTGACGTCCTCTCCCCCGTGCGCCAGGGAGCCGGGTCTCAGCAAACTGCCCAATAGAGGCGGGATGGGAAGCCACGAGCCTGGCAAGACGCAAGATGGTAGCCAGGGCACTCGAAATCCAGGGACACAGCAGAGCCTGTCAGGTGCCTCTGGATGCTCTCGAAAATGGCACAATAGTGTCGGCATCTTCAGCTTCCCAGAAATTTGATGTGTCCAACGAATGCTGGCAAAAAGCCGGGTGTGCACGGGGCTGTGTTGTTTCTGAAGGTTCCCAGCAGGGGGCAGTCTGTCTCCTGGCCTCCTGGCCTCTTTCTGCTGTAAGCTGGAGACAGGCTTGTGCCACCTGCCTCTCCATGGACTGAATCCTGAGCCACTGCAGCTGCCGCCTCTCCACACCCCCTGAAAGGAGCTCAGGGTGGGGACCAGGAATGGGGCGCTCTGTGCTCTGGGAAAACCAGCAGAACAGGGCTTCAGATAGATACATCTCTTAGGAGGAGATTTTACGTGCCCAGGTCTTGCATCTCCTCGTATCTAGAAAAGCACTAACATCCTTCATGGTGACGTCTGCTCCTCAGGACTTGTAGGGACCTTCCTCAGACCAGCAGCCAATTTTGTAAACTGTGTGCCTGGTCGCAGGCATCTTCCCCTTTCCTTCTTCACACAGATGCTGATATTCCCCCTTCCTCTTTGAGGTGGGACTTCTGAGCTGTCTGAAATACCCCTGCCTGGGCTGTAGTTGACAAAACAAAGGATGCCACAGTCATCTGTGAGTGCAGCCGCCTCCAAGACTGAGCCGTGAGCCCTGAGGGAACTGAAGCCAGAAAAAAAAAGGAACACGTGCCATCTAGTGGCCATCAGACTGCAGCCACTCCTTACAGGAGCCCTGAGGAAACTCAGGCTGCGGAAGCACAGGACACCAGTCCCCTAGCTGAGGTGCATGGCAAAGGAATGATGGCACAGAGCCCACAGCTTTGCATCTTCCCACAGAAAAGCACTGAATTCCTTAACTTGAAATGTCTAGTTTCCTGTCGACTTATGAATGATGGCCATTCTGACAGGTGGGAGGTGGTACCTCATAGTAGTTTTCATTTGCATTTCTCTAATAATTAGTGACGTTGAGCCTTTTTTCATGTGCCTGTTGACCATCTGTGTATCTTCTTTGGAGAAATGCCTATTCAGGTCTTTTGCCCGTTTTTCTATTGGGTTGTTGGTTTTTTTGCCATTGAGTTGTATAAGTTGTTTGTATATTTTAGAGATTAAACCATTGTCATTTGCATCGTTTTAAACTATTTTCTCCCATTCTGTAGGTTCTTTTTTATTCTTTTTTTAATCGTTTCCTTTGCTGTGCAAAAGCTTGTCAGTTTGATGAGGTCCCATTGGTTTACTTTTGCTTTGATTTCTGTTGCTTTGGGAGACGCACCTGAGAAAACATTTGCAAGGTTGATGTCAGAGAATGTTTTGTGTGTTCTCTTCTAGGAGTTTGACGGTGCCTTGTCTTACATTTAAGTCTTTAAGCCATTTTGAGTTTATTTCAGTGCATGATATGAGGGTGTGTTCCAGTTTCATTGACTTATATGCGACTGTCCAGTTTTCCCAGCACCACTTGCTGAAAAGACTTTCTTTTTCCCATTTTATATTCTTCTCTCCCTTGTCAAAGATTAATTGACCACAGCTATCAGGGTTTATTTCTGGGTTCTCTCTTCTGTTCCATTGGTCTGTCTGTCTGTTTTGGCACCAGTACCAGACTGTCTTGATGACTGCAGCTTTTTCATATCGCCTGAAGTCTGGGAGAGTTATGCCTCCTGCTTGGTTTTTGTTTCTCAGGATTACTTTGGCAATTCTGGGTCTTTTATGGTTGATCTAAATTTTTGGATTGTTTGTTCTAGTTCTGTGAAAAAATGTCCTGGGTAACTTGATAGGGATTGCATTGACTCTGTAGATTGCTTTGGGTAGTATGGCCATTTTTACGATAGTAATTCTTTCAACCCAGAAGCATGGAATGTCTTTCCATATCTTGGAGAGGGTGTGGAGAAAAGGGAGCCCTCTCACACTGTTGGTGGGAATGTCAATTGGTACAACCACTATGGAAAACAATATGGAGATACCTTAGAAAACTATACACAGAACTACCATATGACCCAGCAATCCCACTCTTGGTCATATATCCAGACAAAACTTTCCTTCAAAAAGACACATGCACCCCAATGTTCACTGTAACACTATTCCCAATAGCCAAGACATGGAAACAACCTAAATGTCCATCAACAGATGATTGGATTAAGAAGATGTGGTACATATACACAATGGAATACTACTAACCCATCAAAAAGAACAAAATAATGCCATTTGCAGCAATATGGATGGAACTATAAACTCTCACACTAAGTGAAGTCAGAAAGAGAAAGACAAATACCATGTCACTTATATTTGGAATCTCATACACAGCACAAATGAACCTTTCCACAAAAAAGAAACTCATGGACTTGGAGAACAGACTTGTGGTTGCCAAGGGGGATGGAGTGGGATGGACTGGGAGTCTGGGGTTAGTCGATGCAAACTATTGCCTTTGGAGTGGATGAGCAATGAGATCCTGCTGTACAGCACTGGGAATTATACCCAGTCACTTACGATGGAGCATGACGGAGGATAATGGGAGAAAAAAGAACGTTTATGTGTATGTGTGACTGGGTCACCTTGCTGTACAGTAGAAATAGGCAGAACACTGTAAACCAGCTATAATGGAAAAAATAAAAATCGCTATTAAAAAATTTAACAAAAGAAATGTCTAGTATTCTGCTATTGGCAGGATCTAGCAGGATCTTTTGTTTCCACTCCCTGCCTTTTGGTACAAAAACCCCCATATGTCCTAGCTCCCCCCTCGTCTCCTTGAAGCTGTTGCTCGGGGTGACCTGAGATGCTGCCTTCTGGGCTTAAGTCCTCATTTTACCCCCAATAAAATTTAACTCCCCACGTGCAGGTTGTGCATTTTTTTAGGTCGACACAGTGCTCAGATGCCCCTGCATCTGCTTCCTGGCTGTGGCCCCTCCTCCAGCTCGAAGTCAGAAATCCATTGTCTCTGCCCGGCGCCCACCTCTCCCTCTCTGCCTCTCACCCTACCCCCCACCCACCACTGCCGTCTTGAGGACCCCCGTGGCCACACCAGGCTCACAGGGTGGTCCAGGATCCCCGACGAGAGGCTGGAGCATCCGTGAGTCTGGATGGCAGGTCCGCTGGGGGAGGTGCGTTTCTGAAGCCATGAGGACCGCACGCTTCAATATGGATGCACATTCCCAACAACAGAGCTGCTGGGGACCCAGAGGTGGGAAAGAACAGTTCGTGGATGTGCAGCCTTGAGTGGGTCTGTTCGGCCTCCCATCTCCGTGGCACATGCACGTGAGAACCTGTCTTTCCAGCCTCTTGTCCTCACCAGACTTTTTTTAAAAAATCTTTTTAGGGTCACAGGTGCGGCACAGGGAGGTTCCCAGGCTAGGCGTTGAATCGGAGCTACAGCTGCCGGCCTACACCACAGCCACAGCAATGTGGGATCCAAGCCACATCTGTGACTAGACCACAGCTCACGGCAACACTGGATCCTTAACCCACGGAGTGAGGCCAGGGATCAAACCTGCGTCCTCATGGACACTATGGTGGGTTCTTAACCTGCTGAGCCCCAAAGGGAACCCATCTACAAAATAGGAACAGCCTCACAGCCATGGACAACAGGCTTGTGGTTGCCAAGGGGGAGGGGGCGGGATAATTCAGAGACTGGTATTAGCACATCCAAACTGTTCTATATAAAATCAATAACTGGAGCTCCCTTGGGATGCGGCAGGGAAAGAATCCAGTGTGGACATTACACCAGCTTGGGTCACTGCCAGGGCTTGGGTCCAGCGCCTATCCTGGGAACTTCCACATGTCATAAGTACGGCCAAAAAATAAATACATAAACTAAAAAAATGTATGTAGCCACCAGGGAATTCCTATGGTGGCTCCGTGGTCACAAACTCAACTAGTATCCGGGAGGACATGGGTTCAATCCCTGGCCCCGCTCCGTGGGTGAAGGATCCGGCATTGCTATGAGCTGTGATGCAGGGAGCAGACGCGGCTCTGATCTGTCATTGCTGTGGCTGTGCTGTAGGCCGACAGCTGCAGCTCTGATTCGACCCCTCGCCTGGGAACCTCCATATGCCACAGGCGCAGCCCTAAAAAGACAAAAGGAAAAAAAATAAAAGAAAAAGGTATCCAACAAGGAGCTATGTATAGCACAGAAAACTCTACTCAATATCTTGTAATGCCCTATAATGGAAAAGAATCTGAAAAAGTGTGTGTGTGTGTGTGTGTGTGTGTGCGTGTGTGTGTGTGTGTGTGTAAGTAAATCACGTGGCCATGCACCTGAAACACTGTAAACAAACTATATTCCAGTAAAAAAAAAATTTTAAAAATCTTAAGAAAAAAAACAGGGAGTTCCAGGTATGGCTCAGTGGGGTAAGAACCTGACTAGCATCCTTGAGGATGCGGATGGGATCCCTGGCCTCGCTCGGTGGTTAAGGATCCGGCATTGCTGTGGCTGTGGTGTAGACCGGCAGCTGCAGCTCCGATTTGACCCCTAGCCTGGGAACCTCCATATGCTGCAGGTGTGGCCTTAAAAAGAAAAAATAATAATAATAATAATAATCATAGGAACATCAGCGTGTCTAGGGCACCGTCCCACCCTGAGCAGGTAATTCTGCCCCTGGGCCTCCAGCGCTGATACTGAACTCAGCAGACCCATGGTTTGTACGTGCCCCACTGGGTTACCTGCGAACTGAATGCACACAAAGGAGCTATTCTTAGCCTGCGTCTTATTCGGAGGACGATGGAGCGAATGTTTATTTTCCTTCCAACTATGGCACCGAGTAGGGTCAGAGCGGCAAGAACCTCACTGCACCAACATGGAAGTTTGAGAAAAAGGCAGACGCCCCAAGATGCAAGACGGGGGAGGGGAGGATGAGGTCGAAACGCTGAGGCAGAAGAGCAGCCGCCGGAGACGTCACGGAGCTCGGGGAAGAGAGCCGGTGTTTTAGAGGGACTCTAGGTGGCGTCTAGCCTTTAGAAAAGTAAAAACGCAAGATGAAGTCGTGGGCATCTACTGACAACCAGCTCCCCGTCCATCCCACGCCCTCCCCGCCGCCCTGGGCAACCACAAGTCTGTTCTCTACGCCTGTGAGGCTGTTTGCTTTAGGTTCCTTTGTGGATGGGCTCATTTGTGCCAATATTTTATTTAAAAACTATTACTAGACTACACTTGATGTGCAGTGTTGTGTCCATTTCTGCTGCACAGCCCAGTGCCCCAGTCATGCAAATACATCTATTCCCTTTCTCGTACTCGCTTCCATCCTGGTCCATCCTAAGAGACTGGACAGAGTGCCCTGAGCTGGACAGCAGGACCCCACGGCTGATCCCTTCTCGATGTCCTAGTTTGCATCTGCGCTCCCCGACCTCCCGTCCATCCCACTCGCTCCCCCTCCCACCGAGGCAACCCCACATCTGGCCTCTGTGTCTGTGAGTCTGTTTCTGTTTTTCGGACACACTCATCTGGGACTGGGTTACTTTGCTGGGCAGAAGCAACTGGCACCACATGTAAAGCAACTAAAATTTTAAAAATACGGCTTGCAAAAAAAAAAAGAAAAGAAAAAGAAAGAAAGCCAGTCACATGAGAAGAAAGAAAGAAGGAAGAAACAAAAAATGAAAAGGAAAGAAAGGAAGGAAGAGAAAGTAAGAGAAGGAAAGACAGAGAGAGACAAAGGCCTGTGTTCTAGATCCCAGGCGAGGGCTCCGTGGTAAACCGAGAGGGGTGGACCTCAGAAGGGAGACACGAGCAGCTTTAGCAGGTGGTATGTGGGTGGCATGGAATTCCTCACCGTCATTTCTGCATCACTTAAGTCCTGGCCCAGGGGGCGCACACAAGTCACTAAGCGCTCTGTGCATCACTGGCTCTTACCTGCTGGCCTCGCCCCGTCTGCCTGGTTCACCTGGGTTGTAAAAGCCCCCCCTGCCTCCCCCCACCCCGCGCAGTCTTTAGGCCACACTGCAGCTGTCCCCTGGGTGCCAGTGTCCTGTGGGGAGAGGACTGCTGGGGTTCAGAGGGACCCAGGCTAGTCCTCCGCCTTGCAGGGCGGAAATAGATGCTCCCTTTTATCAGGATGCTGAGCCACACGCAGTGGCCCTGTAGCCACGAGGCGCAGGGGTGTCATGGGCACAGCCGGGCCGGGACTGTGAGTCCCCAACCAGGTGCAGAGAGAGGGGCCGACACACGTGATCTCAGTGAGCCAGGTGGAGCGACCCAGCGGTGTCCTTCCAACACCCTTCAGGGGCACAGGTATTGTGGTCCCCAAAGAGACCAGGAGAACCGGACAGCGCCCCCTCTTGGAAGAGACGGCCCAGCGCAAACAGTCAGACCTGATGCGGAAATCCCAGCATCCCCGGAGGGTCTTGGTGGAGGAGCCACGAACCACCACCCACCTCGGCCCGAATCAATTTTATCCTTCAGAAAACAAACGAAAACAGTGACGCCCGCGTGGTTACCCAGGGGTCATTCTGTCTCTGCGTCTCTCCCCTTGGCAAGGGGACCCCAGGTTCCGAGACCAGCGGGGTGCCCGGCTCCGGGGAACCCCAGAACCAGGAGCGCAAGCCCGCCGCGCCCCACGGCACCTGCACGCACCCCCCGCACACGTGGCCACAAGTCCCCGCCCCGAAGCCACAAGTCCCACGACCCGAAGCGACACGCCCGCCGCCGCGGCCTCACCTTGAAAAACCACCAGCCGAAGAGCTTCTTGAGGAGCCGCGTGCCCCAGAAGACGTGTCTGTACAGGTCGGTGTTGACCACGCCGGGGTCGGCCACGTTGGCGGTCACTGGGCTGCCCTTGGCCTCCAGCAGCACCTGCAGCCGGTGGGAGAAGAGGACCAGGGCCAGCTTGCTGCGGGCGTAGGCGCCGTGCGGGGAGTAGCCGCCACTGCGGGGGGAAGCAGGACAGGCAGTGAGACCCGCATCCACGCCCCATCCTGCCCGCCCACCCAAGGGCACAAATCTCCCACGACGGGCTGCGGGCGGCTCTACATGCCGCCGAGCTTAAACGCAAGGCAGGAAGTCACATCTGGAGACCTGGCTGCAGGTCCCTCTCCTCCTCTGAACATTCGACGCTTGAAAAAGAGACTCTGCTTTTCCTTTGCATTTTAAGATTGCACCTGCTGCATATGGAAGTTCCCGGGCCAGGGGCTGCATCAGATCTGCAGCTGCCGGTCTGCACCACAGCCGCAGCAACACGGGATCCCAGCCACATCGGAGGCCTACAGCACAGCGCATGGCAACACCAGATGCTGAACCTACTAACTGAGGCCAGGGAGCGAACCTGCGTCCGCGTGGATACTAATTGGGTTCGTTGCTCCTGAGCCACATCAGAATTCCCAGGAAAGAGGCTTTCACACCAGTCCTGCTCTGGCGAAGGACCAGCCCCTTCCTGTCGACGTTTGCTTCCTGTAGTTTGAGATTATTTTATCGGGGGGCACAAGAGATGGGAAACTGGGGTGCCTTCCTGGCAAAGCACATCAATTCTCCTTCATCAGGGACTAGCCCCTTGCCTCAAGGCAATAGCTCCAGATACTCTTACTGGCTGTGGAGACGGCCCGTCCTGTCCTTCTGGGTGGATGTGCCTGGATGCTAGTGTCTGTCTGACACTTTCAAACGTGGTAGCTCCTAAGTGAGGAGAAACCCCATCCATGGAATTCACCCTCATTGGAGTTTAACCCAAAGATCAAAAGAAAGAAATCAGAGGAGCTCCCATTGTGGCTCAGTGGGTTAAGAACCTGACGTCGTGTCCATGAGGATGCAGGTTCCACCCCTGGCCTCGCTCATGGGTTAAGGAGCCGGGGTTGCTAGGAGCTGTGGTGTAGGTCCCAGATGCAGCTCGAATCCCATGTTGCTGTGGCTGTGGTGTAGACCGGCAGCCGTAGCTCTGATTCGACTCCTAGCCTCTGAACCTTCATATGCCGCAGGTGCAGCCACAAAAAAGACAAAGAAAGAAAGAAATCTGACTCATCGTGTGAGATGCAGGAAAAGCAGGTGCTGGCATTCAACACCTCTTCCATTCAAAGGCTCCTGCTAACCAAGCATTTTAAATTCTGCGAGTTCCCGGGAGGTGCAGCGGGTTAAAGATCCGGTGTTGTCACTGCCGTGGCGTGGACTGGATCCCTGGCCTGGGAACTCCCACACGTCAGGGGTACAGCCGAAAACAAACAAACAAGAAACAAACGAGAAGAATTTAAAAATAGACTGAATGAGTCGGAACCCAGGAACACACAGAAGACGGGAAAGATCCCGAAAACCTGGGAGACACTGAGATGCAGCAAACAGTACAAGCAGACATGGCATCTCTTGCAAGAAGAGCAGTGACCGCCAGGATGCTCAGCTGCCCTGGGAGACTTCCTGAAAAACCCCAGTTTTCTCAATTACCCACGGGGACATCTGTCTGTCGCTACGTCACAACCACATCACCCCCTCAGGGGCTCCCGCCCACCTCCTGAGGCTTCCTGGTGGCATCTTTCTTCCTGGTCAAGGCCCCCATGGTGTGGCCATCAGCCCCTTGTCCCAAGAGACCACGTGCAAATGCTGAGGGGGCGCGTATGGTCCGAGCAATTGAAGCTGGAGAATCAACCCCACGCCCTTTGTCTCCAAGCTGAGCGGGAACAGAACTTTTCTTTTTGGGGGGAGGGAGGAATTAATGCAGAAACAGCGTGCAATTCCGATGCCCAGTCTCCTCCCCTGATCCAAGATAAGCCCCCACCCCTCAATTAATGTCAAGATCCTTATTTCTGGCAAACTCCCCCTGCCTCTTCCCTGTGGGAGAGGCAGAAGCTCCGGGAAAGAGAGTGTTTTCCAGTCGCGGGTGGGAGGGTTGAAGGCTGACCTTCGCTCTGGGCATCGGGCGCCTTCGACAGATGCACACACGTTCCATCCTGACTTACCAGGCTGTTTGGGAGGGGACAGAAATGGTGAATTTAGACAGAAAAGGGGGAGCCAGCAATGTGCAGATTCCTCAAGGGGAAAGTCACGAGTGATTTAATTACGGTTTTCTCCAGTAGCCTGGACAAGCGGGAACAAGAAGTCTTCGAAAATACTACGTAGAGGGTGGGAGGGGGGAGTCAATCACTTCTCTACGGGAGGAAAAAAAAAAAAAATCTAAGAGAACAAGTAATTTCAGGAGAGGTTCCCTGGTGGATTGAAAGATAAAGAAACATCCACAGCAGAAACGGAAAATTATCCAAGCCGATATCAAAGAGGACATGATTTTCCATTAAGGTGTGTAACTAGCGCCCCGAGGAAGGGCAGAGACACTGGGTGTTTCAAGTGGGAGAGAGGCTGTTGCGCTGTTAGCAGAAAGAAGGCAGCCGACAGTAAGGTCAGGTTAACACAGAGGGGAAAGAAACTCATGGACTGGCTACGTGGCTTGATTCAAAACATGAGCTTTTCAGTCAGTTGCTTTTGTCATAAGTGGTGTCAAAAAGCAAAACTGAAACCATAAAGGAGTTCCCCCCGTGGCTCACTGGGTGAAGAACCTGACATAGTGTCCATGAGGATGTGGGTTCAATCCCTGGCCTTGCTCAGTGGGTGAAGGATCCAGTGTTGCCACGAGCTGTGGTGTAGGTTGAACACGTGGCTCAGATTCCGGATTGCTGTGGCTCCGATTTGACCCCTACTCTGGGAACTTCCACATGCCCAAGGGGCAGCCCAAAAAAGAAAAAGAAAAAAATCTTTGTTTTCAATAAATAATACTTTATTGGTATAACCACTTTAAAAATAAAGTGAAGGTCAATCCAAAACAGAATTAGGGGCAGGGAGGAAAAACTCTCCCCCTATACATTTTTGTTCTGGAACTGGGGCATGCAAATTAAACCAGCAAATGCCAAATGGACAAGAGAAAAGGAGCCTAATTTTACTTTCAATTTTACACGTAAAGAGGACTTCATAGAAAAGAATAGAAAACCCCCAAGACTTAGAAGTTCTCCTTTCTCAGAAGTTTCTGCTTTTAGTCCGATAAGGGGAGCTTCGGAGAGGCAGTTCTCTGCATGCATTGCTTTTCAGTGGCCTCTAGTTCACAAGCAACTTTATGTCCAAGGGGCATCTTTTGGGCTGGCAGAAGCAGAATCCCATCACTTTCTCCACCTCGCAGACAAGAGAAGGAGAAGTGGAAAATGACAGTTTGAACACAGACGCAAATTCACGTACGGAATCAAGGACCCGATAATTCTCTAAGGGGTTGTTGACCGAAAACTTGGAAAGCATTACAGAGAGACAGGAAACCGTATCCTCTATCGCAGGAGCAGGGCCTTGTGGTTGGGGAGAGGAGTGTGGGTTTTTTGACACCTGTGTTTCTTGGAAACAGTATGTGAAGTTTCCTAGACTGAAGATGGTACCTGGCTGAACTGGCGTTGATCTGACGGCCAATCCACACGCACCGCAGTAACTCCCCTGAGCCACCCAAGAGCAGGTGCTAAGTCCCCTGGGTCGGCGAGGGCCCCCATTCTTGACAAGATGCCAGGAATGGAGTAGGTCCTAGATTTCCACTCAGCAAGTAAGTTTTTCAAGTGCTTAGCAAAGAAAAAATTGCTATTGCCTATGACAAGAAATGCACACCCCCGTATTTCTACTTTTTAAAATATGCACCTATCGAGACTACATTTTAATAAAGTAGAGGGAGATTTAAAAAAAAAAAAATCTTTCCGCTCTATCCTCTTAGGTTCCGTACCGGGGCCTGCAAATCAAACTGCTGAACAGGAGACAACAGTATTAATTACATACATACACAGAGGGGTTCCGAAAAAAGATGGGGCTGGCAAGATGATGGAGGCTTGAGCTAAAAAAGGAAAAGGGGCTTTGGGATTCGGTGGGGGCGAAGATTATGGGAAAGGGAAGGGAGAAAATGTGTGATAAATAAGCACTGCCTTGTGAAGAAAGGTAAAGTCTTCTGGCAACACGAAATCCTTAACTCACTAAGCGAGGCCAGGGATGGAACCCGCGTCCTCAGGGAAACCATGCTGGGTCCTTAACCCACTGAGCCACAGTGGGAACCCCTGCTTATCCATTCTCAATGTCTTGGCTGGCATCGACTAATCCCAACCCCCCCCCCCGTCCATCCTACTCCCTCCCCTCTCCTCCTTGGCAACCACAAGTCTGTTCTCCATGTCTGTTTCGGTTTTGTAGACAGGTTCATCTGTGCCGTATCTCAGATGCAACATATAAGTGTTCTATGGTATTTGTCTCTCTCTGCCTGACTGACTTCACTTAGTGTGAGACTCTCTAGTTGCATCCATGTTGCTGTGAATGGCATTATCTCATTCTTTTTGATGGCTGAGTCGTATTCCACTGTGTCTAGAGACCACTTCTTAATCCATTCCTCTGTGGAGGGACACTTAGGTGGCTTCCATGTTCGGGTTACTGTGAATGCTGCTGCTGTGAACCTTGGGGTGCGTGGATCTTTCCGAATTAAGGTTTTGTTCAGATCTATACCCAGGAGTGGGATTGCTGGATCATATGGGACCCCCATTTTTAGTTTTTTGGTGAACCTCCATACTGTTCTCCATAGTGGTTGACCCAATTGACATTCCCACCCACAGTGCAGGAGGGTTCCCTTTTCTCCACACCCCCTCCAGCACGTGTGGTTCGTAGAGTCATGAATGACGGCCATTCTGCCCAGTGTCAGCTGATACCTCATGGTCGCTTTGCTGTGCCTTTCCCTAAGAGTTAGTGATATAGAGCATTTTTTCCTGTGCCTGCTGGCCCTCTGGATGTCTCCTTTGCAGGGATGTCTATTTAGGTCTTCTGCCCGTTTTTCAATTGGGTTGTTTGTTTTCTTTCGTTGTTGAGTTGTACCGGATGGTTGTGTATTTTGGAGATTTCATCCCTTGGGGGCTGCACTGCTTGTAAAGATGTTCTCCCAGTCTGTGGGTTGTCTTTTTATTTTCTGTCTTTCTGGTTTCCTTTGCTGTGCAAAGCTTTTGAGTTTAATGAGGCTGATTATTGTTTCTCTTGTCATTATTCTACGAGGGGGATCCAACAAGATATTGCTGCAATTTACGTCAAAGAGTGTGCTGCCTAGGTTTTCCTCTGGGACTCTTATCGTATCTGGCCTTACATTTAGGTCTTTCATCCGTTTTGCGTTTATTTTTGTCTCTGGTGTGAGAGACTCTTCTAACTGCATTTAATTTTTTAGACTGTCACGGGGGGAAGTGTTCTCAACTGCCTTTAGCAAAACACTATCCATCTAGAAGAGAGACACCGTTTGGGGCTGGCAGGCTCTGGTCCCCTTCAGAGTAACTGTGGAAGAAACTTTCTAAAGATACTATTCATTTTTTATTATTCTAAAAAGAAATATATTTCTATGGCAAAACAGTGCCAAAGCTCAAAGAAGACCTGAAAAGCAATTGCTCAGTGATTCCATCTCTTCCCCCAGCAAGAAAAGGCCCCTAATGACACTGCATGAGTGTGTGTGTGTCTTCAAATGTATTCCCAACCCATAAAGGACAGGACTTTTTTTTTTTCTTCTTTTTAGGGCCGCACCGTCAGCATATGGAGGTCCCCAGGCTGGGGGTTGAATCGGAGCTGTAGCTGCCGGCCTCCACCATAGCCATGGCAATGCGGGATCCGAGCTGCATCTGCAACCTACACCACAACTGATGGCAACGCTGGATCCTTAACCTGCTGAGCAAGGCCAGGGATTGAACCTGCATCCTCACAGACGCTATGGTGGGTTCTTAACCCGCTGAGCCCCAACGGAAACTCCAGGGTGGACTTTCCCGATGACGTGCAACAAAGCAGAGAAAAGACAGAAACGAGTCAACATAAGGAGACGTTTCTACCTTTGGAGGAAATGAGCCCATAAGAAGCAAGTTTCTTGGGGAGATGAGCCCACGAGGAGAGGGGCCTTACTGTCCAGAAAGAGACAGGACAGGGGGCCCTGCAGAAGTCCACTCGGAGCCCTGTCGGCAGCTGGACCTTTGTGGACGAGACCGCAAGCCCCATGGACACGCATCACTTTTATCCACTTTTAGCCCCAGAAGCATCCCCGTTCAGAGCTTCCTCCTGCAGCCAGAGGGCCCTGCTACTCTGCCACCAAAAGCAACCTCACCTCTTCTGAGGCTGAGACTCAGGACGGGGGGCCTCACTTGGGTTTGGGCTCAAGGAGGGGAAACAGGATGCCATTCCAGCCTTTGCTGCGGGCATCCCAGGAAACAGCCACTGGCAGGAAGACGTGAGGATCCAGGGATGACCCGGAAAAAGGCGGGGTCTTCCCGTGCAGTCGCCCTCAGCGGGGGCAGGTCCCACAAGACCCCAGAGAGGGCCCCTTGAATCCCGACATGCCTGCGGGTGCAGGAGGCTGAGCACATGGACGAGGCAAGGTGCAGGCTGGGGAGCAGGCAGACCCATCTCCTGGATGCCGTGAGGCGTGTACAGAATGCCTCACCCACATCTGCTCCCATGGTGGTTCATTCTACATGCCCATGAGGTGCCCAGGTGTTTGGTCCCATGCCTGTCCGGATGCTGCCAGCAAGATATTTATTAGGGGAGATGAACCATGAAACCAGTAGACGAGGAAGAAAGCAGATGGGCCTCTGGATGCGGGTGGGCCACACCCAATCAGGTGAAGGAAGGCCTTCGTGGGAAAAGACTGAGCTTCCCCCCAGAGAAGAAGGGATTCGGCCTCAAGCCCACAGCATCGAAATTCTGCCTAAGTCACTAGCCTTTAGGGTCAAGGCTACAAACATCACTGCTTCCCTGACCCTCCAGCCTGCTGGTCTGACTTCTCGGCCCCTCCAAGGGCGGGAAGAGCATTCCTTGAACAAGTGAGTCTGCAGTGGGGAGAGGGAGGAGGGAGCGGCCGTAGAGGAGGAGGGCATGAGGAGGTACAAACTTTTGCGGATAAAACAAGTGACAAGGACATGTTGGCCAGTACAGGGAAGATAGCCCACATATTACCATAACTATAAATGGAGTATAATTTTTAAAGATTGTGAATCACTAAGTTGTACAGCCGTAGCGTATAATATTGAACAGCAACTGCACGTCGATTTTTAAAAAAAGATGTAAGAGAGCCTTGTGCACAGTTGATCCTGTAAAAAAAAGTCAGTCTCTCACTCCCTGTCATATATAGAAAAATAATTATAAATATATAAGTACATTGTTACATATATTATGATATATTTTATATCGTTATTTATATATTTTATCATTATTGATGCATTAAATATATACTTTCTTACTTAAACAGTATAATAGCTTTTCCCCCCCTCCCCCAAAACATAACCTCATTTGCTGCTCATCTTTTTGTCTTTTTTTTTTTTTTTTGTCTTTTTGCTATTTCTTTGGGCCACTCCCACAGCATATGGAGGTTCCCAGGCTAGGGGTCCAATCGGAGCTGCAGCCACCAGCCTACACCAGAGCCACAGCAACACAGGATCTGAGCCGTGTCTGCAACCTACACCACAGCTCACAGCAACGCCGGATCGTTAACCCACTGAGAAGGGCAGGGACCGAACCCGCAACCTCATGGTTCCCAGTCGGATTCGTTAACCACTGCGCCACGACGGGAACTCCACCTTTTTGTCTTTTTTAGGGCCACACCTGCAGCATGTGGAAGTTCCCAGGCTAGGGATCCAATTGGAGCTGCAGCTGCTGTCTACACCACAGTCACAGCAACATCAGATCTGGGCTGCTTCTGAGACCTACACTGCAGTTTGGGGCAACACTGGATCCTTAACCCACTGAGCGAGGCCAGGGATCAAACCCGCATCCTCATGGAGCCTGTGTCAGGTTCTTAGGCTGCGGAGCCACAATGGGAACGCCTAGAACTTCATTTAAATTTTTTTTTTAAATTGAAGTATGGTTGACTTAAAATGTTGAGTTAGTTTTAGGTGTACAGCAAAGTAATTCAGATACATATGCATACACACACACACACACACACACATACACACACACACACATACAGATTGGTAGATAGATATTCTTTTTCATATACTTTTCTGTGATGCTTTATCAGAGGACACTGAATATAGTCATCTGTGCTCTACAGTAGGACCTTGTTTTAAATTTAAATTTTTTTTTGTCTTTTTTTTTTTTTTTCTGCTCTTTGGGGCTGCACCCGTGGCATATGGAGATTCCCAGGCTGGGACTCTAATCAGAGCCATAGCTGCCAGCCTACACCACAGCCACCGCATCACCAGATCCGAGCCTCCTCTGTGACCTACACCACAGCTCACAGCAACACTGGATCCTTAACCCACGGAGCGAGGCCAGGGATCGAACCCGCGTCCTCATGGCTGCCAGTCGGGTTTGTCAACCGGTGAGCCACGATGGGACCTCCTTATAATTTACGTTTTAAACAAAGCTATCCACTACATCATGAGTCTGTTTTGCTGAGTACAAGCAATTTTTTTCAGAGAGTCTGCCCACCTTTTCCGCTGGAATTTATGCTACGAGAGGAGGGACCGAGGGCAGGCCGCCAAGGAGACAAACCCTCCCGAGTGGAATGACCCACCTGCATCTGGTACATGTTACCTGGGACCTCTGCCTTCACAAGCGACGCATCCTTTACGAGAACGCTGCTTTTCCAAGCCGGCAATCCGTCTTGGAAATTCGCCGTCATCACCAGAGGCGTGTCCCTCGGGTGCAAGCCAAGAATTCAGGCTTTTTTACCCCTCAAAACAGGGTGTTTGCAAGCCAAGCAGTTCTCAAATGCCCGCACGCATCAGACTCCATGGAGGGCGTGTTAAAAGGCTTCTGTCTGGCTGCACCCCCAGAGGTGGTTTGTTTTTGCTTTTTTAAACACTGTTTCAACATTGGTTTTCTTTTTACGGCCACACCCAGGGCACACGGACGTTTCCAGGGCAGGGACTGAATCTGAACCGCAGCTGTGATCTACGATGCTGCTGCAGCAAGGCAGGATCCTTTAACCTACGGGGCCACAGGGGGAACTCCTCCACAGCTTCAATGCGTCTAAAGATAAGCCTTGCACATTCAAGAAAAGTGACCTCCGCTTTTTACTGTTTCCCTGTTTGAGTAGATTGGACAGTTGAGGTCCAAGGCTGTGTAGTTTCAGGCGGGCGGAAAGGGGTTCAGTTGTGCTCATACCTCCACTCTTTTTCCGATTCTTCCATCACGGTTTATCACAGGATATTGGATAGGGTTCAGGGTGTCATTCTGTCCTTATTGTGTATCCATCTTATATATCACGGTTGTATCTGCGTGTCCCCAACTGCCGGTCCCTCTCTCCCCCGACCCCCCGCCACCACAAGTCCGTTCTCCGTGTCTGTGAGTCTGTTTCTGTTCCGCAGACAGATGCATTTGTGCCATATTTTAGTTTCCACCTAGAAGTGAGCTCATGTGCTCTTTGTCTTTCTGTCTGATGGACTTCACATAAGATGGGAATCTCTTAACGGCATCCGTGTGGCTGCAAAGGGCACAATGTCATTCTTTTTGATGGCTGAGTCGTATTCCATTGTGTGTCAGGACCACATCTTCTTTGTCTAGTCCTCTGTCAAGGGGCACTTGGGTTGTTTCCATGTCTTGGCTGTTGTGACCAGGGCTGCGGTGAACATACGGGCGTGTGGCTCTCCTTGACTTCCTGTGATGACCTTTACCTTTTGCTCATGACAGTTTAAGTCTGCAACCCCTTTAGAGAGCATCTTTAATGGCCAAGGGGCATGGTCTTTATGACAACTTCTAAGGCGACACCGATGCTGCGGGTCTGGGGACCGCACCTTCAAAACCACCATTCTAAACAGTCTTGTCCCCTCTGGAGCAATATTTGGATAGAAAATGAGAGAACAAGATGTCTTTGATTTTACACAGGCAAATGTAAACGCCCAGAGAAAGGCAGTCCTGGCTGGCTTCCTGATGTTCCCACCCAAACAGGCCACGTGTGGCACTTCTCTGCCCGAATCAGAGTTGTGTGCGGTGCCGGCAAAAGCTTCGTTTCAGCAAAAGGCAGCTACGCGTGCCCTCGGCTGTCTTCTCCCCCGCACGTCTCTAGAGCTGTGTGTGCTGCTCTTTAAAGACACCCAGTTAAAGGGAAAAGCGCCAGGAAATGTGTGAAAGGAACCCACCACCCCTACACACACACACACACACACACACACACACACACACACACACACACACGGGTTCCCTGGCCAGAGTGTTTTTTATGTTCCATGTAGACTCAGTTCCACATCAGATGCAAGAAGTATCTGAAGACCACCTACCATCTGGAGACGCAGGTGACAGAACTGGTCACTGCAGAAAGGCCCCTCTGAGCACGAAACGGACCCCAGGACTGAAAACGCGAGGTCCCAGGTCCCGGGGGGAGAACAGGCTCCCTGCCGCGTGAGCACCTGAGGCCAAATTACAAGTTCTCCGGATGCAACGTCACTGTCGTTCTATTCCCTGGTGGGCAGGCCACGTGTGGACAGTGCAGGGGTGGCCAAACGGCTGTGCATGTTTCGAATCAAAAGGGGAGACTCGGAAACGGCAGCGAGGGAAGGAGGCCCTCCCACTGCCTCGGGCTCGCACAGGACTTGGGCACCCACAGCACCCCGGACACCTGTCCTGCCTCAGCTCAGGGTCCACGGGGCTGGTCCTCTTCCAGCCTCCGCACAGGCGACAGGGGACATGGAAACTCAGGGGCTGAGAACAAGGAAAACCCACCCTCCCCCACCCTGGGGACCAGACATCTGAAGTCAAGGGGTCCCGGGGTCCTGCTCCCTCCAGAGGCTCCAGGGGAGGGTCCTTCCCGCCTCTTCCAGCTCCTGGGGGCTCCAGGCGGCCCTGGGCCGGTGACCACCTCCCTCCCGGCTCTGCCTCCGTCTTCCCGTGGCTTCTCCTCTGTGTCTGGGTCTCCTCTTCTGTCTCTTGGGAGGACACTGTCCTTGGAGGGAGGGCCCCCCTCATCCAGGAGGACCTCCTCTCAGACCCTTCCCTTCCTCACACCTGCAAAGACCCTGTTTCCACACCAGGTCCTGTTCTGAGGGTCTGGGCGTGGGACTTTGACATATTTTTAAGTATGAAATACGAAGATATGAACAAGTGTATCAAAGCTTTTCTTGAATCCTTGCATGTTTGTTTGTTTGTTTATTTTCTCTACATTTTATTTTTGAAAAATAACATCTCGGTACTTTTGACGAAACCGTTTAAGGGCACAGAACGTGGGATTTCTTCTGTATCCTTGATGCTTCCACAGCCCCCTGTCTCCCACAGACGGCGCAGCAGAGGAAGTGTTTTCTGTTCTTCCACAGGTTGAAGTCGCACAATACGCATGAAAACGCTCTGTAAGCAATTACACCCGTGTTTGCGCAGAAGATGGCATTTCCTTGGCGGGGGCGCACGGCGTCCCTCTGGCTTCACTTCACGGCTTCCATCCAGTGAGGTCCTAGCAGCCTAAACAACAGGCAGCCTGCAGTCAAGGGGAGGGGCCCGTGGCCTGAGTTTCCGTGGGTGGGTCTGTTTGAGCATCTCCTGCTGCGGGTTCTCACCGCGACGTCTCACTCCAGTCTCTCCGCATCCGGTGCTTGGGCTGTGCCGAGATCCCCGCGCCCTTCTCGCACCTCCCAGGACCCTGTTGCGCCCGCCCAGGCGTCCCCCTCCTTCAGGGACTCCCCCACCAGCTAAGAGGAGCCCCCCCCCCCCACCCAAGCCCACCAACCTGCAGTGTGGTCCCGCCGCTGCGGCTGCTGGGCTGGACGGTTTGGGCTGGACCCCAGGCGCGGTAGAGCAGGTGGGCTGGGGCAGCGCCCCGGGAAAACAGCGCTTGAATGGTCCCCTCCCAGGTCCCATCCCCCCAGGGGTCTCAGATAGCCTCCCCGCCACTCCCCAGCACCACGCACTCCGGGCGCGCTCGGTGGGGGGTGTCCCTAATCCCACAGCCCTGGGCACAGACCCTGAGCCCAGGGGCCAGGGGCGGCCACCCTGCCTCCCGAAGACCCCCGGCCTCCCTTCCTTCCAGGGCTTCTCTCGGTGCAGGGCCACTAACACCACGAAGCCTGCACCGGGAGCCACCCCCAAGAGCGCCCACTTCGACCACATTCTGCGGGGAGCAGGGGGAGGGAGCTGGCGCCGCATCTGTGCTGATACCGCGCAGGGCGCGGGCTGCACGCGGCGCAGGCGGGAAACAAACAGCGCCCGGGCGTCGGGATACAGCGCCTGGCCGGTCGCCAGATGGCCGGGAACATGCGTACCACGGGGCTGGCACCTTGCAGTTTGCAAAGGGGTGGAAAGAAGAATGTTTCTGTATCTCGCAAATCCTCCTACGTCTGACTTCTGTCTTGTCTCTTTCTCCCAAAAATACTAATAATCATCAGAGCATCACACAAAGAAAAGCTGCCCCAGAACAAGGCAGATGGTGGAGGCCGAGGGATACTAAGTAGACCCAGGGCGCTGACGCTGGACAGTGCAGGCAAAAACCAGTCACATCTCGATGTCCTACAGCTGAAACTAAAAGAACTTTAAACATCTGTTTGATCTCAGTTTGAAAGAATGCCATGGGAGTTCCCATCCTGGCTCAGGGGTTAACGAATCCGACTAGGAACCATGAGGTGGCGGGTTCGATCCCTGGCCTTGCTCCGTGGGTTTAGGATCCAGTGTTGCTGTGAGCTGGGGTGTGAGTCGCAGACGCGGCGCGGATCTGGCGTTGCTGTGGCTGTGGTGTAGACCTGCAGCTGTAACTCTGATTCGACCCCTGGCCCGGGACCCCTCCTATGCTGCTGATGGCGCCCTAGAAAAAGACAAATAAATAAATAAAAAGAATGCTGTGAAGAAGAATGAAATCATGCCATTTGCAGCAACGTGGATGGACCTAGCGAGTCTCACACGGAGTGAATTCAGACGGAGGAAGACAAACACCAAATGAGATCACGTCTAGGTGGAATCGAAAATAGCGCACAAACAAGAACCTACCTACGGAGCAGAAACAGACTCCCAGACACGGAGAACAGACTTAGAGTCAGCAAAGGGGAAGGGGGGAGATAAATGCGTGATTCATACCTACAGCCCCCTACATGTAACATAAACAACAAGCTCCCATGGTGCAGCACAGGGAACTATACCTTGTAATAACCTCTCCTGGAAAAGACTCCGAAAAAGAATAGATACGAACATATATGCACAGCAATTACTCCGCCATGTGCCTGAAACGCACACAAGATGCTAAGTCACCTCAACCTCAATAACATTTGAAAATAATCTTAAAAAATAAATAAATAAAAGAATACTTAAAAAAAAAAAAACCCAAACCATGCACTTCTGGATGGATGCAAACAGAACATGAACACACTTGTGCTTAGAGTTTTTCAACGGTTCTGCTCACACAGATGACCCTAGACTGATGATTTTTCAATGTCCTGCAGTCCTAGGTCCAGGGCTGTCGTTTTAGCTCCACTGCTTACTGCAACAGCAGGAAGATGTTTTCAAAATATAGATGCTTCTCCGTGTCTTCATGTGCACAGTGAGGATAATAATAGGCTTTCCCTCAAAGCCTAAATATAAATCTAAATAGAGTGATACGGATACAGGCTTACAGAGGCCACGAGAGATTCTCCTGCGAAATGAAGTCAGTCAGACAGAAAGACACAGACCATTGGAGATCCCTTCTATGTGGCATCTAAACGATGGCACAAGCGAACCATCTACAGAACAGACGTGGGGAACAGACGTGTGGTTGCCAAGGGGGAGGGGGAGGGAGTGGGCTGGACGGGGAGTGTGGGGTTCGTAGATGCCAACCCTGACACTGAGAATGGATCAGCCACAAGGTCCTGCTGTGCAGCCCGGGGACCTCTATCCAGCCTCCTGGGATGGACCAGGACGGAGGAGAATACGAGAAAGGGAATGGATATATCCTATGACGGGGTCACTTGGCCGCACAGCAGACACTGGCGCAACCCTGTACATCAACCCTACACTCATAAAAAAATTAAGAAGAAAGGAAAAAGGGCACGACAACAGCAACAACAAAAAAAGCACTTCGATGCGGGAGTGCAAAATACCAAGCAGTTACTAATCCAGGCAGACCTCACTGCACTGCCTTCGCAGTAACTGCATTTTTCACACATTAAAGGTTTGCGGCCACGCTACGTGAAGCAAGCCCATCAGCCGCATTTTTTTTTCTTTTTAGGGCTGCACCTGCGGCATCTGGAAATTCCCAGGAGAGAGGTCAAATCAGAGCTGCCGCTGCACGTCTACACCACAGCCACAGCCACATCAGCTCTGAGCTGCCTCCGTGACCATCACTGCAGCTCACAGCAACGCCGGATCCTTAACGCACGGAGCGAGGCCAAGGATCGAACCCGCATCCTCACAGACACTATGTGGGCTTCTTAACCCCCTGAGCCACGACGGGAACGCCTATTAACAGGTTCACCAGAGCACTTGCTCACTTTGTGTGTCTGTGTCACATTTTAGCAATTCGCACAATGTTTCCAACTTTTTCTTTGCTTCCGCCATTGTTCTGGAATCTGTGATCCACTGACCTCTGAGGTTACTGTTGCAAAAAGATTACACCCTGCTGAAGTTTCACAGGATGGGAAGCATGTTCAGGCAGCGAAGCAATATTTTTTTCTTTTGGGGGCTGCACCTACAGACATTCCCGGGCTGGTATTTTTAAATGAAGGTGTGTGTGTTGTTTCTTTAAACATAATGGCACCGCAGTTAACAGATGACCGTCGAGTGTAAACATCACTTTGAGATGCACTGGGAACCCCTCCCCCCAAAAATCATGCTCTGCTTTCCTGCGCCCTTTGCACCAGGGCTGTCGTCTGCCCCTGCGACATCGGAACCACCGTCGTTAGGACGACGGCACAGGTGGGTTTACAGACCTCGGGGTCTGTGGGCACGCTGCCCGGCACAGCGCAGTGACACTCACCCTGGCCTTTCCAGGAGCCCCTGGGATCACTGGTGGCATGCACCCACCTGCTCTGGAGGTCGTCCAAGTCCAGCTCCCCAACGTAGTGTGTGGCCGAGGACACGGTCACCACCCTGGCGCTGCGGCCGGGGGAGCCCGACGCCTGCAGGTCGTCCAGGAGGAGGTGGGTCAGCAGGAAGTGGCCCAGGTAGTTCACTCCAAAGTGCTCCTCGAAGCCGTCCTCCGTCTCCCTCTGCGGCACCATCATCACGCCGGCTGGGGACAGAGGGGGTTTCAGGGAGGGCAAGGCGGGCAGGGATGGAATGGGCTGGGAAGAGATGGGATGAGATGGCAGATCCGCCCCCCCAAGCTGTTCAGGGAAGCAGCCTGGCACCAGGATGGCGGCTCTCGTCCCGGCTGTCACCCCCCACCCTCCTGCCTGGTTCCTGCTCTGGACGTGGTGGGCTTGGTGCCAGGAGGCCCATAAGACCCCGTCCTGTTCTCAAACTCTGCCCTTGGATGGTCCAAGCTTGCAAAGAATGACACGACAGCTGCCCACAGCAGAAGATGGGTCTGTCCTGAGTCACCCAACAGAGTTGCCCCCCGCTCCCCAGTGGGTCCTTCTCCTGGACAGGACAGCGGTCTGCAGAGACCGGGGGCCCTGGCAGTGTGGCTGGGACATGTGCGGACGGTGCTGTCTTGTGGTCCACAGGGAGGGGCAGCCCCAGACTCACGTTGCCCTGGCGCCCCCTCATTCAGCTGAGCCCAGAAACGCATTCCTCCCTGGTGCCTTGCAGGGATGCGGAGCCCCTTGGGCACAGGGCCCAGCCCAGGCCACCAGACATCAGCCCATAAACACATTTGTAAATCAGTCCACAGACACATTCAGGGAGCACATTCGGTGGCGCCGTGTGCTGGACCCCTGGGCTTGAAACACCCATGCCTGCCCTGTGGGGGCAGAGCTCCTGAAAATCCCAGTCCCTGAGTCTCTCCCCTGGGGCTGCAGCACAGGTGATGAGCCAGGCTTGGGTCCTTCTCCAGAGACAGCCCACAGGCATGTCTGTGTATGCGCCCATGTGTGTGCGTGCGCACTGCCTGCCTGGGTACATGGGGACGTGCATTTTATCCGTGCAGATAACCTGTGTGCATCTGAATGCTTACTGCAAACGCACATGTATATGCCCACGTATGTGTGTGTGTGTGCTGTACATGTCTTTCTGTGTGTATATGCTCACATATGCACATACACACATCGGTCCGTGGATCTGTGTCTGCATTTGCATGCAGGTGTGTGTTTATAAATGCCACCCAGCATATACCTGTGTTTTCTCTGGCGTCTAGGGTCCACGCATGCCTATGAATTTGCCCGTGGAGATGCATCTGTGTCTGTATTTGTGTGGATGCCTGCATTTGCATGTGACATGCCCAGGCATGTGTACATGTGTGCATATTTGTGAGTGTACGAGCAGAGATATTTGCATAGGTGCCAGGGTTCACAGTTCACCACACAGCTGTATGTCTTTACGTGGAAGGGGGCATCCATGTAGCTCCACTTGCATATCCATCCTGGGGCTTTGCACCTGTGCAGGTATTGGCAAGTGCTTTTGCATATGGGTATAATTTTTATGCACATATGCATTTCTGTATGTGTGTGTACATGTGTTTGAACTTGTAAGTGTAGACACTTCTCTGTGTATGTGCATTTGCATGTGTGTGTGTGTGTGCTTCTTTACACTGACATGGGTGTATCGATCTATATGTGTATATGTGTATTTCTGCGTGGATGTGTACGCATGTTTACCTATCATTGTCTGTACATGCATTTGTGTATGTGCAGGTTTGTGTGTGTGTATTTTATAAAGACGTGTATTTGTATATGCAGATATTGTGTATTTTATATATAGGCACACACACACGTGCACATGCCTGTGTTTGCATTTCCGCCTGTAATCCTCTGTATACGCATTTGTGTGTGTGTTTGTTTCTATATGTGTATTTTACAGGATATGCATTTGGACATGCGTGCATGTTGTATACGTATCCATGTGTGTTTAGGCGCCTATGTAGGCATTTCTACTTGTGATGCTCTGTACATGCACTGGATGTTCGTTTATACGTGCGTATTTCACAGGTGTATTTGTGTGTGTCTACGGTTTGTATTTGTTCATGTATATATCCATTTGTATGTGCCTGTGCGTGCATTTCCATATGTAACATGTATATGCACATGTTTGTGTATGCGGATATACAGCCATATATCTGATGTGCACACACATGGATGTGCCTGTGTGTGCCTTTCTCTCCGCAGTTCTCTGTCTACGCATTTTGCGTGAGTAAATGTATTTGTGGACTTTTTTCCCAGCTGGACCGGGAGGTCCCTCTCTGGACACACAGGGTACCCTGCCTGCCCCTCCACACCCAGGTCCCAGGCAGGCCCCGCCTTGGGTCTCGTGACCGCACGTCCCCAAGTCCAGTGCAGCTTCCCCGCTGGAGAGAATCCTGAGGCAAAGAGGACGTCGGAGTTGGGCTGTGTCTTCACAGCGCCTGGAAAGAGCTCTGGGCGCAACAAGGTAGTGAGCAACCTTTAAAAAATAAAGCTGGAGGAAGGTGGGTGGCTGCGGCCACAGCGGAGGATGGAAGTGGACCAGTGACGGAAGATGGGCTGCAGACGCAGCAGAGGCAGAAACGAGAAGACGGGGATGGAGGGCAGGGCGGGGGACTGGGAGGGCGGGGAAGGGGGCGGGGATAACACGCCCAGAGGCGTGGCCTTGACATGACTGTGCATTCTGGCCACGCCCACCTGCCGCCCTCACAGCCAGCTCTGAGCCAGCTCCATCCTGGACAAAAACACGCGACCTGCGTCTTCACGTATTGGACGAAATGTGTTGAAATACACCTGCAGCCGCCAATATTTGATGTGAAGAGGGGGTTGCGGTGCCCGTCAGAACTCACGCAGAAGATAAGGAAGACGTGGTCCATATATACACAGGGGAATATTCGGCCGTAAAAAAGAATGAAATCATGCCATCTGCAGCAACATGCGTGGACCTGGAGATCAACCCAAGCACTTTAAAATATAGGTTCGCCTCCTGCACTGTCGGTGGGAATGTAAGTTGGTGCATCCACGATGCAAAACAGTACGGAGTTTCCTTAAAAAACTAAAAATAGAATTGCCACATGACCCAGCAATCCCACTCCTGGGCATCTATCCAGAAAAAAACTATAATTTGAAAACACACATGCACGCCCATATTCATAGCAACACGATTCACAGTAGCCAAGACATGGAAGCCACCATCGACAGAAGAAGGGATCAAGAAGATGTGGTCCATATACACAGTGAAATATCGTTCAGCCATAGAAAGAATGAGGGGAGTTCCCATCGTGGCACAGTGGTTAACGAATCTGACTAGGAACCATGAGGTTGCAGGTTCGATCCCTGGCCGTGCTCAGTGGGTTAAGGATCTGGCATTGCCGTGAGCTGTGGCGTAGGCTGGCGGCTACAGATCCAATTAGACCCCTAGCCTGGGAACCTCCATATGCCGCAGGTGAAGCCCTAGGGGAAAAAAAAAAATGAAATTATGCCATTTGTAGCAACATGGATGGACCTAGAAATGCTCATACTAAATGAAATAAATCAGACAAAGACATATGATGTCACTTATATGCAGAATCTAAAATATGATAAAAATGAACTTCTTTACAAAACAGAAACAGATTTACGGATATAGAAAACAAATTTTAAATAAATTTATTAGGAGTTTGGGATAAGCAGATATCACTACTCTGTGGAGGTTCCTTAAAAAACTAAAACTAGAACTACCATATAATCCAGCAATCCCACTCCTGGGCGCCTATCCCGAAAAAAATGAAAACTCTAATTTGAGGGACTCCATGCCCCCCAATGTTCACAGCAGCACTGTTCACAATAGCCAAGACATGGAAGCCACCTAAATGCCCATCAATAGAGGAGTGGATAAAGAAGATGGAGTGCATATATACAATAGAATATTACTCAGCCATAAAAAATGAATGAAATCATGCCATTTGCAGCAACACAGATGCAACTAGAGAGTCTCATACTAAGTGAAGTAAGTCAGAGACAGATAAATATCACATGATACCACTTCCATGTGGAATCTAAAATATGGCACAAATGAACCTATCCACAAAACAGAAACAGACCCACAGACATAGAGAACAAATTTTAAGAGCAAATTTACTAGGAGTTTGGGATGAGCAGATACACACAGCTATATGGAGGTTCCTTAAACAATGAAAATAGAACTACCATAGGACCCAGTAATCCCACTCCTGGGCATCTATCCAGAAAAAAAAAAACAAAAAAACTCTAATTTGAAAAGATGCATGCACTTCAGTGTTCACAGCAGCACTATTCACAATAGCCAAGGCATGGAAACAACCTCAGTCTCCAGTGATGGAGAAGTGGATAAAGAAGATGTGGTCCATATACACAACGGAATATTACACAGCCACGAAAAAGAATGAAATCATGCCATTTGCAGCAAAAGGAATGGATGTACAGGGCATCGTGCTTAGTGAACTAAGTCAGAGAAAGACAAATACTATATAATCTCCGTTATAGGTGGGACTCTAAAAACTACAACAAACTAGTAAATATATCAAAATAGAACCAGACGCACAGATCTAGAGGACAAACGGGCAGTGACCAGTGGGGATCGGGAAGGGGGGAGGGGGGGAAGAGCTACCAACTCATAGGTATAACATAAGCTGCAAGGAGATATTGTACCACATGGGAAGAGAACCACTATTTTATAAGGATTATAAACGGAGTATAACCTTTACACATTGTGACTCACTGGGCTATACACCTGTAACTTACTGGCATCACCTGCACCTCAGTAAATAGATGGAGACAGAAAGAGAGATAAGGGGGGGGGTAGATAGAAAGATAGAGATGACAGATCGACAGACAGACAGATAGATATAAATGATAGAGATAGATGATCCACAGATGGCAGATAGACCATAGATAGATGGATAGATGGACAGACAGGCGGACAGACAGGTTATAGATAAATAATAGATGATAGATAGATAGATAGATAGATAGATAGACAGACGGACAGACGGACAGACAGATGGAGGATATGTATAAGAGGAATAAGTAGAGGGGCATATTGTTCAGCATAGGGACGACAGTATTTTATAATAACTTTAAACAATGTATCACCTTTAAACATAGTGAATCACTCCATTGGACACCTGTAACTTATGAGACTGTACAGCAACTTCAATAAAAATAAATAAAGAGGAAACACTGGGGGTGGTAAGTGGCACTGCTGTGGTGCTGGCGTTTCAGCAACCGCCTGAAGGCTGAATTCCAGGCTAGAGAGCTTCCTCTCCAGGGATAACCTTGCAGCCACTAGACACGTGTCAGAATCCAGGGCTGCACCTGAGCTCACGGCGAGGGGCCTGCGAAGGGGACGTGGCTCAGCAGGTTAAGAACCCAACCAGGATCCACGAGGATGCAGGTTCCATCCCTGGCCTCACTCAGTGGGTTAAGGATCTGGCGTTGCCATGAGCTGGGGTGCAGGTCACAAGTGCAGCTTGGATCTGGTGTTGCTGTGGCTGGGGTGTAGACCTGCAGCGGCAGCTCCAATTCGACCCCTAGCCTGGGAACCTCCACATGCTGCAGGTGAAGCTGTAAAAAGAAAAAAAGAAAAGAAAAGAAAGATGGTCCTTGATTCCTGGTACATCAGGAGCAGGGAAACAGCCAGGAGACTCAGGGCCAGCAGACCTTCACGCCGATGTATGACTCTGGATTTCCCGCCACCGGGGCGGAGCAGCTGGCCTGCTCCTGGCCAGGGCCCTGTGGTCAGGTTCCCGGTGACCTCGGCTGAAGGACAATGTGGGCTCCCATCCCTCAGACCAGGCGAGTTCCAGCTGCTCCGTTCCCATTTCGTCTTTCCCAGCGAGGAGGCACCAGACGGTCAACGAGAAGCCACCAGGGAGCCCCGGGGCCATGACAACATGCATTGCTGTCACCCGGCCGCTCCAATGACAGATTCTGGCAGATGCTCCCTGACCCCCGACGGCCAGGGAGGCTGCTTCGGGCAGAGGACGCGTTCAAGGGGACTCAGGCAGAGCCAGAGCCCGCTGAGCGCCTTCTGGGCATCAACGGCCTCGATGGGGAAAAGACCACTGTCCCACGGCAGCCCCGTGGGCACAGCCGCCCACCCCTCGCGCCCCGGCAGCGCCCAGCCCGCCCGGGGGCTGCTCCGCAGGGAAGATGCACGGGGGCTGCGGCCCCCCGGAGGCGGGACCCGCAACGCGGGACCCTGCCCGTGACTCACGCGTGATGAAGCGCGATGCCGAGAAGCGCCACGCCCACTTCCATTTTTAAAAGGCAAAACGTCCCACAGGAGGCGCTGGTGGCACCTTTCACGCCGACCGCGGTATTTATGGAACGCGTGACGGTGCCCGGGAGTGGGGGGGGCGACGGCCGCGCGATGGCACGCAGCGGCATTTGTCTTTTTTAAGTACATAAAAGGATGCTGTCAGCAGGCCAGGGGGTTGAGCAGTCACGCCTTGTTAGTCAGCCTCCGAGAAAGCATCAGCCTAGCCGAGCGCAGCTTGGGGAAAAGAGCCAGAAAAAAGATGGGCTCCTCCCCGAGGGATGGACCTCCCGCTGTGGCTCGGCGGGTTAGTAACGCCCTATCTGAACTACCGGGCAGCTCCCAGCAACACCAGAGCCTCAACCCACTGAGGGAGGCCAGGGATTGAACCCGCATCCTCGTGGAGACTCTGTTGGGTCGTTTACCTGCGGAGGCACTGCAGAAACTCCTTTTTTTTTTTTTTTTTTTTTTTAATCTCAAAATGGTGTTGAAGTAGAGTTGATTTACGACGTTGTGTCCGTTTCAGGTGTACAGCAAAGGGACTCAGGGGTCCATGAACCTACAGCCCTTCTCTTTCAGCTTCTCTTCCCACAGAGATGAGCACAGAATCCTGGGGAGCGCTCCCTGTGCTGCTCAGCAGGTCCCCGCTGGCCTGTCATTCCATAGACCTCAGGGTGCACCTGCCAACCCCATACACCACCACCCCCCCCCGTCCCTCCCTGCCCCCACCTGTCCCCTTGGGTCACCATAACTTTGATTTCAAAATCCCTGAGTCTCTGTTTTGTAAATAAGGTTTTTGTGGCGTTCCTGTCGTGGCTCAGCAGTTAACAAACCCGCCCAGCATTCATGAGGGTGCGGGTTCGATCCCTGGCCTCGCTCCGTGGGTTAAGGATCCGGCATTGCCATGAGCTGTGGTGTAGGTCACAGACACAGCAGCTCAGATCCTGCGTTGCTGTGGCTCTGGCGTAGGCCGGTGGCTACAGCTCTGATTAGGACCCTAGCCTGGGAACCTCCATATGCTGCAGGTGAGGCCCTAAAAAGACCAAAAAAAAAACAAAAAAAAAAACAAAAAAAAAAACCACTTTTTTTGTAACAAGACTGTTTCTGGAATGCTTGTCATCTATATTTTGATCAAAGACCTACCGTGTTTTTGCAAGGCCTTCTTTAGACTGGGTATGGACTTACTATATGTTAATTCATAAAACGGAATCTTTTTAACATGCTAAAAATTTATTCAGAAGATTTTCATTATCTTTGGTGCCAATACTGAATGAGACTATTTCCTTCCTTTTTTTTTTTTTCTTTCATTTTTTAAAGTTTCGTTGCGCTAGAGTTGATGTGATCCTTTCTGCACACAGCCGATCACAGAATCCTGGGGAGCGCCCCCTGTGCTGCTCAGCAGGTCCCCGATGGCCCGTCATTCCATAGACCTCAGGGTGCACCTGCCAACCCCACACCCCCCGTCCATCCCACCCCCTCTTTCCCTCTTCGATGAGCAACTATCTCAGCTGGAAACGCCCCGCCAGACCCTCCAGTGCAGAGGCAAGGGCTCCTGGGACCATGTGACCATAAATACCCGACTCTTTCCAGCGCTGCTGGCTCAGGTGACTCTGGAGGCTGCTGGCTCAGATGACTCCGCAGCCTCTGGGTAACTGCCAAGCCCCTGTGTTTTGTTTTTGGGACCCAGTTCTGGAAGCTCCACAGCTGGCTGGGAGCAGGAAGGGATGGGTCCGCTGGCCGTGTGGGAATTTGAACCCATCGGGTCCAGTGGCCCCCAAGCACTGCCACCTGCAGCAAAGGGACATCTAAGTGCCTTCTGGTCCCCAAGACGTGCCAGGGATACCGCCACCCACCAGCGAACCGTTCTATCTGGGGGTGACAGGCGGTCCACACACATTCAGGTCCCACCTGCCCAACAGGAAGGCACGCGCCCCGAGTCACCGCTTTCCCGGGAGAGAGCAGAGAAAAATGCCAAGTGCGAGAAAAAGGAAACCGCGCAGGCACCGGCCCCCAAGACATCGGCACCCCGTCCCTGTGATCTCACTGCTCTGCAGGTGCCAAGGCCACTGAGGCCACTGCTGGGAAGAACGGCTCTGACGGCCATCGGTCCCCGGGGCCCTGCGCTGCTTGGTGGGAGGAAAGAATAAATGAATGAATGAAGAGAATGAAGGAAGAACTCTACCCAAGACTAGGTGCCTACGGATCTGGGCAGGCAGGCGTCTCTCTTCATTTTCAGACTGATGGCTGCCGTCTTTATCTGGGGGAGGGGACATCATTTTTACTAATTCTTTTTTTTCTTTTTTTTTGGGGGGGCAGCACCTGCAGCATATGGAAGTTCCCAGGCTAGGGGTCGAATCGGAGCTGCCGCTGCCAGTCGATACCCCAACCACCGCAACTCCAGATCTGAGCCGCGTCTGCAACCTACACCACAGCTCACGGCAATGCCGGATCCTTAATCCACAGAGCGAGGCCAGGGATCGAACGAGGCGGGTTCAGAACCTGCTGAGCATCGGCGGGCATTCCTGTTTCAGTAATTCTTGATCTTGGCAATGCATCCGGGAGAAGTACGGGAAAAACTCGATCAAGGCTCAAGGACCCAGCATCCATCCTGAGCGGGGCTTACAAACCTACCCAGGTTCTGGCTGGAGGATGGCGAACAGCATGAATCAACTTCTGATGCAAACGCCAGCTGCATATGGACCGGCTCCGTATGAGGCCTTCCAGCGATCAGGCCGGGCCGCAGAGCCCCACGGACCAAGCCAGGCGGTGCGCTTCTATTTCTGTCGCGCTGGCGAAGGCAAAAATAGTCCATGTCTGAAGCACCGAACCCTCGAACAAAATCCCAAATGCTCCCTTTAAACTGTAGGCCATCTACTCCACTCGCCGTGATGGCCTGTGTGGGAAGAGACTCCGAAGAGCATGCATGTGTGTCTATGTGTGACTGAGTCGCTTCGCGGCGCACCCGAACCTGCCACAACACCGGACGTCCCCTCGACGCCAACAAGAACACACGCATAAATACTCAAAAATCATTTCATTCGGCCCTTCCCTTTCTTTGCTAATCATAAAACATCAGTGTCTTTCTGTTTGCTTTTTTATCTTCTTTCTAAAAGATTCTAGGTATTTGTTTTTATTTGGGGACGATAGACTTTTTTTTTTTTTTTTCCTTTCTTGTTTCTTCTTTTTAGGGCCACACCCTCCGCGTATGGACGTTCCCAGGTTAGGGATCAAATCGGAGGGGCAGCTAAGGACCTACACCACAGCCACAGCAACACGGGTCTGAGCCGCATCTGCAACTTACACCGCAGCTCACAGCATCGCGGGATCCTTAACCCAACGAGCAAGGCCAGGGCTTGAACCCACATCCTCCTCATATCGGGTTTTTTGTTTGTTTGTTTGTTTGTTTGTCTTTTTGCGTTTTCTAGGGCCGCTCCTGCAGCATATGGAGGTTCCCAGGCTAGGGGGTGAATCAGAGCTGTCACAGCCACAGCAACGCTGGATCATTAACCCACTGAGCAAGGGCAGGGATCAAACCCACAACCTCGTGGTTTCTAGTCGGATTCGTCAACCACTGAGCCACAAAGGGAACTCCATAATATCAGGTCATTAACCAGCTGAGCCACAGTGGGAACTCCAGGGTCCTTCTGTTTTCAAGCTTTGTTTTCAGTCATTGCGATTCATGAAAAGCTTGCAAAACGAACGCAAAAAGAAAGAATACATTTTAAACATGCAAAGCACAAAGCTGGGATTTCCCATTGTGGCTCAGTGGGTCAAGAACCCAAATGGTGTCCATGAGGAAGCAGGTTTGATCCCCGGCCTCCCTCAGTGGGTTAAGGATCCAACGTTGCCATGAGCTGTGGTGTAGGTCACAGATGGGGCTTGGATCCCACGCTGCTGTGGCTGTGGTGCAGACCTACAGCTGCAGCTGTGATACAACCCTTCGCCTGGGAGCTTCCATGTGTTGTAGGTGCAGCCCTAAAAAAAATCATCATCATAATCATCATAAAATAAAATAAAAATAAAGGGGGTGACACACAAGGGGAGCAAACACAACATGCAGCCTCGGCGAGTGGCCCTGCAGTAACTGCACTCTGGTTCCGGCTCCTGGAAATGGCATCGGCAGGAGCCGTGGCTGGGAAGCCCCGTGGCAGGTCACAGCTCCCCATGCGACGGTCTCTGCATTTCCAGGGTGGGGCACTGCACAGAATAAGTCTTTGTTTAATGTGAGTCCTTGGCTGAAGAGGGATGTGCGTGAGGTCAAGGGCTCCTGTTTATCCCTGTATTTCCTGGCCTGGGAATTACCGACTACAAGAGGGAGAGGCGACAGGTTAATGTCGCCAAGATGTCCACGCCCTAATCTCTGCGTGGGAGACACAACAATGTCCCCCAGCCATCCACATCCTGATGCCCTCATTATCAGAGAGATGCACATCAAAACCACAATGAGGTACCGCCTCACACCGGTCAGAATGGCCACCGTGAATAAGCCCACAAATGGCAAATGCTGGAGGGGCTGCGCAGAAAAGGGACCCCTCCTGCACTGTGGGTGGGAATGTGAATCGGTGCAGCCATGACGAAGGTTCCTCAGAAAACTAACTATAGACCTACCATAGGATCCAGCAATCCCACTCCTGGGCATCTGTCTGCAGAAAAACATAATTTGAAAAGATACACACACCCCTTGTTCACGGCAGCACTATTCACAAGCCAAGACACGGGAGCCACCTAAAGGTCCATGACAGATGAATGGATAAAGAAGATGTGGTACTTATACACAATGGAATACTACTCAGCCATGAAAAAGAACAAAAGAGAGTTCCCATTATGGCTCAGTGGTAACAAACACAACTAGTGTCCAAGAGGATGTGGGTTTGATCCCTGGCCTCCTCAGTGGGTTAAGGATCTGGCATTGCCATGAGCTGTGGTGTAGATCACAGATGAGGCTCAGACTTGGTGTTACGGTGGCGGGCAGCTGCAGCTTCAATGTGGCCCTCAGCCTGGGAACTTCCATATGCCATGGATGCAGCCCTAAAAAGCCAAAAAACAAAAAACAAAAACCCAAAAAATGCAAGAATGCTATTTGCAGTAACATGGATGGAACTAGAGATTCTCATACTAAGTGAAGAAAGTCAGATAAAGACAAACATCATGTGATATCACTAATATGTGGAATCTAAAAGAGGACACAAAGGAACGTACCTAGGAAACAAACTCACAGACAGAACAAACTTCCGGTTACCAAAGGAGGAGGGGGGAGAATAAGTTAGGAGGTTGGTATCAACAGACGCAGACCACTATACATAAAAGAGACAAACAACAAGGACCTACTACCTAGCACAGGGAACTCCAACAATATTCGTAATATCTGACACGGAGAAAGAATCTAGAAAAGAATATATGTCTGTATCTAGATATGGTATCTCGTTCTATCGTTAGTTTTCTACATACAGATATAGGACTGAATCATTTTTCTGTACACCTTCAATTAACATGACACTGTAAATATATTATACTTTAATATTTTTGTTGTCTTTTGTCTTTTTTAGGGCCACACCCAAGGCACATGGAGGCTCCCAGGCTAGGGGTTGAATCGGGGCTGTCGCTGCCGGTCTACACCACAGCCACAGCACTGTGGATCCAAGATGCATCTGTGACCTACACCACAGCTCACAGCCACACCGGATCCTTCACCCACTGAGCAGGACCAGGGATCAAACCCGCATCCTCATGGGGAATAAGTCAGGTTCGTTCACCACTGAGCCATGACAGGAACTCCCTGTACCTCGATTTTTTTTACATGGTGAAGACATAGAAGAGTCAACAATGCATTGCATACAACCTAAATTACTTTAGGTGCTCCCCCTTAAAAACCAAAACCAAAACCTAGGGGTAGAAGGTTAATTATGGAGAATGCATTGATAAGCCTGTTTCTGCTGGTGTCCCCCCGCCCTCCACGCCCCTGAGCTATAGCCACACCAGCAAACATGCTTGGCAGCCGTATTTCCCACTAAACCTCTGGTGACCCAGAGCAGGGTGACACCTGCTGGGCGAAGACATCTGTCAGAATGGAGATTCCTGATTGTCCTGCTTCCTGGCTCAGGGAAGGCTGCACCGCAAGGATGCTGGGAGGCTGCAGCAAAGAACCTCAGCTCATACAGTTCTGATGGGTTCCCGGACTAGCATGCACACACGGCCACGGCCAAGTGGCCCTCTGAGAACGTGGCCCCATCCCTGACCCGTCAGGGTGTTGAAGGTAACGAGGAGACAGGAGGTGTGGCTGGACCCGTCTCCACCATCCCTCCCTCCAGCGTCTCTGCACAGGTGGCCCTGTGTACAGTGTCATCCCACTCACTGAGGAGACTGAGAAACCCTCCACAAAGCAAGCCCGCCCCTCAGAGCACAGACGGAGGTGCCCCACGTGGCCGTGTCCTGCAAAATCATTGATTTCTGCCAGTAGGTTTCAGGCATAATCATGTGCAGAAACCTGAAAAGTATCAACAGAGTCCTGGGGAGAAGAAATAAAGATTAAAATCATTCTGAACCATCCAAGGAGATCTGCCCGCAAGAGCACCACGCAGTGTCCACCCCCCTGGGCTAAGTCGAAGGAACAGTGCCAGCTGGCAGGTGTTTCGTAGGCAGCCACAGACGCATCCCTGCCGCACTGGAGACAAACCCTACGGACAGTTTTCCGTGCCGTGTTTTTCCCTTAAGGGAGCATTTCCAATTCAACAAGTGGATGGAGCAGAGGTATCTCTATGTGGCTCAGATCCTGCCCTCCAACCCTATGACTATGACGAAAAACAGAAGACGGAAGGCACCAGACAAAGAGAAAGAAGACAGCACGCAGGTCTTGGGAGCGGAATCAGATAGACACGTGTTAGGATGTCACGTGCCTCAGAAGGAAGCATGAAGTCCCCGCCCACCCCGAGATCTGCCCACGCCCTGAGCCGGGGTCATGACAATACCTGGGAAAAGCGGGAACCAGCCAGAGGGACTTTGGAAAAAGGATGGAGGGTCTTTAGATGCAAAAAATTATCCTGGATTATCCACGTGGGGCTCAAGACAAGTCATGAGGGTCCTAGCCTTCCCTGCCGTCCACAATACGAATAATTTGACACGTTTTACAGAGTTGGGAAAAACTGCAGTGGCAGTAGCCCTTTGAGTCCCATCTATTCCTTTTGCTGCATTAATTGAACTATTTATCTCCTTTCGATCCTGGGTCTCCAGTGCTGAAAGCAACATCTTAAATTTGAACAGGAATGAGCCGAACTGATGATAATCACGGAAACACAAGGAGGTTTTGATAAAATAACTCCTGTAACAACACTCGACCCTTCACTGGTTCCCAATCATGGAAGCACACGGAGGTTTTGATAAAATAACACCTGTGACAACACTCGACCCTTCACAGCTTCCTGGTCCGTCTTAGCCCAAGTGGACTAGTCCAAGTATCGAATCCACAGGACACAGCATCACACTTTACAGCATTTCAAAGCAACGTCCTACAATTACTCTGCTAACACCAGCACCAGTTAACAGCCAAACACACCAGTGGAACGAAGCAGCGGCAACAACTGGCCCCGAGAGTCGTGGGTTTCCAAGGGAACCCCACCCGCTTTCCCAAAGGAGGGCTAGGGCTCCTGTCTGTGTCCGACCTGCCTCTGGACTTCACCAGAACTCACCGTTATTGACCAGGACGTGGAGAGGGATTTTCTTCATCTTGAACTTCTGGACAAACTGCCGGATAGACTTCATGGACGCCAGGTCGCAATATAAAAACTCCACTGGAAAGGGGAAAAAAAAAGCCTGGTTATCTTCCAATCATTAAGCCACTAAGATGACTTCTAAACAGGTTAACTTTGAACCCTCTGGGAAGTAGCACTGGGTTAGAAACTGAAGAAGGTTCATCCTGGGGAACTTACACTAAAAAGACCCTCAATGTCTTTTTTTTGGGGGGGGGCACACCCGCGGCACATGGAGGTTCCCACGCTAGGGGTCAAATCAGAGCTGCTGCTGGTCTACACCACAACCACAGCCACAGCAGGATCCGAGCTGCATCTGCGACCTACACCACAGCTTTTGGCAACGCCAGATCCTTAGCCCACTGAGCGAAGCCAAGGATTGAACTCGCATCCTTGGGGACACTATGTTGGGTTCCTAACCTGTGGAGCCACAATGGGAACTCCCCTGGGGTACGTCCTTCATGACTTCTTTTCCTTGAGTGAGGCTGGGACTTTGTGACCTGCCTCGAGTCAACAGCATATGGCAAAGATGACGAGATGTCACCCCATGCCTGGACTTCATTCTGTAACAGTCCCTCTTGCAAGCAGACTCAGCAGGTGATTCTCCGGCTGGCCTGGAGGACATAAGCTGCCTTGCTGTGAGCAGGCCAGGGGCCAAGACCCTCAGGACAGCTTCTGGGAGCTGGGAGCAGCCCCCACCAAGAGCCAGCAGGACAGTCCGACTCTCAGACCGACGACCTCAAGGACCAGCGGTCATCCAACAACCACCTGAACTCAGAAAAGGATCCTGACGTCCACACCACACAACCCTTGTGAGTGGAGGGCCGTTTTCTTGGTCCCCCTGCAGCAGCGTGGTTCATGCCCGGTCACTGCTGGTTCTGCTGTAGGATCACCTTGGGTTTCTCGAGGGTCAGCTCTCAGGAACGTGCTCACAGAGATGCCTGTGGTTCCAGGACCCCGCAACAGAAGGGAGTACGGCTTCCACATCCCAAAGTCCAGCACCCTCTGCAGCATGCACCTGAGCGGCGAGAGGCACCTGCAGGAGTCTGCTGTTTTGTGGTTGCTGTGGCGTGTGTTAAACATCATTGCACCTGAGAGCCAGCAAAAGCGTTTGCTTGAGAAGGTACCTATACTGCTGCTCACTCAAAAGGGACCTGTGAGGATACCCTGCCCTGCTCAGCATCTTCGGCATGAAGTCACACAGCCACAGAGGACGCGGGAGGGTGTGCTTTCAATATTTCCCCTAGAAACTGACAGTGGGAGCGGGGTGGGCATGCTTCCGGATCAGCGTTACTGGCGAGGTCTAGGGAGGGGCACGATTCTGTGAATGGGTCTTGACCTGGAGCATCAAGACCCGTTCAGGAACGGAGGGTGGATGCGTTTAGGAATTTTTTTAAATCAATGGTCACGTTACGTTTGCTGAAGCCAGTGGTTTTTTCCCCTTTATATTCTTTTTAAACTTGTTTTATTTATATTCTTATTAAAGTATAGTTGATGTACAGTGTGTATCAACTTCTGCTGTACAGCCCAGTGACGCGGGCTTACATACATATATCCTTTTTCTCATAATCCATCCTGGTCTATCCCAAGAGACTGGATAGAGTCCCCTGTGCTACACAGCAGCACCTCAGGGCTCATCCATTCTCAGTGTCGTAGTTTGCATCTACGAACCCCAAACTCCCCGTCCAGCCCACACCCTGCCCCCTCCCCCTTGGCAACCCCAAGTCTGTTCTCTGTGTCCGTGAGTCTGTTTCTCTTCTGTAGACAGATTCATCTGCACCATCTTTTAGATTTTTATTTTTAACTTTTGACCACCCCTGTGGCACGCAGAACTTCCTGGGCCACGGATCGAACCCATGCCACAGCTGTAATCAGAGCCACAAGTGGTGACAAAGTCAGATCCTTAAGCCACTGAGCCACCAGGGAACTCCTCCAGTGATTTTTTTTTTAAAGCAACACTGTCAATGGACATTTGGGTTGTTTCCACGTCTTGGCTGTGGACAGTGAGTAGTGCTGCAATGAACATGCAGGTGCATGTGTCTTTTTTTAGGAAAGTTTTGTCTGGATATATGCCTAAGACTGGGATTGTTGGGTCCTATGGCAGTTCTCTGTATAGTTCTCTAAGGTACCTCCATACTGTTCTCCATAGTGGTTGTACCAATTTCCATTCCCACCAAGAGTGCAGGAGGGTTCCCTTTTCTCCACACCCCCGCCAGCAAACGTCCATCAACAGATGACTGGATTAAGAAGATGTGGTGTATATATACAAAGGAATACTCCTCAGCCATAAAAAAGAACAAAATCATGCCATTTGCAGCAACATGGATGGAACTAGAGACTCTCATCCTGAGTGAAGTCAGTCAGAAAGACAAAGAAATACCATATGATGTCACTTATATCTGGACTCTAACATATGGCACAAAGGAGCCTTTCCACAGAAGAGAAACTCATGGACTTGGAGAACAGACTTGTGGTTGCCGAGGGGGAGGGGGAGGGAGCGGGGTGGATGGGGAGCTTGGGGTTCAGAGATGCAGACTATTGCCTTTGGAGTGGATGAGCCATGAGATCCTGCTGTGTGGCACTGGGAACCCTGTCCAGTCATTTATGACGGAGCCTGACCATGTGAGAAAAGAGAATGTGTACATGTGTGTGTGGCTGGGTCACCATGCTGTACAGTAGAAAAAAAAATTATATATTGGGGGAATTAAAAAAAAAACAAATAAACAACACCACCAACAAAAGCAACACTGGGAACTCCCCTTTTGTATGTTTCCTAAGTTGCCTTTTGTCACGTGATTCCTTCCTGTTCTGCATCAGGCGGTGACCGATGGAGGAAAAGGGAGTTGTGCCACAGGGAGTTGGGACGCTCTAGAACACGGTGCCACCTGGATAGGAATTCCTGACACACTGCTCTAACGCCCCCCCAGAACACTCCCGAAAAGGTAGTTTGGAAAAAAAAAAAAAAAAAAAGGAAAACCTGCACAACAGCTTCGAACGAGAACCCGTGACAAACGGACGGTGGACCCACACACTCAGCCTCCAGAAACACAGCACTGTCTCCGCATCTTTGAAAAGTCAGAGGATGCTTCCTCCTTGCCCTTCAGGGGAAAAGGTCCAGAAGTGACCAGAAACATGGGTACAGACGCTCCACGCCGAGAGCTTTGCCTCTCACGTCGGGCGCGGGTCTGGCTTCCTTTCTGCCCACTCTTGTCATCAGCAGCGACTTTCGACGTCCATTCAGGAGCTGCCCCCCCCCCCACTGCTCTCCTTTGCAAGGTTGGGGACCCTGCACAGGAAATAAGAGCCCCCCCCCAAATCCAGCCCCACAGCTGGGACAGCAGGGCGCTCCCTGCACACCAGCTGCCTCCCTGCAAACAGAAATGCAGACGACAGGCTGCAGAGGAAGGAGCCCCCCACAGCCAGACGAGGCACCAGGGCTGACCACCCACAGGAGCCGGGGACTCACGCGTGTGAGGGGTCACCGGAAACTCAAGCAGGGGCTGCAACAGCCAACCGTGAGTTCGGTGAGAGGGCACAGGGTACGTGACGCAGCAGGGCTCCTGGCAGGGAGTGGGAGAGGGAGACACAGGTGACGTTTTTATCTACCTGGACTGCCGTCAAGGACACCTTCATTTCAGAGTTCCTGCTGTGGCACCGTGGAAATGAACCCGACCAGTGTCCATGAGGACGAACGTTCAATCCCTGGCCTCGCTCAGTGGGTGAAGGATCCGGTGTTGCCGTGAGCTGTGGTGTAGGTCGCAGACTCTGCTTGAGTCTGGTGTGGCTGTGGCTGTGGTGCAGGCTGGCAGCTGAAGCTCTGGGAACCTCCATATGCCACAGGTGCAGCCCTAAAAAGCAAAAAAAAAAAGATATCAAGAACTGGTATCATTTCTACCTGGATAATGAGAGGAATGGAAGGTGGTGGAGAGAGTTTCAGAATATTCAGGCACCCCTAGAAGTGAAGACACAGGATATCTGCCTGGCCGATGCCTGGCAAATAGGAGGTATACCAGTTGTCCGGGTAGCAAGACCAAGAGATGCTGGAAAGAGGGAGGGGATGCCACTTGGAAGAAGAAGAATGGGCAGCGAGTGGCAGCCGGAGCGAGTGGAAAAGGTGAATTCTCCTGCAGGTGGACTGCAGCCCTTTCCGTTTGTTTGTTTGTTTGTTTTTAAAGCTGGGATAGAACCTTCAAAGCCTGAAGAGTATCAGGCAGAGAAGCCAGAAGCAAGCAGGGCTGGCCCTGTGCAGACAAGGGGAGAGAATTCGGAACTGAATGAACGGGAGTAAGTGAATCACGACCTTGGGGTCCAACGCCCAGGCCAAGTGCAGGCACGGCCGTGATGAGCCATTTTCTCCGCATGACACAGTTTTGCGTCCCGTTTCTCAGGGACTCCCACAGGCAGTGCCAAGAGGATGGAACCGAAATGGTGATGGGAGAACGGAAGGGACGCCTTTGAGATCTGACAGGAAGGAAGGAGGGAAGGAAAGAAGGAAGGAAAAGAGAAAGTTGGCTGTAGTTCCCCTTGCGGCTCAGTGGTAACGAAGCTAATTAGTCTCCATGAGGATGCAGGTTCGATTCCTGGCTTTGCTCAGTGCGTTAAGGATCCGGCGTTGCCCTGAGCTGCGGTGTAGGTCTCAGATGCGGCTCAGATCCCGCGTTGCTGTGGCTGTGGTGTAGGCCGGCAGGTGTAGCTCTGATTCGACCCCTCGCCTGGGAACCTCCATATGCCGCAGGTGTGGCCCTAAAAAAAAGAAAAGAAAAAGAAACAAAGACGGGGGGAAAGAAAAAGAAAGAGAAAGGGAGAGAGAGAAAGAAAGACAGAAAGAGAGGGACAGAGGGAGGAAGGAAGGAAGAAAGAAGAAGCTAGACAGGAATGAGTAATATACTTGACAAGGCTGCAAACGCACATTTACAAATAGGCACGAGTCTCCCGCAGGAAGGTTTTCAAATCACAGGTGTGTATTTCCAAGATCTCAATAACGTGCTCAACTAACAACCACAACATGCACCTCCCAAGAGAAGGATACTCCTCTGAGGAACAGACACTCTCACGATGAAATCAAGGAAACAAGGACCCGTCAGACCAACGAATGTGGGAGACGCGGGAAAAGAAACGGAAGCACATCGTCCAGAAGAGGCGGGAAGGCTGCCAATGGTCTTTTATCAGCGCCTTTCGACTTTCAAGGAACAGAGAGCCCCAACCTATGCTGACTGATTCTCAAGCACCGGCAAAAGCGTTTGCAGCGACATGGCTGGACACAGAGATGCTTATACCAAGTCAGTCCAAGAGAAAGACAAATTCGATGTGAGATGCTCCTATGTGGATTAGATTCACAAAATATGGCACAAATGAACCTGCCTACAAAAGAGAAACAGACTCAGAGACGTGGAGAACAGACCTGTGGTTGCCGAGGGAGCGGGGGAGGCAGCGGGATGGACGGGGAGTTTGGGGTTCGTGGATGCCAACCAGTGTGTAGGACATGGATCTGCTAGTGTGGAAACACGATTCCACTGCACAGCACAGGGAACTACATTCACTGTCTTAAGACATAATGGAAAAGAGTACTAAAAATATAAAAGTTTACATACATATAAAGTTATATATACATATATATATATATGACTGAGTCACTTTGCTGTACACCAGAAAATAACATAACATCGTAAATTAACTATATTTCAATAAAGTTTAATGCAAAAAACCCCACACAAAATGCAGGCCAAGAAAAACACCTGAGGTGATTCTTTCTAGGAAAGGTGCCTTGTTCGGATACAAAAATATGCAAAGAAATAGCAGCTGCCGGGGCGGGGGGCGGGGCGAGGTCCCATCCACACGCACAGCTCAAAGTGTCACAAAGAAACACAACCATCAGAACAGGAGCCCTGGGACATGCAGAACCGGGTAGGGACAGCAAAGGAGGATGCTTAGGGCGCTGTGTGTCCCGAGGTGACCTGCCCCCAGGCTCTGGAATTGGTCCTGTGCGTCTCACCGCAACCACCGCCTGCCTGCTAACCTCACGGGGTCAACTTATGGCCACCCAGGCCCTGAAAGGCCCACGTAGGGCTTATGGGGAAGGGGCTTCACTGAGCGTGAGGGCAGCATTCAAACCTCCCTCGACCCCACACACAGCCCCCAGTGCAACCCCAGGTGCACCCACCCCGCACGCCGTACCCCCTACCCCCGCCCCCATGCACGGCTCTCACCCCAGCACACAGCACCCCACCCCCGACCCTTGTGCACAGCCCCCCGTGAGCAGCCCCAAACACAGCACCCCCCCATGCCCCATGCACAGCCCTGCACACGGCACCCCCCCTGCCTGAGCACAAACCCCATGTGCCCCCACACAAGGTCCCCCACACAGCCTCCGGCGCAGAGGGCCACCAGGGGTCTGCCCCCATGGGCAGGACAGTGGGCCAGCGCCTTCTTCTGCAACGGGGCTGGATTCCTGGGCAGGAACCCAGCTCTGGGAGCCTGGCCCATGTCCACCCCACAGGGAAGGAACAGGGGCCCCCCCACAGCCTGGATGCGCCTGCAAGGAGAACAGCTGGCTCACCACCCGCCGGCCCCCACATCCCCCTGTGTTTCTCTGTTTAAAAAAATAGAGGTGACAGATGCACATCCTTTGGCGGTTCTGACACAGAGACACAGTCAACTCTGCAGGTGCAAAGCCCTCCTTCCTACGGAGGAAGCCGATCTGAGGGAGTGAGATTTCGTGTGTGTAAGACACAGACGCAGTGAGAGCGACAAAGGTACAGACTCGGAGACAGAGCATAAGAGACAGAGGCAGAGACAGAAAGCTGAAATTGTGCAGCAGCTGAGCCATGGCCAGATCCTGAACCCACTGTGCCACAGTGGGAACTCCGTGAACTATTCATTTGTTTTTTGGGTTTTTTTTTTTTTTAATTAAAGTCAAGCTGCTGTACAGTGTTGTGTTCGTTTCTGCTGTACAGCAAAGCAACCCAGTCATACATATATAAAAACATTCTTTTTCTCATATTCTCTTCCATCCTGGTCTATCCCAAGAGACGGGATAGAGTTCCCTGTGCTGTACAGCAGGACCTTATTGCTTCTCCATTCTCAGTGTCATAGTTTGCATCTACAAACCCCAAACGCCCCATCCAGCCCACGCCCTCCCCCATGGCAACCATAAGTCTGCTCTTTTTTTCTTTTTTTAAATAAGAACATTCCTTTTTGCCTTTTGAGGGCTGCACCTGTGGCATATGGAAGTTCCCAGGCTAAGGGCTGAATCAGAGCTGCCGCTGCCAACCTATACCACAGCCACAACGACACCAGATCTGAGCCACATCTGTGACCTATGCCACAGCTCACAGCAATGACGGATCCTTAACCCACTGAGCGAGGCCAGGGATTGAACCCACATTCTCACGGACGCTATGGCGGGTTCTTTCCATCTCCTCAATGAGAACATTCTTGATCAAGCCCAAGACAAGGCGTAGATGCCTCTGGAGCACTTAACAGTTAAAGAGAAAAGAATTACGTGTGACTCACTCATCAAGCCAGCCAGTTGGAAGGCAGTCCGAATCTGGCTTAGAAACGGGGTCTAAAGAGCTTTAAAAACAATCTGTCTTCCAAGGAGGTAAGTGGTCCTCCAGGGAATCTTATTTCCTTTATCCACCTACAGGGTGGGATGAAAAGCAGCTTCCGCCCAGCCCGGATGATCCCAGGTTCCTAATTAGTGCAGGGTACGTGTGTGTGTCCCGCGCTGTTGATGTGTTAAAACCTCAGAATGAAGGGAGCGTGCCTCCGGAGCAAGGCAAGTGGTTACATAAGTAACCCCCGGCGAAATGCATATCTCCCTGCAAGGAGATGCGACTTCATACCTGTCACTTCAGCTCTCATCAAAAGGCCACAAATAAACGCCGGAGGGGGTGTGGAGACAAGGGAACCCTCCTACGCTGTGGGTGGGAAGGGAACTTGGTGCACCCCTGTGGCGACTGGGAGGAAGGTTCCTTAAATAACTACAAATAGGGCCACCCTATAACCTAGCCATCCCACTCCTGGGCATCTCTCCAGACAAAACCATAATTCAAAAAGACCTGTGCACCTCAATGTTCACTGCAGCACTGTTCACAGGAGCCAAGACATGGAAACAACCTAAATGTCCACCGACAGACAAAGGGATGAAGAAGATGTGGTCCATATATACAACGGAATATTACTCAGCCATAAAAAAGAACAAAGCCATGCCATGTGCAGCCACATGGGTGCAACGAGAGATTCTCATACTGAGTCAAGTCAGTCAGGAAGCAAAAGACACTATATGAGGTCACTTCTGTGTGGAATCTAAACTATGGCACAAGTGAACCATCTACAGAACACAAACAGACTCACAGCCGTAGAGTACAGACCTGAGGTTGCCGAGGGGGAGGGAGTGGGATGGACGGGGCGTTTGGGTTGGTAGATGCAAACTAGGACACTGAGAATGGATCAGCCGTGAGGTCCTGCTGTCCAGCACAGGGGACTCTATCCAGTCTCTTGGGATGGACCAGGATGGAAGAGAATATGAGAAAAAGAATGTTTTTATATATGTATGACTGGGTTGCTTTGCTGTACAGCGGACATGGGCGCAACACTGCACATCAACTCTAAGAAAGAAAGAAAGAAAAGTTCCGTTTGCTCTGAAAACAGAAAAACCTTCATGAAGTCCCAGCCACACAGCCTCTTTGTTTTGAGACGACCGTGTGGTCTTTGTCTTTCCTCCTGTTGCTGTGCTACCCCATCCGGACTGCTTTGCACGTATTGATCTCTGAGCGTGGGGTGATCCCGCTCGGTCGTGGTGGTGGATGATCCCTTTCTGTGTCGCGGGATTCAGTTTGCTCATCTTTTGCTGCAAGTTTCCGCATCTCGAGGCATCAAGTTCTCTGCAGCGTATTTTCTGAAGATGATTTCCTGAAGCAGCTGAACAGGGATGAGCAGCGCCTGCCTCCTACACTGATGTGCATGTGCCGTGAAGAAAAAGAGGAAGCCTCCCCATTTCCTCCATCCCCATCCTGCCCTCAGCCGCCACACACCCAGGGTCTGGAGCTCAGATCCAGCAGCTGCAGGGTAATGACTGTCATTTGCTTGGGGGGGTGTGTTGGGGGGGAGCACGGCGATTTTCTGCATCATTTCCCCGCCGTGGTCATAAAGAACACATTACGATTTGGCAGGACCTGTTCATCCAGGCTCTTAAACCTTCTCAAAGACCAGGCAACATCAAGGCACAAAAAAGGGGGGCTTTGTGGTTTTCCGGACCTCCGGGGTTTTGCCCGGCCGTGGAGGTCTTTGACCAAGACGACTGTCTTCTGTACATCTCTCCTGTTTCCTGTCCTTTTTTCCCCCCCAAGAGATGGTTTCCTTTCGCAAAAGTTGCCTTTTGAATGACACAGTGGACACCTGTCCACAGATGGCAGCCCGGTCCACCCAGAAGCACAGAACTAAGGTAGACCCTGCTGTAACCCGCGCCATGGCACGCACGACACAGGACCCCGGGCTGGGACGTGGGCTTTGATATGACGCTTCAGATCACAAATCCTGTTCTCAACGTATCTTGCCTCACCTAAGCCCTGCTTCGTTCTTCTCTGAGACTAATGCAGCCATAAGACAACACATCAGGGAGACCAAGAGATGCTTGAACCCTTTTCTAAGCCCAGGGTCAGACTCTTGAAAAAACAAAGGATGTGGATTATTTCGGTAGATTTAGGAATATCCGAAAGAGCCACCAAAAGAAATTAACCGGACATGAAAATCACTCCATGATGTGCCCAGAAGAAATCTTTCCCATGAGCCGCCTGCCAAAGGACCTTCTGGCATCCACCCAGCAGCCCTGAATGACGGTCCCTCGGAAGTTCATAAAATCAAGGGCAGGTCTACACTCCACGGGGGCTGGAGGAGGCCAGGTGGCATCTTCGACCGAGGAAGGAGGCAGCCAGGATGCAGGTGTGCTCAAGACAGCGACACTGCACAGACAGACACCCCCCCCCCCCCAAATGAGGTCGTCAGGCAACCTGCCCGGGATTCCTCGTGTCAAGACCATATTCCACCCGGATGGCTCACGCTTCCGCGGGTCCTGCCTGCGAGGCACCGACAGTGCCCTGGGTCCAAACACCTTGTCCAGTACTCATCCACAGAGCAAAACGCCTAGGAGAGGGCAGGACATCGCAGTCCAGACCAACAGAGGGGCAGAAAAGAGAAACCGGGCCAGTGTCAGGGAGAGCTGGAGTTCCCGTGTGGCACAGCGGGTTAAGAATCCAGCGTGGTCGCTGCCATGCTGCGGGTTGATCCCTGGTCCTGGAACTACCGCGTGCTTCGGACACGGCCAAACAAAAAAAAATGAAATGAAGAAAAGAAAAATGAGATTGCTTAATCCCTTCTTTGGGCACCGATCCAAACAGGCAGCACCAGGCCCTACACTTAAAAAAGTGTTCCTGGAGTTCCCGCTGTAGCGCAATGGGATCAGCGGCGTCTCGGGGGCTCGGGATCCCTCCGCGGCCCTTACAGCAGGTTAAAGATCCTGCGCTGCCGCAGGTCACGAGTGCGGCATGGATCTGATCCCTGGCCCCAGAACTCCACGTGCCCATGGGGAGGCCAAAAATGAAAATAACTAAAAAACTAACTAAATAAAAATAAATAAAAGTGTTCTCTTTCTCTCATTAAGAGAAAAAAAGTCCTGGCTATCTTTTTATTTTTATGTATTTTTTGCTTTTTAGGGCCACATCCATGACATGCGGAGGTTCCCAGGCTAGGGGTCCACTCGGAGCTACAGCCGCCAGCCTACACCACAGCCACAGCAACACCAGACCTGAGCCGCGTCTGTGACCTACACCACAGCTCATGGCCACACTGGATTCTTAACCCACTGAGCAAGGCCAGGGATCAAACCCACATCCTCAGGGACTCTACAGTGGGTTCTATTTTTTATTTTTTTATTTTTTTCATCTTTTTGCCTTTTCTAGGGCCGCTCCCACGGCATATGGAGGTTCCCAGGCTAAGAGTCTAATCGGAGCTGTAGCCGCTGGCCTACACCACAGCCACAGCAACACCAGATCTGAGCCGCGTCTGTGACCTACACCACAGCTCATGGCCACGCCAGATCCTTAACCCACTGAGCAAGGCCAAGGACCGAACCCGCAACCTCATGGTTCCTAGTCGGATTCGTTTCTGCTGCGCCACGAGGGGAACGCCCCTGGTTATCTTTTTAGAAATGAAATTGAAATAAGTCCTTCTTTTGTAAGGACCTGCCAATTTTTTAAGGGGCACAATGAAAATGTTCTCCTTTGTCACAGATGGTTCAGTCCCCTCGGATTTTCCCCGGGTCTGTTCTTTCCGCCTCCAGCCGACCTGAGTGTCCTTATGCTGGCGGTTGCTGAGATACTCCACGTGTAATGGCGAGAGCGACAATGTGCTCTGAATACAGACGCTGTCGTGCATCTCCTGTTGCATCACCGGCTCCGGCTGCCTTAACAGAAGACTGCAATCAGGGTACAGACCAAGAACTGGCAGTGATCCCTCCTGGTCCTGGGCGCTGGCCTCTGAGCCCCAGGGGCGGGCAGGGCGGGTCCCTCCTGGGCGTGTCGACAGCCGTCTCCTCCGCGTGTCCTCACAGGGCCGTCCCTCTGTGTGTGTCTGGGTCCTGACCACCTCTCCTCCTCAGGACCCCCGTCCCTGGGGATCAGGACCCCCCCTCATGACCTCATGTACCTCCACCCCCTCTTGAAAGCCCCCATCTCCTAATACAGCCCCATCCTGAGGTCCTGGGGGTTACGGCTTCAACATACGGATTTTGAGGGACACGTGGGGACAGTCCACGATGCCTGCGGCCTGTGAGAGCCAGGTCACCTGCGCTGAAGTCGCTCCATACTTGGGATGCTGCAGCCGATGGTCCAGCGTGGTCCTCCAGTGGACCAGTGATCCAGCCTCTGAGGATGTCTGGGCACCACGGAAGTTGGTGAGCTTCAGTCAAGGCGATGGTATCTGGACCACCCTTTGTTAGCGCCTGGAACCCACGGAGCCCACGTCATCACCCAGTCCCCCACACAAAACCTTTCAAATTCAGGGAGGATGGCCGGGGCTGGCATGGAGCATTTCCCTGACCCTCGCTCCCCTCCCCAGGTCAGGGAGACACTGGTGAAGAAATTTTCCTTGTGGGCAGGAGGATAAAAGAACTCTGGATGCTTATCAACACGCAATGCCCGCCGCCAGGGCTACTTCCTCAGTCTTTGCCGTCAGAACCTGGAGGGGCCCCATCCCCACCATGAGACTGGCTCCTGGGACCTGTAACTTCTCGGGCTTGTCCACGGTCATCACCGGCAAGGGCTCTCCTCTCACTGGGCTAAGGGGCTGCCCAGGCAGGACCTCAAGGGCAGCAATTCACACTTGGGCATCTCTTCCCTGAAAGACATGGTCCATCTTCTCCATCCATCACGACGTGCTTCCTCCGGGGGCTGTGCAGCTTCACTGTCCCACCTCCAAGGCACCCACTGGATGCACAATCTGAGCAGCTCCCTCCAACTGCTGAGCTTCGGGGCTGCATCAGCCAGCCTGGACCAACACGACCAAGGACCACCAGACCTGGGGCTTAGACCTCAGAAGCTCAGCGTCTCAGCATGCGGGTGGCTGAAGGTCTGAGATCGAGGTGCCATCATGATGGCATTTGGGGGGCGGGGGGCTCTCTTCCCGGCTTGCAGATGGCTGCCATCTTGTTTTGTCCCCCACATGGGGAAGATACAGAGAGCTAGAGACACACAGGAACCCCACCCTAGGGGCCCCCACTCTCATGAGCTTATCAAACCTCATCACCTCTTCCCTGAAAAACGTGGTCCATCTTCTCCATCCATCAGAACACTGCGTCCTCCGGGGGCTGTGCAGCTTGACTGTCTGAGTTTCCATCCCACCTGCAAGGCGCCTGCTGGGTGGACAATTCTGGGTGGCTCCCTCCACCTCTTTGAGCTTTGGGGTTACATCAGCCAGCTCGGACCAACACAACAAAGGACCACGAGACTGGGGGTCTTAGACCTCAGAAGTTCTGTTTCTCACGTGCTGGAGGCTGAAGATCTGAGATCAGGGTGCCATCAGGGGCTCTCTTTCTGGCTTGTAGACGCTGCCGTCTAGTTGGGCTCCCACGTGGGAAGAGACAGAGCGAGAGAGACAGCAAGACCCCTGCGTTCTCTCATGAGGACACTAATCCCAGGCTGGGGGCCTCACTGTCATGACCTCATCCATCGTCCTCACGTCCCCATGGATCTCCTGGTGCCACACCTGGGAGTCAGGCCTTCCACCCATGAAATCTGGAGGGACACACATTGGTCCATAGCAGAAAAGTCAGACCTTCTCCCAGAAGGGCTGGCACAAGCCATCAAAGCCCCAGCGTGCCCAGGACTCAGAGCAGCATCTGCAATTTAGCAAGAGGTCCAACAACATGAGCCTCGATGCCAAATCGGGCTTGGCATCATCCATCCAGCTCCTTGGCCGCTGCAGCAGGAGACTGCTGGAATCGCACCACGTCTTTTTAGACATGCTCCCATCCCCGCGACAGGTGGAGGTACCTCAGCCTCCCCCGTTTGCAGCCACAGCGCAAACACAAGCCGTGAGCATGTCAGGCCTCCAGGCTGGTCTGCGTGTTCAGTGGCCACGACACAGAAGCCATCAACGTTGTTCCCAAATCTCTGTGTGCGGTCAAGCGGCAGGGTCCAGGCACCCTAGATGTGCCCGACCCTATAAAGGGCTGCCCATCCACGGCTGGCCCTCCCGGGTCACAGATCTCGCCAGCAGGGAGCCGTGGCTGACACACATCACGGCTTGTTTCTTCCATTCGTCCTGTTTATCTTCAGAACCGGCTTCTGCACCTGCTTCTCATTTAAACCTAACGATGATCCATGAAGGGCCTCGTGGGGACCGACTCTGACGCTGTACGGAGATGTCGCACATCCATCCACCGCGTCACCTTCCAGGTGGACGCCTGAAAAGACCCCAAGTCAGCATAAACATCGCCTCCTGTCTCCCACGGTGACGACCCCCGGAGAGCACCTTTGGGTGGGCTTTGGACGGACCCAATCCTATCAACATGGGTTTTCAGATTCACCAATTTTTTTTTTTTTAAGGGCCGCACCTGCAGCCTATGGAAGTTCCCAGGACAGGGGTTGAATCAGAGCTGCAGCTACAGGTCTACACCACAGTCACAGCCACACCATAGCTGAGCCATGTCTGCAAGCTACACCACAGCTCACGGCAATGCCAGATCCTTAACCCACTGAGGGAGGCCAGGGATCAAACCCACACCCTCATGGATCCTAGTCGGGTTTGTTACGGCTGAGCCACGACGGGGACTCCTGGACTCCTCATTGTGACGTGGTTTTACCTGGACCTCCGCAGCCGCCTTATTCCTGGAGGAGCGTTTTCTTTGGGTGATTTTCTGTGGTTATCGCAAAGCATCAGAATTTCTCTCTGAGTGATGGGCATGTTTGCGGGATGCAGGAGGAGGGGGTCCACTCAGGGTGACCAACTGGGACACGCTGTCCCCTTCTGATCCCACGGTCTCTCAGGGGATGGTGGGCAAGGGCTGCCCAGCGTTCTGCTGCTGATGCTGCTGCGTTCTCATGCCAGGTACAGATGGGACCCCATACTCATGCCAGGGAATGCGCCCACCTTGACTGGGGCTCAAGGTGTCACATGGCCGTGACCCAGAGCACTGCTGGCATGTTCTGAGAGCTCAGGGCAACAGACCGCTTGAAGGACCACGAGCACACGGAGGAAGCTCTGTTTGCAGAATCCAGATGACGATTCCATGCAGAAACGCCAACGGACCACAGCGCCCATGACACCCAAGCGCCACGCTGGTTTCCCACCAGCCCCGCCGTTCAGCAGCACCAAGGCAGACCGGAGTGTCCACGGGTGGACCCATGGCAAACCGGATGGCACTGGAGACAGCGATGCTGGAGGAGTCGGGCTGAGGACTGTGGGCCGTGGATGAAGGATGGAGGCGCCTTGCTTGGCTCGCCACGGTCACCAGCGACGGCCACGATGCCCAGGTGGATACACACACGCCCAGGCACTCCCCATCTCTGGAAAACGACTCAAATACAGGGAATCCACTAAAAACTGGGCTCCACCCGGCACGCTTCATCTGTCTATCCTGTTCAGATCATTGGAAAAATATGCCAATCCTATGAGGCCATATTTCGTTACATATTTGTAACAAAGTATTATAGCAAAATACTTCTAACATGTTTTGTTATGACAAACTATTATATTTATAGCAAAATATTATAAATAACAAAACCTCATACAATGTTGCTAGAGAAAGAGAGTACGGGAGTCCCCACTGCAGTGCAACAGGATTGGTGGAGTCTTGGGAGCGCCTGGACGCAGGTTCGATCCCCGGGCCAGGCACAGGGGGTGAAGGATCCGGCATTGCCACAGCTGTGGCTCAGGTCGCAACTGCAGCTCTGCAGATCTGATCCCTGGCCCAGGAACTGCAAATGCTGAGGGGTGGCCAAAAAATAAGGACACAAAAGAGAGGACGCGGACACCAATCCTGGATATTTAACCCTTTGAATGACATGAGCATGAGCTGCCACTTCTCAATCCCAAGGAAGCATCCTCTACTTTTTTTGTGTGCCTGGGGTACCTTTCTCATCACCCCGTAAGCCTATGTTTCACATCTACCCCATCGGAAACATGTCCTTGCTTATCGGTGGCCCACACGGCAACCAGCTCGGTGTCTGCCATCACAGAGCAAACGCGCTGGTTGATACCAACGACGGGTCCAGTCGCAACGGATACCAAAGGCAGCACAACCTAAAGGCGAGAGGCAGCTTTCGCCCAACCAGCCAAGGGGGCGCCAATTTGATTCCAGAAGGGTACGTCTGGAGGCGAACCAGAGAGGAAATATGAAAATCCTGGGGACCCAGAAGAAAGAGGAAAGATGACAGGGCATTCTATAGGTCTCCGTGATGTCCAAGGCTTATGGAGGAGGAGGAGGAAGAGGGGTCACAAAAGGACCCCAAGGTGATGACTGAGGGGACAGTGGGGCACAGGAGATGGGAAGGGAGGCTCAGGGAGGCCAGCATGGGGATGGGGTCCAGGCATCCACACCAGGGAGCTGGACCCTTCTCCAGGGAAAGGCTCGGTTCTCTCACCTGTGAAACGGAGCCAAGAGTCCCACCTGCTGCACGGATGGTGTAGGAAGACGCCCTGCAAATGTCTATGCATCCTGCCCAACATACACTGAGCGCGCAATACCCACTTCATTCATTCTGCACATCCTGTTTTTATTTTTATTTAAGTTTTTTTTTTTCCTTTTTTGAGCGGGGGGGTACACACCTGCAGCCTATGGAAGTTCCCCAGGCTAGGGATTGAATTGGAGCTGCAGCTGGCAGCCTAAAACACAGCCACAGCCACTGCCACGCCAGATCCAAGCCACATTTGTGACCTACAGCACTGCTCAAGGCAACACCGGATCCTCAACCCCCTGAGAGAGGCCGGGGATGGAACCCACGTCCTCATGGATGCCAGTCCAGGTTCGTTTCCCTGCACGTCCTGTTTGTATTTCTCAGGAGGACGACGGACTGTCAGCAGAGAGGAGAAAGATGCTGAAGCGAGACGGAGGGCGACGTACAGACGGATGGATCAGACGGCCACCCCGAGGCCCCAGGCAGTAACTCATGAGAAAGCCACGACACCGACTGCAAATTACTCCGGAGAAAGACATCAGGGAAGGAAGAGACAGGCCATGGCATGTGCAGTGATATTTTCGCAGGGCTTTTCAAATTAGGTTGCTAATTGGCCAAATGAGACCTTGGCTGGGGGACAGCGTGGGCAGATGAACCGCCCTGTGTCAGCCACGACTCCTGGGCGACATGCCCCGCCCGTCACGTGGCGCTTCACACGTGAGCAGAGAAGCAGCGGCGACACTGTGAACGTGAAACACGAGCCACGCTGGCCAAGCCGCGGCCCCTCTCTGGGGCAGGGCCACCACCTGGTAACAGCCCATGCAACCCCCCAAGTCCAGCCCCAAATCAATGGTGTGTTGATATCATCTGCATTTTCTGCCTTTGAAAGACGATTCAAGGGCCAGCATCATCCAGCCACTGGAGCATGTCCGTGTCCACTGGATGTGGCCAGGAGGGCAATCACTCAAAAATGCCAAAGAAGACACTTTTCTTTTTCTCCTTTTTTCTTTTTTTTTGCTTTTTAGGGGTGCACCCACGGCATATGTTAGTTCCCAGGTGAGGGATCAAAATGGAACTGCGGCTGCCGGCCACAGCCACAGCAACACCAGATCTGAGCTGCGTCTGCGAGCTACAGCACAGCTCACAGCAATGCTGGATCCTTTTTTTTTTTTTTTTTAATTTTTTTGTCTTTGGTCTGTTTAGGGCCGCACCTGCAGCATATGGAGGTTCCCAGGCTAGGGTTCGAATCGGAGCTATAGCTGCCAGCCTATGCCACAGCCACAGCCATGCGGGAGCCAAGCCACATCTGCAACCTACACCACAGCTCACAGCAACTCTGGATCCTTAACCCACTGAGTGAGGCCAGGGATCGAACCCGCATCCTCATGGATACTAGTCAGGTTCCTTTCCACTGAGCCCTGATGGGAACTCCCAAGAAGACACTGTCTATACTGCTGTCCCTGGTATTACAGTAAGCCGTGAACCGTCCTTAATTTTTCCAGAAACCATGCATGACAACACACAGAGTTCTGCCAGCCCAGGAGGCTCACTGGAGCTTTGATGTCCCTGGTTTTTATTGAGCCTCAGCCATGAAGGCGTGGCTGACGCCCTGCATGGGAGATCTGAGTCTGCAGTACGTCCACAGCTCAGGCTGACCCTGCATGCCCCAAGGCCCCCACCCCAAATCACACTGTTAGCGAGACTATGCACTGGGCGTGGCCCAAGGGCTCCAGGTAAAACAGGACCTTCCAATCACACAGGAAATGCCCAGGACTCAAAGGTCACCTCCTCAGAGTCAGGACGAAACCATCCTTTCCTTGACATTAGTGAGATGGGGCACACAGGCTCACGTTGGAAACATTTCTAGGACATTCCGGACAAGCAGAAGCGCAGCCACAGACCAAGAACAAGCACCATTAAGCCACAGTGAGATCTGCACTGGATTTAAGCTGACGATTCGGGAGAAACGGTGGGACTTTAACTTCTCAACTTAATCGGCCATCATTTTTCGAGAACATTCCGTCCATCAATATTCTTTATTTTTTTCTTTTCTTATCAAGGTATAGCATATATTGAGGTTTTGCTATAGCATATGAGTTTCAGGCAGACAGCATCTTGAGTCGATATGTTTATTGATTATATTCCATTGACAGGTATTATGAAAAATTGACTATAGGAGTTCCCGGTGTGGCTCAGCAGCTTAAGAACCTGATAGAGTGTCCATGAGGATGCGGGTTCGATCCCTGGCCTCCCTCAGTGGGTTAAGGATCCAGCATTGCTGCAAGCTGTAGCATAGGTTGCAGGTGCGGCTCAGATCCCATGTTGCTGGCAGCTGCAGCTCCAACTCAACCCCTAGCCTGGAAACTTCCACATGCTGCAGGTGCAGCCCTAAAAAGAAAAATATATATATATTGGATATAAGTCCCTGTGCTATGCAATATGTCCTTGTTATTTGCCTTATTTTATACATAGTACTTTGTACCCCTTAATGTCCTCCCCATATCCTGGCCCTCCCCTCTCTCTCTCCCCACTGGTCACCACGAGTTGGTTCTCTAGATCTGTAAGTCTGTTTCTGTTTTGGTAATATTCACGAGTTTATTTCATTTTTTAGATTTCGCATACAAATGATATCATATAGTATTTGCCTTTCTCTGTCTGGCTTCTTTCACTAAGTCTGAAGCCCTCCAAGTCCAGCCAGGTCGCTGCAAATGGCATGATTTCATTCTTCTTCGTGGCTGCGTAGTATTCCCCTGTGTCTATGGACCACATCTTCTTTATCGATTCCTCTGTCAGTGGACATGTAGGTGGTTTCCCCGTCTTGGCTATTGTGCACAGTGCTGCTAGGAACCCCGGGGTGCAAGTATCTTTTCAAGCCAGTGGTTTTGTTTTCTTCAGATAAACGCCCAGGGGTGGGACTGCTGGCTCACATGGCAGCTCTATCTTTAATTTTCCGAGGAACCTCCATCCTGTTCTCCACAGCGGCTGCACCAATTGACGTTCCACCCCCAGTGTAGGAGGGTTCCCTTTTTTCCACGTCCTCACCAATATTTATTATTGAGTCCATTTTATCGTCACATCTGTTTGTGCTCATCCCCAGAGCGTCCTAATTTACCTGCTGCCATGCTTTGGTCTGTACTGACGCAGGCGACATCATCATCAGAGTTACTCGCAGGTTTTTCGCAGTAGCTCTGAGTCACACAAAGCACGGGGTTTGAAATAGAGGTTGAGTTCTTTTTTCCATGGAAAAACCGCCTCTGGTGGTTTCGCTGTCCCCGTCCTCTGCCCTGGATGCCGGTTCTGCAGCTCAGGCAGCGCGTTTAATCCTCAGCAGCCACAGGGCTTCGTCCCTCTCTCCCTCCCCCGCGGTCCCCCTTTATAAAAGCATTTCGTGATGGAGGATGCACCCTCATTCTGTCCGACAGCTGCTCCGCGTTTATAGAGCAAATGAGGTTAATTGCCTCTTGAGTAATAAACCAAAACAGGTTTTGGTGCCAGAGGAGGAGAACAAGGACGAAGGAGAGAATTTTCATTTGCACTGTATGCATTTGGTCGCAGGGCCCTGGGGGTCCAGGCCAGCGTTTTGTGGGTGGGGGTGGGGGTGGTGGGTGCATGTTTACGGCACCCTGTGTGCACGGCCTCAGGGTGGATCCCACACCACCCGCGCTGTCCACACATACTGTCTTTGTCCTGGAGAGACACCCGTGGGTGAGCAGACAGGTGGCTCCCAAACCCTACGGTGTAGGGTTGCCTGGAGGGATTGTGGTTGTAGAGGTTGGGGGGGCATCACCCTCAGAGTTTCTCCCTCCGTAGGTCTGGGGTGAGGGGATCCCAGGAGGGACTATTTCTAAGAAGGTTCTGGAAAATGCAGACACTGCCAGTCCGGGGAGCAGGCAGTGGGAGCCGTCGGATGAGACCACACCCCCACGACATGCAGCTGCCGCTTTCACAGACACTAGCCGACCCCCAACCAGTGTTTGCGCGGGATCCGGGGTAGAAAGGTCCACGTTCTCTATCCCCCTCCAAACCCCCACTGAGGAACACAACCACCCTCTCTTCCCACTCAGCTTTCTTTGTTCTTTGTCTGTTTAGGGCTGCACCTGCGGTATATGGAGGTTCCCAGGCTAGGGGTCGAATCAGAGCTGCAGGGGCTGATCTGCAGCACAGCCACAGCCATGCAGGATCCTGGCCACATCTGTGACCTACGCAGCAGCTTTTGACAATGCCAGATCCTTAACACATGGAGCGAGGTCAGGGATCAAACCCGTGTCCTCCTGGACATGAGCTGGAGTCTGAACCTGCTGCGCCACAGTGGGAACTCCACCTTCTGACTCTGTGTGGATGTGGGGTGACTCTGCTCTGGCCAGAAAGCTGGTCAAGAGAGGCTGGATGATTGTGTGAGGTACCCTCAGATTCTTCTGGCAAAGCACTGGAATGACACATAACAGGTGTCATTAGCTCATCATGGCTCCCAGTGACCTTGGAATAAGGTTAGAGGTGGATCTAAGGAATGATTTTCACAGCTGCAAAAAACGAGGGAGTTTATGACCCCAGGAGCATCCCACGTGGCCTGATGAACACTCTGGCAGATCCCACGGCTGCCCCAGGAAGGTCCAGAGAGAGTCAACAGTCAACGTCTGAAGGAGAGCGTTTAAAAGGGCAAGTTCATCGACGGGCTCAAAGATCAAGGGAGCGAATGGACGTAGGAAGATGTGTGAAAATCGGGAGGAACATTCATGCTCCCAATTCTCCCCATTGCTGCATCCATCAATGCCCTCTGCCCACCAGCCCAGGATGTCTCATTGTTTGACTCTGCTGTGGGCTGAGTTGTGTCCCCCCAAAAGATATGTCCAACTTCTAATCCCTGCTACCTGGGCATGTAATATATTGAGAAATAGCATCTTGAAAAGTAATTAAGGATGTCAGAATGAGATCATCTAGGGTTTGCAGCAGCATTTGAGACCAGTAACCAGTGTCCTTTTAAGAGACAGAGAGGAGACCCAGACACAGAGGAGACGCCACGGGAAGGGTCTGAGAGGAGGTCCTCCTGGACGAGGGGGCCCTCCATCCAAGGACAGAGTCCTCCTAAGAGACACAAGAGGAGACCCAGACACAGAGGAGAAGTCACAGGAAGACAGAGGCAGAGACGGGAGGGAGGCGGCCACCAGCCCAGGGCCGCCTGGAGCCTCCAGGAGCTGCAAGAGGCAGGAAGGACCCTCCCTGAAGCCTCTGGAGGGAGCACAGCCCTGGGGCCCCTTGACCTCAGACGTCTGGTCCCCAGGGCTGATGTAGAATGAAGTTCTATTGTTTTAAGCCCCTAAATTGGGGTCATTTTTGATGGCAGTCCTAAGACGTTAATACGCTTTAATTGAACACATGAACGTCCCTTCATACCACGTCTCACTAATCCTCTGCGTATAATTCAGCCAACGTTTTCAGGACCTTACCTTCCTCATCCGCATCCATCATTTCTGTGTCACCTAGAAGCTTCTTAAGCATCATGACGGGCTCTCTTCATTTCTCCCATGTTGCACATTCAGTTGGCAAATTCAAAATCCATGCCACATCCCCTGGCATCTCCACACCCCATCAACAGCCCCACGTTTGCATTCAGGGCCAAAGAGTGGGCGTTCAAAAAAAGAGAACGACCCAACAGTGGGAGCCGTGAGTCAAGAGAGGCACAGACCAGAAAAGGAAGATGGGGGAGGAGGGTAAGGTCAAAGGAAGATTCACCCAAGGCAGGAGGCCGAAGGTCTGTGCGCACCTGTCCGCAAGCATCCATCCGCCACCCCAAAGACAGCAAGAGATTAGAGGCGTGACGTCACGAGGCAGGGCGGGGCCCAGGACGGATGCTATAAAAAAAATCACCTCCTGGAGAAGCTGGGACAAGACGGGAGCCAACCCTGGGAAGAACGGACTCAGTGATGTGCAAAAGCAGAGAATGCAGGAGAAATCGAAGAGAGAAGGAGGGGGGAGGCGGGACGACAGAGAACGAACACAGGAGTTCCCGCGGTGGAGCCGCAGAAACGAATCCCACCAGGAACCATGAGGTCGCGGGGTGGATCCCAGGCCTCGCTCCGTGGGTTAAGGATCCGGCGTGGCCGTGAGCTGCGGCGTAGGTCGAAGACACAGCTTGGATCCTCTGTGGCTGTGGCTGTGGTGTAGACCGGCAGCTGAAGTTCCCATTGGACCCCTAGCCTGCGAACCTCCATATGCCACAGGTGCAGCCCTAAAAGGACAAAAAGAAAAAGAAATGGACGCCTCCTTGCTTACAAAACAGACACAGATGCACATAAAGAACAAATGCCATGTTGCCGAAGCGGAAAGGAGGGGGCGGGGCAAATAAGTAGGCATTTGGGATCCATAGGTACACGCGCCACTGTGGAAAACAGACCGGTAACGAGGTCCTTCTGGATGGCACTGGGAACTATACTGTGCCTTGGGATAAATGCCCAGGAATCGGGAAAGAGAAACAGGTCGTGTTTGTTTCCCACAAAATGTCCCGAGCCCACTTGCTCCAATTCCGTGGGACACCCAGCACAACCAAGAACTCGCCCTTGCAGCGGGATGAAGAGGTGCAAACTACAATGTATCGAAGGACTAAACTAAAGGATACATTTTCCAGTGCAGGGAAGAGAGCCAACACTGTACACTAACTGTAAATGGAGCATAATCTTCGAAAATTGTGAATCGCTGTGTTATACCCTCGAAACGCAGTTATTGCAAACGCACGAGATCTCAATCAAAAAAGAAAAAGAAAAAAAAAAAGATGCCCTCGAGCAAAGATGATCAGTGAATCTCTGATGAGAGAATCATAATCGGGGTTGTTGGAACCACATCCACTTCACTGGGGTGAGGTGAATGTTATGAAAACAGGATCACCCTGGAGAAAAGAACGTCATTTATAATACAGGCTTATTTTTTTAACTTTTAAAAATTAAAAGGTGTTAATATAATTTAAAAATTAAATTATATGTGCTCTACAAGGTTGTGTATGTTTTAACACAGTTAGAGAGTGGGACCCCAAAATTTTTCACTGTCAAGAGATGGAGATGGATGGAGCATTCTGGTCACGAGACTTCCTTTCTCTTCAAAGGGCAGAGCCCCCGGCCAGGGTTTAATTTCTGATGTGAGTCAGCTGAGAAACGCACGCCCTCTTAATGTGATGCGAGCTTTGATGTTTAACACCCAAGATACCAGCATGCCTGGGAGACGAGGTGAACAGGTTCCAAGGGAAGAAAGCTCGCACCAGAGCAGAAAACTCAGAAAATAGGAGGAAAAAAAAAATAAAGAGGCACCAAGAGATACAACATTTAAAATAAAAAGATGCAGGTAGTGATAAATATACATAGTTTAAAAGTTAATGGGATAAATGTACCTAGGTGAGGAATGATGAACCCTATTACAAAAAAAGCTGAAGGCAAAAACAAAATAGACTGCCTCCGGAAAGAACACTTAAAAGAGTCATTGGGGTTGAACATGAAAGACAGTTATAGATAAATACATAGGCTCAAAGCAATCCAGGGTCAAAATAACAGTATCAGCAAAATAGATTCAAGGCAAAACTATTTAACATTTACCTGTCACGACAGGTAGCCTCTTGCAATGATGCTCTAAGGGTTATGACGTCATCATTTACCCCGCCAGCCAATTCAAAGTGCATCAGTCAGGGGCTCCCGAGGTCAGCTCCCAACGTCCCTCTGCTTGGTCCCTGCCACCTAGCCTGGAAATGGGCAGAAGACCTACACAGACATTTCGCCAAAGAAGACATAATGGTTGACCAGGAGGCACATGAAAAAAAACACTCAACATCACTCATTGTTAGAGAAATGCAAACCAAAACTACCATGAGGTACCACCTCACACCTATCAGAGTGGCCATCATTAACAAGTCAACAAGTGACAAATGCTGCAGAGGGTGTGGAGAAAAGGGGACCCCCCTTCACTGCTGGTAGGAATGGAAATTGGTGCAGCCACTACAGAGAAGAGTATGGAACTTCCTCAAAAAACTAAAAAAGAGAATTGCTGTATGATCTAGCAGTCTCACTCCTGGGCATCTATTCACACAAAACTATAATTCAAAAAGATCCATGCACCCCTAGGTTCACTGCAGCACTATTCACAAGAGCCAAGACATGGAAGCAACCTAAATGTCCATTGACAGATGAGTAGATTAAGAAGATGTGGTCCACACACAATGGAATACAACTCAGCCATGAAAAAGTACAAAATAATGCCATTTGCAGCAACACGGATGCAACTAGAGAGTCTCATATTAAATGAAGTGAGTCAAACAGAGAAAGACAAATACCACATGATGTCTCTTCTCTGCGGCATCTAAAATACGGCAAAATGAACAGAAACAGATCATGGACTGATCATGGAGAACAGACTTGTGGTTGCCGAGGGGGAGGAAGTGGGATGGAAGTTTTGGGGTCATTAGATGCAAACGACGACATTGAGAATGGATGAGCAATGATGTCCTGCTCAGGGAACTCCATCCAGTCTCTTGGGATCAGGTCCTGCTCAGGGCACTACATCCAGTCTCTTGGGAAAGATCATGATGGAAGACAGGATGAGAAAAAGAATGTGGGTACATGTATGACAGGGTCACTGTGCTGTCCAGCAGAGATGGACAAGTCACTGTACATCAACTCTAGTCTAATTTAAAAAAAGAAAAAGCCTGCTAGAGAATGTGGGAAAATGCTTACTGCTCTTTAAATGCCAAAAAGTGATGCCCCCCTCACCCGCAAAGGTAGCATGTTTCATGGTTGAATGACTAAAGAGTAAATAAATATCTCTAGTCGGGAATACCCGGTCCCATGGCTTGTTTGGGGAAACACGGAGCTGGAATTTGGGGATAGGATCAGCGACCGCAAAGGCAACACCAGCCCCCCTGCCCAGGGCCACATGCTGGATGGAAATCCATCTTCAGCTGGAGAAAATGCATCACTCAGAGAAGACACGTTCATACACTTTCTCTGTGTGTGTCATTTTTTTTTTTTTTTTTTTTTTTAGGGCTGCACTCGTGGGATATGGAGGTTCCCAGGCTAGGGGTCGAGTCAGAGCTGCAGCTCCTGGCCTACACCACAGCCACAGCAGTGCGGGATCTACACCACAGTTCACGACAACGGCAGATCTTTAACCCAGTGAGCGAGGCCAGGGATCCAACCGGCATCCTCATGGATACTAGTTGGGTTCATTACTTCTGAGTCACGGTGGGAACTCCTCCATACACATCTTAATAGAACTTTTTAAAAGACTGCTAGTAATGCCAAAAACGGTGATTGTGATGGCCTAAGCTATGTATGCCTTCTAGAATCCACTACCCTTTCCAAAGACGTAGCAAAGATCCTAACCTGTATTTTATTGAGGGCTTTTAAAACCTTTCCATTTTCATTGAATTTGAGATTGAATTTTTAACAAGGGAGAAAAACAGCCTGTGTATCAAGCAGATCCAGGACTATGGTCAATTCACCTGCAGAAGAAGGTACCCTTACAGGTACACACCAAGCTCTGACCGGTCCTCCTACCACTGGCCTGTCTCCCTCCTGAGCAAGACAGAGCATGCATCCAGAGCTGCAAGGAGGAGCTGGATTCATGCTTTTGATGGACAGGATGATGAGAAGCAATTTTAGTCGCAAAGCCCAAACATGCAAAATCGAATGCAGACGGAGATGCTTGCCAGTGGCAAAGCACTTAATTTTCTTTCCTTCAAAAATTAATTACAGGGTGTGACGGCATTTCCGAGAATTCAATGCTTCCAACTTCTTTCTTCAATTAGTGCCTAATTTCCTCCCTGGGAGCCACGCCGGTTCCATAGTACGTGCTTTCCTTCACAAGGCTTCCTGGAACCACACACACAAACCACAGATGGTGCAGGCACATCCTTGACACCGTCACCATACAGCTTAAAATCAACAGTGCACCATTGTGAACCCACCAGAAAAAATTTCACAATCCGTTCCCAAACTCAAAGAAAGGAAGGCTGGGAGTGGGGCAGCTGGGGGCAGGGGGCTGAATGTGCAGAGCACAACTTTAATAAGACCTGAGCTGTCGAAGTGTTGCTACAGGTGAAGCTTCTTGGTGTCACCATAGTTTTGATGTTCCTCAAAAACACTCACTTGCAAGGTCTATAGGTCAGGGCGTTAGTTGGTGCTATGCATCTTCCTCTTCTGACAGCCATACCCCTCCATGGAAGGCTCAAGGGGAAAAATTCATCAGTTTACACCCTGGATGGTGTGCCCTGCTTTCAGGACACAGGACAGAAGCTACTAGGACCAACCATAAAAGCACGGATGCTGTAATTTCAGACTCTGATCTCCAATGTGGGTTCCATGCTGAATTTTTTTTTTTATGGTGATAGACCTTAAAAAAATTATTAAAGTAAAAATACTGATTTGTAACATAGTGCCAATTTCTGCTGAAGCACAGTGACTCCGTCATAAAGATATACACATTCTTTTTCTCATATTCTCTTCCATCATGGTCCATCCCAAGAGACTGGACAGAGTTCCCTGTGCTGCACAGCAGGACCTCATGGCTTATCCATTCTACATGTGAAGTTTTAACCACTGTTCTATGAATAGGGGCTAATCCACACAGAGGGCAGAAGAGCAGAGTAGAAGCTGTTTCTCAGATGCTCACATCCTCATTCACTGACTCAGAACCCCAGGTGTGGGGACATTCCTGGCACGGGTGGGACTGTGCAGGAAGAGCCATCTCCCATGTAACTGGCTCAGGGTGTGGGGTGGATGCAGGGGGCCTGAAGGGAAGGTGGGGTGCTGGGTGGGACAGACATGTCCAGGATGCATCGCCTCAAGCCATACCCACCTGTGATTGGAAGTAAACCCTTGTAATGTGATATGATACCTGCAGGCTTAATGCTTCCCAGGATGCTGGGTTGGGGGCCCCTCCCCAGAGCTTCAGAGGGCAGTCAGGCCTTGGGCCCACGTCATCTTGCAGACCAGGGGCAGGGGTGCTGCAAAGGTTCTCCACTGGGGCCATTTTGCTTCCCTTCCCCCTGCCCCTGGGGGAGGGTCAGCAAGTTTTGAGACATTTCTGGGGGTCGCAGCTGGGGAAGGGGGGGACAGAGAGGCAGAGATGGTGCTCAACATCGTACAAGGCACAGGACACCCCCAAACCTGAGATTCATCCGCCCCAAATCACAACAGAGCCGATGGAGAAACTGCCTTAGCACAAGACTCTGTCTATATGCCTTAGGTACCTGTCTCATTATCTATCATCTATCCATCTATCAGTCTGTCTGTCCATCTAGCTGTGTGTCTGTCTCTCTATCTATATATCTGTCTATGATCTATCCATCTATCTAGCCTCTATCCATTATCAATTATCAATTTCTCTATACATCCATTAAATACCTATCTCTCATCTCTCATCTATCTATCCATCTATCAATTATCTATCTCTCATCTATCTCCCCATCTAATTTATCAATCATCTATCCATCTATTAGTCAAATATCGATCCATCTATCAATTATCTATCTCTCATCTATCTATCCATGTGTTTATCTATCATCTGTCCATCTATCAATCAAATACCTATCCATCTATCAATTATCTATTTCTCATCTATCTATCTATCCATGTGTTTATCTCTTTACCCATCACCTATGCATCCATCTCTCTATCTCGTAATGAATGCTTCTCAAGTGTGAGCAGTTTTGCCCTCCTGAGACCATCTGTCAAGGTCTGGAGACATTTCTGGTCACGACTTGGATGAGTGATTCTACTGGCCTGTGGTGGGTGGAGACCACAGGGGATGCTGATCAACCCCGCCAGAGCACGGGACACGCCACATCAGAGTCCTCCAGCCGCAGATGTTGGTAGGGTGAGGCTAAGAAACCCGGATTTACCTCTAAAAACATGTATAAAACATTCCTATTTTCAAAACATATGGTCTGTGGACATCACAGCATCCAGAAATGTGTTTTACAGAGCAAATATTTATTTGCCCTATCTTTGGATCCAATTTTCAGTCCGAAGCAGAAATGTGTCTAACCAGCCAACCTCCCCGCCAAATTCCTCACAAGGAGGCATGACATCCTCTGATCACAAGGATAGCAGCTCTGGAAAAGGGACCTTGGAAGCAGCAAACAGGATCTTTTGGGTCCACGTCCCTCTCCGACCCTCAGAGCCACCCTGAGAGCTGACAGATGGGGAAACCCAGGAGGCATGGCAGGAGGGCAGCTTGACCTTGGTCTGCACGTGAGTCAGTGGAAAAGCAAGGTTCGTCGCTGGTTCTCCCCAAACCCGCTTGGAGCAGATTTGGGGTCTAAGGAGATCTGTGCTCCTGAAACGAGCATGTGGGGATGTGCAGGATCCTGGGACATCTGTCCTTTCCACGAAGCTCCAGAGGAGTGACTAAGACGACAGGGCACAAGTGACAGAGAGCTTCCCAGAAACCCTCCTCCACCCAGGATGACTCACTCTCAACACATCCCACTGAAAACAGGTGCTGCTCGAGATCGTCTGGAAGCTTCTCCACCAGGAGTGACCAAGAGCTGCCATGGCGAACGCCCAATGTTCCTGTGCCAGCTCTCACCATATCCCCCTAGCGCACCCTAATCCCTCATCCTTCATTCTGGAATATTCTGCCATCTGAATATTCTGCTCACTCATGGTCTGGCCCTTTGGGGACCCATGTGATGCCCTTTGTAGGAACCCAGCTCCATTCCTGAGGTCATGACGACAGTCGTAAGTGGGTTTCATGCAACACGTCACGGCCAAGGTGCAAATGCTTGTGACGGAGTTGGGATTTGTGCAGGGAAGACTCAAGGTACCTGCTTCTCCTCTCGGCTCCACCACTTACTACCTAGTGGGGGTGGGGGAGGGGGTTGTGAGGACCTCAGCATCTCAATACCTTCATTTCCCCCTGTAGGAAACAGTCATCCTAAAAAGTACCTGCCTCCATCAGTAACTGTGGGCTGAAACTGCTTATCTTACAAGATACTAACAACAGAGTCTGGGGTGTAGAAAGCGCTCAGGATTCAGAAGCATTTGTGTATACAGGGTGGCGGAAGGCACAGAACAAATTTTACCATTTTAAAATTAATTTTTTCACATGGAAGCCACTCAAATGTTTATCAACGGATGATGGGTAAACAAATGTGGTCCATCTGGGCAGTGGAATATTATACAGCTGTAAAAAGGAATGAAGCTCTGTTACATGTCTGTTCTAGGTGAATCTGGAACACATGGCACTAAGTGAAAAGAGTCAGACACAAAAGGCCACATAGTGGGTGATGCCATATACAGGAAATGTCCCAAATTGGCAAATCCATAGGCATGGAAAGGAGATTCAAGGCTGCCCAAGTTGGGCAGGTGTTATTTATGGAGAGTGACTGTTGAAGTTTCTTTTGCAACCATGAACAAATTCTGAAATGAGACAGTGGTGATGGTTACACAGCTCCGTGAACCCACTAAAAATAACTGAATTGTAGACTTTTGAGTCTGATTGTAATGGCATATGACTGTATCTCAAGAAAGCTGTATCAAAAAGAAAATAAACCATCCTCTTTTTAAGTGTTAAATTTTTAATAACTCAGTGATATTTCGTACCTTTCCAAGGCTGTGCAACCATCACCTCAGTGGAGTCCAAAGCAGTTTCATCATCTCAAAAAGAACACCCCTACCCATTATCTATCATCCTGTATTTCTTCTGCCCCCTACCTCCTGCTAATCTATAATCTGTCTCCATGGATTGGCCTGTTCTAGACATTTCTTATCCATGGAATCACACAGTGTGTGTCCTCCTGGGTCTGGCTTCTCTCCCTGGGCACAGTGTGTTCCAGGTCCATCCATGTGGTAGCCTGTGTCAGAGCTTCACTCCTTTTCATGGCTGAGTCATAGTTCACTCATAGTTTGAATGGGGTATGCGTGGACCCCATTCTGATTATCTGTCCATCCATCCATCACTCACCCACCCACCTATCCAACCATCCATCCATCCACTCATCCATCCATCCACTCATCCATATGTCCATCTATCCACTCATCCATTTATCCATCCATCCATCCATCCATCCATCCATCTATCCATCCATCCATCTATCCATCCATCCATCCATCCTTCTATGCATCCATCCATCTATCCATCGTCCATCTATCCATCCATCCATCCATCCACTCATCCATCTCTCCATCCATCCATCCACTCATCCATCCATCCATCCATCCACTCATCCATCCATCCACTCATCCATCTATCCATCGTCCATCCATCCATCCATCCATCCATCCATCCATCTATGCATCCATCCATCTATCCATCGTCCATCCATCCATCCATCCATCCACTCATCCATATATCCATCCATCCATCCATCCACTCATCCATCTCTCCATCCATCCATCCACTCATCCATCTCTCCATCCATCCATCCATCCATCCATCCATCCATCCATCTATCCATCCATCCATCCATCCATCCACTCATCCATCCATCCATCCATCCACTCATCCATCTATCCATCGTCCATATATCCATCCATCCATCCATCCATCCATCCATCTGTGGACACCTGGGTTGTTTCTGTCTCTCAGCAATTGTGAACAGTGCTGCTATGAACATCCAGGCACATGTCTCCATGTGGACACCTGTTTTCAGTTCTCTTACATAAACACCAAGAGACGCTCAAATGCTAACATATGTTCAGCTCACACACTGATATGTTCACTTGTTTAACTGGCAGAGGAGGAACCAGCCTCTATAAGAGCTTTGACAATCTCATTCACTTCTGACTCCTCCAGTCTGGGAGCTCCTGGAACCCCTCCTTCCCCTCATTCACACCCCAATCCACATGCACACAGAATGTCCAGTCTCTTTGCTGAGCCTTCTCTGGCTTGAAACACCTCGCTCCTGATGCTCTGACATCAACCTGTCCAGAATGCCATGGGTTGACCCCTCCTTGTCCCAGTTCCCCCAGTCTCTATTCTTATATTAAACCCTAAAAGTTATGAAGACACTCAGGTTAACTGCGACCTGCAGGGATGCTGGTCTTTTTTTATGTTTCCAAGTGGCTCAGGGATATTCTCTAGGAAGCTGACAACCCCAATTGCATCCCTCTGTCAAGATTTAGGGCATTTCTGTGGTAAGGATATCTTAGAAGGAGAAGCGACATGCTCTAAAGCAATTCTATCACAGTACCAAGGCTGAAAGAATAAGAAGGGGAGAGAGATTCAGCACCACCAATGTCATTTACATAAATAGGAGGAGAAAACATATCCCATTTCTCTCTTCCTTCTGATTTCAGTTATTCTTAATGACAACACTGAGAATCTGGGCAAATAAAATCCTAAACACCATGATGCAACAGACTGCATACATGTGATCCAGTTGGGATGGAGCACATGCATCTGGTGGGGCATATGTGTCTGGCGGGGCCCTTGTGTCTGGCAGGGCACAGCAAGCAAAGCAAAATCCTCAGGATCCAGCCCATGTGAGTGGCTGGCACGTCTCTCTTTTGTGGCCAGAGACAGCACCCCAAACCCAGCCAGACCTCCTCCGTGCATAAGTGCACTACAAGAGTCGGAACCAAGCCTAAGGCATGAATTCTACAGGGAAAAGCCGTGTGTGGACAGCTTCTTAATCCTCGTGGACATCAGCCACAGCGGAAGCCCTCATGAAAGCAGCTACTCTGTTCCCAAGAAGAAGAAAGGATGAGCAGGATGCCCATGGGGTTTTCAAGGTCAAGGTCAGTGACACCTTGCCAAGATGGGTGTGAGTGTATTTATTTCAGTTTCGAGTCAAGTGCAAAAGGCTGGAATAAACTGGTCCTAGGCTCACAGAACATCACTAACACTCATCTCTACGAAGCACCGCCCCCCCTTTTTGGCTGCACCACATGGATATGAAAAAAAACTTTAAAAAATCTGAACGGGGGCTGCCCTTCTAGCAAAGCCCACCTCATGGAAGCCATCCCACCAAATCAAGTCGTGTTTCAGCTCCATTCACACCATCTGAAAACTCAGAACCAATATTTTATTTTATTGTTTGGCCATGCCCATGGCCTGTGGAAGTGCCCTAGAGAGGGATCAAATCTGAGCCATGGCAGTAACCAGCCACAGCAGTGACAATGCCAGATCCTTAACCTGCTGAGCCACTAGGGAACTCAAAATCTCTCTCTTGGTTTTAACCCTTGCCTCCCTGCAATCATTCCTGCCTTTGTTCCACTCCCCTCTGTCCCCTGACTGCATCCATCATTTTTTTTTCTTGCTGTTTTTTAGGGCTGCACCTGCCGCATATGGAAGTTCCCAGGCTAGGGGTCGAATTGGAGCTGCAGCTGCCGGCCTACACCACAGCCACGGCGACGCGGGATCCAAGCCGCGTCTGAGACCTACACCACAGCTCACAGCAACGCCAGATCCTTAACCCACTGAGTGAGGCCAGGGATCGAACCCGCATCCTCAAGGATACTAGTTGGGTTCCTAACCAGCTGAGTCACAATGGGAACTCGGCATCCGTCATCCTGCGATGTGACATTCAACCTTATATTTCCACTGTCCTTATCCCTGTGCACGGTCTTGGGGACCAGCCGTCGCTTAATTCCTATTAGTGGTAGAAACCGTAGCCTGCTGTCTGTCCCTCCTTCCCTCCTTTGGTCAGTCTCGTGCTCTCATGCCACGCCTTCAACCAGCCGGCAAACCTTCCCCAATTTACATTTTGATCACCACGGCCCAGATTTGACAAGAGCAACAAGGTTGAGAAACTGTCCTTGAGAAATCAGAATCTCCGCAATGCCAGATACCAGTCAAATGACGTTTGCCTCCATAAAAATGTCTATACTAGTACAAGCCATGCCACCTGTACCATTAAGGGCACAGGGGACTTCAGGGGCCACCTCCAACTCTCACTGCACCCTCAAGGACTACACACCTTTCCTCTCAAAAATAAGGTCCCTTATTTAAAAAAAAAAAAAAAAAAAAAGATTCAGGAATTTCCGTCGTGACTCAGTGGAAATGCATCTGACTAGCATCCATGAGGATGCAGGTTCGATCCATGGCCTCGCTCCGTGGGTTAAGGATCCGGTGTGGCCATGAGCTGTGGTGTAGGTTGCAGATGAGGCTCAGATCCCACGTTGCTGTGGCTGTGGCTGTGGTGTAGACCTGCAGCTGCAGCGCTAATACAACCCCTAGCCTGGGAATCTCCATATACCACGGGTGCAGCTCTAAAAAGACAAAAAAGAAAGAAAGAAAGAGAGAAAGAGAGAAAGAGAGAAAGAGAGAAAGAGAGAAAGAGAGAAAGAAAGAAAGAAAGAAAGAAAGAAAGAAAGAAAGAAAGAAAGAAAGAAAGAAAGAAAGAGAGAGAGAGAAGGAGGAAAGATGGAAGAAAGAAAGAAAGAAAGAAAGAAAGAAAGAAAGAAAGAAAGAAAGAAAGAGAGAGAGAAAGAGAGAGAGAAGGAGGAAAGATGGAAGAAAGAAAGAAAGAAAGAAAGAAAGAAAGAAAGAAAGAAAGAAAGAAAGAAAGAAAGAAAGAAAGAGAGAGAGAAGGAGGAAAAATGGATGAGAGCAATCTTCCAAGCTGCTGCAGCTTCCACTGACTCCTTTCCTTGGTGTCCGGCGGGATGCAGAGGTGCAGCCTGTGGCTGTTGGCCACCAAAGTGACCTTGTCCCATGTCCTAGAAGCGTGCACTGAACACCCCAATGGACTGCAATTTCACAAATTCCGCAATGGTCAGCACCTTCCTCAGATACACTGGGGGCTCTGCCGCGAACGGAGGATGATGATCCTGCAAAACCACAGTCGGCGTGGACCTGCGCCATCTCAGGGAGATGCAGGCTGGTCCTCCAGCCGCTGGACCTCACGTGGGTCAGAATCTGAGGACCCAGGACGGTGAGTGGCACCCCTGGACTGGATTCCAAGTTGGACAGGGCGGGGCCCCTGCTCCAAATCCTGCATGACCCTAGATGGGATTCCTGGACCCTGGCCCTCCTCGGGCACCTTCCTTATGGCGGTGACTCTCGGACTCACTCTGAACACTCAGGTCAATGTTTTTCTGCCTGCTCCGTCCACACCCAGACCCTGATCTGCAAAGGCATCCGCAAACACAGCCAGTGGTTGGCTGGCTGAGCCCAGACAGAGAGGTGGCCGTGAGGCTGGGACCCACACAAGCCACCCTGGAGCCCCTCCTGGTCTGGTGGCACGTCAAACAAGGTGACCTATCTCTGGAGGAGACGGCCAAGCTCTCCTACCTCTGGAGGAGACGGCCAAGCTCTCCCCACCAAGCTCTTCCTCTTCTCAACCTCACTCATGATGATCATGTGGTTGTTAGGAATATGTGTATCTATTTTTAACAATTAGATGCTCAACCCCACTGCAAGGCTCTCAAGAAGGTCTTCCCCAACCATCCACCGAACTGAGTGCATCCCGACAAAGGGCACGTGGGAAAGGAGAAAAGAAGAAAGCAGCGTGTACGTTCTGTGAACTGGCAAGTGGCACCTGCCATCGCCGGCCACCTGCCTCTACATGGATTAATCCTGAACCGCTGCAGCTGCCCACCCTCAACACACCCTGAAAGGAGCTCGGGGTGGAGACCAGGAGTGGGGCGCTCTGTGCTCTGGGAAAACTGGAAGAACAGGGCTCCAGATGGTTAGAGATTTTTAGGAGAAGATTTTATGAACCCGATTCTTGCATCTCCTCGTATCTAGAAAGACATTAACATCCTTCATAGTAACATCTGCTCCTCGTGACTCGTAATGACCTTCCTGAGACCAGCAGTCAATTTTTGAAAACTGTGTGCCTGGCTGCAGGCACCTCCCCCTTCCCCTTCTTCACATAGATCCTGACCTTCCCCCTGCCTCTCTGGAGCAGTCTTTCAGAGCCCTGCAATATGACCACTCTGGCTATTAAAAAAAAATAAAAACAAAAAACAAAGGATGTCACAGTCATGGGAGAGTGCAGCCACTCCCAAGGCTGAGCGGGTGAGCCCTGAGGGATCTCAGAACGGAAACAAAGCACACCTGCCATCTAGCAGCCAGCAGACTGCAGCCACGCCAGCAGGAGCCCAGCAGAAACTCAGGTTGTGAAAACACAGGACACTGGCCGCCTAGCTGAGGTGCATGGCAAAGGAATGATTTCACTGAGCCTTTGCATCTTCCCATAGAAAAGCACTAGATTCCTTAACTTGAGAGAGCTGGTTTTCTGCAAATCTTTTGTTCCTACTACCTGCCTTTGGTTGCAAGAACTCCTCTCGCCTGGCTTCCCCGCACCCCACCTCCTGAGAGAGGTTTCTCAGGGCTCCTTGAGATGCTGCCTCGTGGGCTTAAGTCCTCATTTTGCCCCAAATAAAACTTAACTCCCAGCTTTTAGGTTGTGCGCTTTTTTTTAAGTCAATAGTCACGGTTGGAATCCAGAGATGGAGACACGGGTGAGAAACATCAGGCATATGGTCAAATGCGATGCATCTGCTCTGCTAGGATGCCGAGTCAGCATCCCTGAGCCAATGAGGTGCTCTGGGCACAGGGCGGGAGAGGGCAGACAAGGAACCTCAGCACATCCCATCCCGGGAGAGTTGGGGGCAAAACATCCTGGGACCTACTCAACGGAAGCAGAGCCTCACACTGGTCAGATGGCCTCTGATTCGAGAGGTCAGGAGGAAGAAGGGCAAAGGAGGCCTTTTCTCCACGTAACATAAAGCCCAGACCCACAATGACAGCGCAGCTTACACCCACAGGCACTTACAAGGACACACGCCACACGCCACACGCTGGAAAAGTAAGATAAAAGAAGACCCGAGGAGACCTTTCCCCAAAGAAGACATGCAGAGGCCAACAGGCACCTGAAAAGATGCTCAACATCGCTAATCATTGGGGAAATGCAAATCCAAACCACAGTGAGGTATCATCTGACACCTGTCAGAAAAGCCATCATCCAAAAGATGAGAGATAAAAAAATGATGCTGAGGATGTGGAGAAAGGGGAACCCTTGAGCGGTGTTGGTGGGAACATAATTGGTGTGGTGACGTGGGAAAAAAAATTAAGGAGGCTTCTCAAAAAACTAAAAATAGAACTACCATATGACCCAGCAATTCCACTCTTGGGTATATATCCACAGAAAACAAAAAAGCTAATCTGAAAAGATCCATGCACCCCAATGTTCATAGCGGCATTATTTACAATAGCCAAGGCATGGAAACAACAAAGTGTCTGTCCACAGAGGAATGGCTAAAGAAGATGGGGTATTATGTATATATACAGTGGAATATTACACAGCCATAAAAAAGGATGAAGTGTTGCCATTTGCAACAATATGGATGGCCTTGAAGGGTATTATGCTAAGTGAAATAAGTCAGACAAAGAAAGACAAGTTCTGTGTCATTTACATACAGAGTCTAAAAAACAAAGCAAATGAATGAATAAAACAAACTAGTGGTGACCAGTGGGGAGATGAAAGGGGGGAGGAGCCAGATGGGGCAGGGGAGTAAGAGGTACAAACTACTCTGCATAAGATAAATAAACTACAAGGAGATATTATACAGGGAACATAGCCAACATGTCATAACTTTAAATTAACTATAATCTATAAAACTATTGAATCACTATGTTGTACACTTGAAACCAATAGAATACTGCAAATCAACCATGCTTCAATTTTTTAAAAAAAGTCCATCAGTACTGTTATTGAAGGCTTCCACAAGGTCCCTGGAGAAATGCCCCACCCTCCAAAGAAAAAAAAAACAAAAAAACAAAAAAACCATGTCATGAAATTCACAGACCTACCCAGTGCCTTGGGGGTGGATGCAAATAAAAAGGGTGACAAGATCAGCCTCAAGCAAAAAAAGTATTACTTTGATACAACAATGGTTGGTTATTTCTCCATGGTATGAAAGAGCAAACATCCAGTGGGGAGGGGGGGACTCACGGGGGCCAAGGACAGACAGAGGGTAAGAAACTGACATCTTCTCTCTCCGAGAGGATGACCTTCTGGGAAGCGTCCCTCCCTCGTGCCTGTGGATGGGAGCGTGGTCCCAACACATGTCCACCACGAAATCACTGCTCATCAGATCAGCGCTCTCAACCTGGGGCCACACGGCCCTGAGGCGGAGTAGGGTGGGAAGACTTGAGGCCACAACTATTTCCATAATCATCCTGAGAATGTGCCTGCCGTCCTCACAGTGTGGATGTTGGCACTGATGGCACAGAAGCCAGGCTGCGCCCAAACCCCTCCTCAGCATGAATCCAGGTGGTGGCCCCAACTATACCGGCCAGCACAGTCCTCTTCACCCCCAGGCACTTCGACTGCCAACACAAAGCCAGTGTCACTTAAAAAATGCCCTTGGAGGTCCCACTGTGGCTCAGCAGGTTAAGAACCTGACTAGCATCCCTGAGGCTGTGGGTTCGATCCCTGGCCTCGCTCAGTGGGTTAAGGATCTGGCGTTGCGTGAGCTGTGGTGTAGGTTGCAGACGTGGCTCAGATGTGGTGTTGCTGTGGCTGTGCTGCAGCTGCAGCTCCGATTCAACCCCTGGTCTGGGAACGTCCATATGCCGCAGGTGCGGCCCTAAAAAGAAAGAAAACAAAAAACCAAAAACACCCTTGATGGAACGGGAAGGATGATTCATTTTGTTATTTTTGCCTTTTGATAGTATATGCTTTTCCCCCCCAATGAGGTACAATTTTTTTTTTTAATGGACATAGAGTTGATTTACGATGTAATGATAGTTTCAGACTCTTTTCCCTTATAGGTTATGACAAAACATTGAGTACAATTCCCTGGGCTATAGAGTAGCTCCTTGTTGTTTACCTATTTTATAAACAATAGTATCTGTTAATCCTGACCTCCTAATTTGTCCCCCCTCCCCCTCCCCCTTGACAACCAAAGACTGGTCTCCTTGTCTGTGAGTCTGTTTCTGTGCTGTAGACAGGTTCACTTGTGCCAGATTTTAGATTCCACATAGAAATGACCTCATCTGATATGCGTCTTTCCTTGTCTGACGTACGTCACTTAGTATGAGAACCTCTAGGTCCATCTATCTTGCTGCATGGCATGATTTCAGCCTTTTTTATGGCTGAGTAATATTCCGCTGTATAGAAGATATAGGTTTGTCCCGTCCTACATGACAACATGGTAGGTGTACCTTAAGCACGTCTACCCTGCACTGAAGCATGATGGCTGGCGGGCGCTGTTACTGAAAGCCGTTGGCTTTTTTCATGGAACACCAGTGTTGCGCGAAAGAACAAGTGATAGAGAAACTATGGTTATTCCACGCTGGGGATTTGGCAGATATTTTCTCTGAAAAATGAACACAAGGAAAGCAAATGCCAGGCTGTGTTGCCAAGGACACATGGGAGCTTCAACAAGAAAACTGAAATCTTGGAAAACCTGTACGTACTATCGTGAGCTTGGACGTTTACAACACAGAAAGCCTTTTCTGATGAGACTGGCGGGTACACGAACCCATGTGATTTGGGGGGCCGTTGCATAGCATAACAGACGCGTCATATTGAGGAGATCTCCATGTCTTTCTGAGCAAAAACATCGTCGAAAGGACGCACGGCGCAAATGGTCCCTTCCAAATGCTAACTTGGACGAATCGACGTAAATTTCACAGAGTAGGGACATGTCCTTGGTGCCGAGTCCAGACGCCGTATCGCAAACCGCTGGGAGGAAAAGACGCCTTCGTGGTTTCGGGGAAAAACCTTAAAGACAGTGTGGAAAACACCCTTGTCTGGAAAAGCTATCACACCCCTCTTCTGTTCTCCAGGGACTTGTTTGTGTCAGGCTGGATTTTCTTCGACAGAAACAACATATGGCAACAGATGGAATGCAGGAATCGAGAGGAGAATCTGGCCGTCTTCCCCCGAAACCATACATTCGCAAAAACTTCAGACATGTGCAAAAAAACGTACGGCATGGGCAAAAAAACGTACAATAACGCCCCTTCTGTCCCTGAGTTTCTATCTGGTTGTTTTGGTTGCACAAAAAAGATGTCATTGATGCTAACGTGGTTGGTGTGTACGTGTGTGGGTTTTTGTTTTTTCCTTAGGGCCACACCCATGGCATATGGAGGTTCCCAGGCCAGGGGTCGAATCAGACCTACAGCCACTGGCCTCCACCACAGCCCCAGCAACACAGGATCCAAGCCACATCCGTGACCTACACCACAGCTCATGGCAACGCCGGATCGTTAACCCACAGAGCGAGGCCAGGGATCCAACCTGCATCCTCAGGGTTATGAGTCGGATTTGTTACCACTGAGCCACAACGGGAACTCCTGGTTGGTGTGTGTGTTTGCTTCATGCTGTGACATCAAACCAAAGGCAACAGCTGCTAAAGACCGTCACCCTCACAGGAAACCCAACCGGAGGGAGGCACATCTTCCTACCTTGTTGTCACTTAAATCCCTTCAAAAAGAAGGAGAGAAAGACCTGCAGGATGAACATGATGGCTGTTCAATTTCCAAGTTAACGCGCCAGCCAAACTCCCATTGAATCCAAGAGCAGGAGCCCTGATGGAACCTCTGGGAGAGCAGAACAGGTGTGTGCAAGAGACGAGAGCACATCAGTGACTTCACTCCCAGGAAGGAGGTGGAATTGCCCTCCCCAGCTGCCTTCTCCCTGCGAAAGCGACACGGCACAGCAACACGTCACAGCCACATCCGGTGACACCGGGGTCACGGACACACAAGAACATACCATGTAGCCCCACTCTTATTTCTTGACATCCAGTCAAGGATTCTGGACCAATAACAGAGAAGCTGGTGCTTCCCTCTGCCTGGCCATCTCCCTCCTCCAAAGGTCTTCTCCAGAACTTCTTCTTCCAGAACATTCTGAGGCCCTCCAGGGAGTCCTAGTCCTAGAGGGGTCATGGTCCTTCCACCCCAGAACCCCACCGTCTAGGAGGAGGCCACACAAACTAAGCCAACGCACTATATAGAAAACTCTATCCACTCTCGTGTGATAGAACATAATGGAAGATAATGCAAGAAAAGGAATGTATATAAATGTGTCTCACTGAGTCACTTTGCTGTACAACAGAAATTGACAGAACATTGTAAATCAACTACAATAATTTTTTTTAAAAAAACTTTTAAACGGTTTGCACAGGATGGCTCAAGGGACAACACGCTCCCGGGAGCACAGCACCTTCCCAGGGAGCCAACCAAGAGCATCTTTTGGGCGCCTCCCCGCACCAAGCTGCAGGTTCTCCGTGCCTATGGCCTTGCAGATGCCCCACGAAACACACAGAGATGAGCTGTAGGCTGGGCAGTGGGCACTTCTATAAATGTGAGAGCCCAGGTGTACAGACAATGGAGGGACCTTGCTGGAAGGGAGGGGGCCAGAGGTGAGAGCTCAGGTGCGACGATGCTTCGAGCACGTCTGCCTGGAAAGGAGAGACAAAGTCCATGCTTCCTGCGTCCACACAGGTACTCCGCACACTCCTCCTGCCCAGCCCACCATCAGCTCACGCGGAGGGGCCCACCACTCCACCATCTGAGCCAGGAGCTCAGCAAAAGGAGAGACCATACCACCAGTCTCTCCCTTCCACAGGGCACGTGTGGTCCAAGCCAGGAGAAAGCCTCTCCTCTCTGCACAGGGCACAGATCCCAGATGAGCTCTGAGAAACCTATCCTCACCCCCAGTGACGTTCTCATGAATAAATGGCGTTTGGACGTAACCCAGGGATCAGAGACAAGGGCAGGTCGGTGGACCCTCCCAAACACATCCTTCCACCTGCCTTCCCTCGAGATTCTGGATTCCACGGGCGACGCCCCCTTTGCGAAACCACCGCTTGTTGGGTTTGGAGAAGCATCAAAGATTTTCCGCAATGATGCCAAAAAAGCGATGAAAATACCCCTCCCTTTTTCCAGCTAGGTATCAGGGAGAGGCTGGAGTTTCTGGAACAGAAAGAACTATGGTAAGAGAAGGAATCCAGGAGCAGATGGGAGAAAACTCCAGCTTGGGAGACACACGTGGGAGCCCCAGCCTCTGGCTTCTGCGCATAGACCGAAGCATCCAAATGTCTGACATTTTTGCAAATGTCTTACTTTTTTTTTTTTTTTTTGCAAATGTCTTAAGTTTTTGCCAACGTACAGTTTCAGGGGAAGAGAGCCAGATTCTCCTATTGATATCTGTGTTCAATCTGTTGCAATATGTGGTTTCTTTCGAAGAAAACCTATCTTCCCACCAACACGTCGCTGGAAATCAGAGGAGTATTTTGATAGCCTTTCCAGACAAGCGTGGATTATCTTTGATGTTAATTCCCCCCCCCAAAAAAAAAGCAACAGGGAGTCTTTTCATAACAGCTAATTGCATGATGGCCTTGCGACTCATCAATGGAATTTTCTTATTCCATCAAATTTGGAATTTGGCATTTGGAATGGATCACTTGCCTGTGTGTGAAAAAAAAAAAAAAGGGACAGAAATGGCATCTTGGGAGGAAGAGGTCACTTTTTGGGCAACCAGGCATGGACAGTACGTTGGGGTTTGTCTTGTTCTGTTTCGAATGCTATAATCCTGCAACATTTCCTTCCTTGCCGTGGGTGGAAGGCTGCATCTTTGAGCTGGTCCCCAAACACACCCAGAAGAGGCAGCCTTCCACCCACCACAGCTGAGAAGACTGCGAGCCACCAAGCTCGGCAGTGGACCAGGCACTTCTGCAAACTGAGTGGAGATGGACAAATCCCAGCAGGCATGATCCTTAACCCGAAGCCGCTCAAGGAGTCCCGGGCTCCCGAGACCGAGGACCGTTCCAGGGGGTCAGTTCCGGCGTGGGAAGCAGGTGGACGCGGTGCTCCATGGGCAGCGGTCCGCCCTCCGCCCCCCCAGCCCCGCCCCGCCCCGAGATCTCTGCATCCACCGCAGCATCGTTACCCTGGACGGTCTTCCAAAGCCTCGGAACGCGTGGGAGCATCCCGAACGCCTGCTCCCGCTGACTGAAAACTATGATCCTGAAATGCGATTGAGAGAACTCTCCCCACGTGCATTTCTGTTCCTTTCCTTTTTGTGTTTTCAGGGCAGTGCCCGCAGCATATGGAAGTTCCCAGACTAGGGGTCAAATCGGGGCTGCAGCTGCAGGTCTACACCACAGCCATGGCAACGCTGGTTCCGAGGCACCTCTGCGACCGACGCTGCAGCTCGTGGCAACGCCGGATCCCTAACCCACTGCGCAAGGCCAGGGATCGAACCCGCATCCTCACCGAGACATCGCTGGGTCTTAACCCACTGAGCCACAATGGGAACTCCCCCAATTGCATTTCTTCATCCCAAGAGGAAGTCTCCATGACCAAGACAGGACAGCAGTGAGGGTTTTCATCAAGAGATCCCAGGGGTCTTAGCCTACATCCTGGGTCACTGTCACGTGCGATGTGCTCCACCCTCTTCCCCACCTTGCCAAGTGCAGGGGACACACAGGAGGAGCAGCTCCCCAGGAGCCGACTCTGGAGATTTGGCGAAGAAGCCTGTGAACCACTTCGGATCCAGGTGGGACCATTTCTTTTATTTTTCCTTTTCATTTTATTGCAGAAGAGTTGACATACGATGCTGTGTTCGTTTCAGGTGTACAGCAGAGGGAATCAGCCATACCTCTAAATACACACATTCTTCTTCCCCAAAGAGGCTACAAAAAACCATGGAGCCGACTCCCCTGTGCTCCACAGGAGGTTCGGGTTCATCCTCTATAACCACTTCACAGACACCCAGACGCCACCCAGGCTTCAGAAACAGGTGCCCCCAGAGGTACCAGCGGGGCTCGCCTCAGAGACAACCTGCAGCCGCAGATGCCACGCTCCCAATTTCCAGGGCACAACGTTCCTCAGCCGAGAGAGAAAAGCATGCCATTTCCTTAGACCATCCGTTTTAAACTGAAGCATCCTCTGGGCGTTGGAAATAAGAACAGAAAAGAGACCTTCTAGACGGTGAGTGCAGAGATGCGGGGCCGTGAAGCCACGGAAAACAATGCTGGACACTTCCCCTGGGGACCGACGGGCTCTTGTGAGCGTCTCGTGTGCTCACGCAAGGAGACGGAGACAGCGGCACGCACGGGCAGCAGAAATGCATCATTTCACACACACACAGAGGTTAGGAAACAAAGTGAAAGGCAGACTCTGATAAACCTGCCGGTCGGGGACCCAGCTGTCCCTGTTAGTCTTCTGTGCATCGCTGGTGTAAGGGGAATATTTTATAATTTACAAAGTTAAATTCAAATTCAATAAAATTAATTTCATTAAAGAAAACATTTAAGTTAAATGACACCGAGGCGTTCTCATCCTGGCTCAGCGGTAATGAACCCAACTAGTATCCATGAGGACACGGGTTCGATCCCTGGCCTCCCTCAGTGGGTTAGGGATCTGGCATTGCCATGTGCTGTGGTGTAGGTCGCAGACGGGGCTCGGATCCCGCGCTGCGATGGCTGTGGTGTAGACCAGCAGCTGCAGCTCCGAATCAACCTCTAGCCTGGGAACCTCCATACGGAGAAAAATAAAATAAAATGATATTGAAAGGCACATTGAAATTCAGATCACTGCTACAAAAGGAAGACGCTAAGGTGCGTTGATCGAATGCTGACACGCATTTGCGGGCAGAGCTTGTCTGGTGGTGCTGCAAAGACGCTGCGTTTCTCGTACATGAAAGGTTAGGGGCCACCAAGTCTCTCGGCACCGTTTTTCCAACAGCTTTTGCTCATTTCGTGTCTCTGTGTCACATTTTGGTAATTCTCGCCGTATGTCACACATTCTCAAGATGATGCTACTTGTCATGCTGACCCCTGGTCAGTGGTCCTTGACATGACTGTTCTGACCGGCTCCGAGCTCAGAGGATGGTAAGCATTGTTCAGCCACACAGAGCTGGTTTTGGCTGCAGAAGTACCCGCAAGCGTCCCCAGAAGCCTGGCCGATGAGTCACCCGCTGAGCGGCCCACGTCCCCACCGGCTCTCCATGAACTCAGGGCCGATGCTGCATCCTAGAGGCACAGGGCCGTCCGTTGTTCAAAAAATCTTTCATTCCTCACCCAGCTATGGACCTCCTCTCACTGGCTCACGATGGGGGGGGGGGGGTTCTTTCAGACCCCACCTCGCAAGGAAACAGTGTGTCCTCCACGGATTCCAAGATTCCACCAGTTTTGACTTGTCTGTGGTTAAAGAAAGGGTTGCCAAGAGCCTTGGGGTGTGTGTCCCTGGTCTTGGCTACTTCTCAGAGCGTCTGTGTGTGTGTGTGTGTGTGTGTGTGTGTGCAGGGAGACACAGAGAGAGAGAGAGAAACGGGTGGGGGGAGAGAAGGAATTTGCAAGCAGGCAGCACAGAAAACACCAGCTTGCTTTTCCACTGGCAGGTGCCTTCAGGTCTGGGGGACAGAGGCTTTTCAGATCTTAGGGGGCGAGCTTCTGCGATGTCTAAAGGGAACACCCTTGCCCTTGCCAGGGAAGCCTTCTGTCCCTAAAACCCCTGCTGGAGGCGGTGAGGTCGCCCCTGCGTCCCCTAGGGGGTTCCCACAGGCTCCCTCCCCAGCCAGGCTCCCGACTCCCAGGTTCAGGATGAAAGAAACCTGCGCCTGACTGCTGCGTCCCGACTGTTCTCCGATGTGGGAGGGGGTGGGACCCCCGGGTCCCCAGGCCGAGTGGGGCTCCCGGAGCACGGATCAGGCCAGGCCGGTCTGCAGGCAGACACCCTGGCCGTGCAGGTGGGGAATCAGAGCCTGGGAGGCTGCGAGGGTGGGCAGCCCTGCCACGGGACGCCCAGGGACAGCTCACCGACAGCAGGCAGGTTAAACTCCCTTCCAAGAAACACAGAGGTAAACAACGCACCGTCCCACGGGGAAAGCACTTCCCAGGCTTTGTGTTATTCCTACAAAGCCATTCCAGGTTGGAAGGAGGGAGGCTGGGGGCGGGGCGGGGGGGTGGAAGGGGAGTTGGAGTGAGTGGAGGCAAACTGTGACCTACGGGGTGGATGAGCAGTGAGGTTCTACGGCACAGCACAGGCGGCTCTACTCAATCTCCTGGGGTTAAACCACGACAGAAAAGAACCCGAAAAAGAATGTATATAACACGTATAATGGAATCACTGCGCTGTACACTTGAAACCAGCAACACTGTAAATCAACCACACTTCAATTAAAAAAAAAACAAATGGGGAGTTCCCGTCATGGCTCAGGGGAAACGAATCTGACTAGTGTCCATGAGGACACGGGTTCGATCCCCGGCCTCCCTCAGTGGGTTAAGGATCCCGCATTGTCCTGAGCTGTGGTGTAAGTTGCAGACGTGGCTCGGATCTGGCGTTGCTGTGGCTGTGGTGTAGACCGGCGGCTACAGCTCCGATTCGACCCCTAGCCTGGGAACCTCCATAGGGCACAGGTGTGGCCCTAAAAAGACAAAAAATAAAATAAAGAGTAAAAAAAATAAATAAATAAAAAAAGATGACTCACGGATGTGCACCTTCCCCAGGCCTCGGCGGGGCAAATGCAGCTGTCCCCGGACCCCCGTGCTTTAGGGACCTGTGGCTTTTGAGCTGGGACTGCAGGCCCCTGGCAACCCCTCTGCTGGTCCCTCTTACTCCATCCTGTTTAAACCTCTTGACCAAGGCCGTAAACCCCGGCCCTGCCTGCAAGGGAGCTCCCAGGAATTCCTCAAGGTCCTGACCTTGGCAGGACCCAGTCCGATTATTCACATGCTGGGGAAAAAAAAAAAAATCCAATCAGCGCATCTATTGCCTAAGGACCCAGGAAAGATGGTTTGCTGCTCCATCGATACATCAACACGGCAGAGGACCCAGCGGCTGCCGTGTCCCCCGCGGCTCAGGGACCAGGAAGGGACCCAGAAAAAGGCCCTAAATGAGATCCAGGAACATGAGGCTCGTTCGGAAATAGGGTCACGGCAGATGTGAGTCATTAAAGGCCGTCCTAGCGAGAGAAAGGTGGCAGCGGGCAAGAGGCACACATTTCCAGGTGTAAAAGCCATGCGTGGCAGGAATGAAGGTGCCAGAGGGGAAGGGAGTCAGTAACTAGGTAACATCTCTGCAGGTGACACATTGTAACCAGACGCAGAGAAATGTATACAAACACGGACTCGCTGTGCTGTGGAGCAGGAACCACAGCACTGGAGGCCAACGGCGGCGCTTCAAAACAAACAAGCTCTGCCTTCCCTGCTGGTGCATCGGGTTAAGGACCCAGTGTTGTCCCTGCAGCGGCTGCGTTTGCTGCAGTGGCATGGGTTCGATCTCCAGCCCGGGATCTTCCACACCCGTAGGGCGCAGCCAAGAAAAAAATAAAAGAATGGAAGAGGGGAGGCTGTATGTCCCCCCTGAGCGAGGACACATCCCGGACGCCCCGAGCCCTGCCTTCTCACATCGTAACTCCACGGAGGCCCTTGAAATCTGTCATCATGCCCACGACACGGGGCTCTCGGCAAAGTGCAGGCAGCTAATTGCGCCCACACAGCAAAGGAACAGAGAGGATGAATCCGAGCCTGCTGGACTCAGAGACAAAAAAAACAAACCAAAGGGGATGGAGGGGAGGGCACATTAGGAAACTGGGCTTAACAGACACACACGACTCTACACAGAACAGATCATCCACAAGGACCTACCATACAGCACAGGGAACTCTACTCACTATCAAGTAATAACCCGTAGGGGAAAAGAATCTGCAAAAGAATTTTTATACATGGACATGTAGAGCTGAATCACTGTGCTGTACACCTGGAACTGACACAATGCTGGAAGTCAACTCTACTTCAATTTAAAAAAAAATATGAGCATGCCAGAACGACCTGGAAGGTCACACAAGCTGCTTGGAAAATCATCATAAAGAGGGCAAAACTTTCATTCGAAAAGATCCACGCACCCCAAGGTTCACGGCAGCACTCGTCACAAGAGCTAAGATGTGGAAACAACCTAAGTGTCCATCGACGGAGGCATGGATTAAGAAGAGGTGGTCCATGGACACAATGGAATATTACTCAGCCGTCAAAAAGAAGGAAGTCATGCCATTTGCAGCCACATGGATGCAACTAGGGATTCTCGTATTCAGTGAAGTAAGTCAGCAAGAGAAAGACAAATACCATAGGAGAGCACTTCTATGTGGAATTTAAGACATGGCACAGACAACCTCTCTACAGAACAGAAACAGACTCACAGACAGAGAGACCAGACTTGCGGTTGCCCAGGGGGAGGGGGAGAGAGTGGGCTGGATGGGAAGTGCGGGGTCAGTAGATGCAAACTAGGACATTCAGAACGGAGAAGCCGTGAGGTGCTGCTGTCCAGCACAGGGAACTCTGTCCAGTCTCCTGGGATAGACCAGGATGGAAGAGAATATGAGAAAGGGAACGGATGTTTCTGTGTGATGGGGTCACTTCACTGTACAGCAGAAATTGACACAACACTGTAAATCAACTATACTCTTAAAAAAGAAAGAAAAGGAAGTAAAACGTTAAAAAAAATTAAAACTAAAACAATAAAGACGGAGTTCCCATTGTGGCTCAACTAGTACGAACCCAACTAATGCGAACCCAACTAGTAACCATGAGGACGTGGGTTTGATCCCTAGCCTCGCTCCATGGGTTAAGGATCCGGCATTGCCGTGAGCTGTGGTGTAGGTCGCAGAGGCGGCTTGGATCCCGCGTTGCTGTGGCTGTGGTGGAGGCGGGCAGCTGCAGCTCAATTCGACCCCTAACCTGGGAACATCCATGCCCTGCAGGTGCAGCCAAAAAATGATAATAATCAATGAAACTAAAGAGGCCAACAGAATGACCCAGGATGATGGGAAAACCCTTGCCTTGGGTGGGAATTTCCTTCCAGGCATGAACTGAGTGGCAGGGGGCTGGCGCTGGCGGGGCGCTAGTTCGGGGCCGTGTCTCAGCTGGAGCCCTGAGCTTTCCGTCAGGCTGTCAAGGGCAGCCCAGGAAACCACTCCATCAGGGGAGCAGGAAAATCCAAAAGAAGCTCTGGGAGAAGAGCCCCCTTGGGCTGAATAAAGCGGAGTCCCCCGCCTCCGCGCACGGCCTTCAGTCAACCTCAGGGAAGCTGTGATGCGAAGCTAATGGATCCGGAGGCGTGTCTGCAGCATAAAAGCCACCAGACCAGCTAGGAGGGTCCTGAAGGGCCCGAGGAGACTGTGAGCCCCTCCAAGCGGCTTCCCGGGATCCACCATCCTGTCTCTTCTCCGGCTTTTGAAATCACAGTGGCACCGGAGACAGCAGAGGAGGCGGGGGGTGGGGGGGGCGGTCTCAGAAAAGGGGTCACCGTGTCGAATGGAGCTGACTTGACAGAATCAGGTGTAAACCGAATATTGTACTCGGTGTTTATTAATATTAGGTTTAGTATGTCATTTGCTGTAAGATCTTGAGGAAGAAATCATGTTGAATTAAACTGATACTAGAAGAAAATCTGCTATGAAAAAAAAGACAGACTTTTTTTTTTTCCTTTGGCCACACCCGCAGCATGTGAAAGTCCCCAGGCGCGGGATCACACTCGTGCCACAGCCTGGACAATTGCAGATCCCTAACCGCTGGGCCACCGGGGAACTCCTAACATGGTCACTGTCACCGTTCTTGTGGGGAGAAATTTCCAACAGTTATTTTCTTTCTTTTCTTTTTTTTTTTTTTTTTTTTTTTTTGCCATTTCTTGGGCCACTCCTGCGGCATCCGGAGGTACCCAGGCTAGGGGTCGAATCAGAGCTGTAGCCGCCGGTCTATACCACAGCCACAGCAACGCAGGATCTGAGCCACATCTGCAACCTACACCACAGCTAATGGCAACGCCGGATACTTAACCCACTGAGCAAGGCCAAGGATCGAACCTGCGTCCTCATGGATACTAGTCAGATGCTTAACCCGCTGAGCCACAAGAGGAACTCCTGTTCCTTTTCTTAGAGGGACACGAGTCCCATCAACAGGGCCTCATCCTTCTAACCTCATCCAAATCTCATCACCTCCCCAAAGCCCCACCTCCTACCACCTGTTTGGAGTCAGGGCCCCTGCATATGAATGGGGGCGGGGGGGGCGCTGAGACATACATGTCCAGTTCATAACAGGTGTGTCCTTATCTTGACCCTGTTTCTAATCCAATGAACCTCTACACAGGGAAGCTCTCAGTGACGTGAGGAGACATGAAGAGAAAATCCAGCTGGCCAGATTCGCAAAGCCAATCTCCAAGTTAAAATCAGGACCTCAGTAGGATGGAGGGTCCTTCAACAACTAAACATAGAACGACCCTAGGACCCAGCATCCCACGCCTGGGCATCTATCCAGAGAAAACCATGGCTTGAGAAGATCCATGCACCTCTATGTTCACTGCAGCACAACAGCAAAGACATGGAAAGAACCTAAATGTCCATCGACAAAGGAACAGATAAAGAAGATGTGGTCCATATGTACAATGGAATACTACTCAGCCGTAAAAAAGAACATACAGCAACAATGGATGGACCTAGAGATTCTCATACTAAGTGAAGTCAATCAGACAGAGACAAACACCATTATGATATCACTGCCATGTGGAATCTAAAATATGGCACCAATGAACTTATTTTTTGGCCACGCCCATGGCGTATGGAGATTTCCAGGCCAGAGATCGAACCACTGACCATGCCGAATCCTTGACTGCTAGGTCATCAGAGAATTCCTTAAATGAACTGACATACAAAACAGAAATAGACTCTTAGACACAGAAAACAAACTTGTGGTGACTAAAGGGGAACAGTGTGGGGAGGGTTACATGAGGAGTTAGGGATTAACAAATACACGCTACTGTACATCACATAGGTAAAAAAAGCAAGATCCCAATGTTTCATACAGGGAACTAGATTCAGTATCCTATGGTAAACACTAATGGAAAAGAATTTGAAAAAGAACATATGTGTGTGTCTGTGTGTGTGTGTGTGTGTATAGATACACACACACACATATAAATATAGATAGATACATAGATATATGAGATACATAGATACAAAGATACATACAGAGATGATAGACAGATAGCTACACAGATACATAGATACACAGATTGATACACAGACAGATGATAGATAGACGGAGACATAAAGGGAGACCTAGATGGATGGATACATAGATACACAGATGATAAATAGATACATAGATACATAGATGGATGGGTAGATACATAGAGAGATAGAGAGATAGATAATTTATAACTGAATCACTTTGCTGTACACCCGAAACTAGCACAACATTGTAAATCAACTACGCTTCAATAAAAAAGTAATAAAATAAGGATCTCAGAGCAAGCCCACAGAGAACCCCTGCCGGTGAACGGCACGTGTTGCAAAAATGAGTTGTGCATCCTAAAAGCACTCCGCTTGGTTTGGTGCCCAAGTGGCTGGCATCTGCTGGGGTGAGGCAGCTGCCAGGCGGGAACTTAGCCCTGGGCTGTGTCCTGGTTTGGGAAATTCATCCACCTTCACAGAGGCTGCCCCGCTGGTGGGACCGCAGGATGGACGTAGGCAGAGGCCGCGTTGTGGGGAAGGAGGGTGAAAATCCTGCTTTCAAAACCACCTGCCGCTGAGGAACCGCAACGGGTCAAAGTCCTGGCACCTGGCTGCCAAGGACAGGACGTCAGGGGTGTGGAATCTGGGCTCAGACGGAGAAACTCCCAGTGTGGCTTAAGGAACAGATCCCCGCTCGCGCCGGTGTCCGCGATACTGGGATTTATTTTGAAGCGCTGGCGCGGGGTGCCGAGCAGGCAGCTCGAAGCACACCTTGAAGGTCATTTCTAAATATGTTCAGTGATGAAAAAACATGCCACCGGAGGCAGGAAAACGCTGGTCAATGAAAAATGGCAGGAAAATGCACGGGACTTGGCCGGCACGGTCTGACCCAGAGGCTTCCCAGGACGCCGTCTTGGTACAGTGGTGAATTACCATAAACGTCGCTGGGGGACCCTGTCGCAGGGCCTTAGGTTTAGTGACTGCAGGAGAAAACAGGAGGCAATGGCCTTTCAAATCCCCGGGTGCAGGGGAATGGAAGACGCACCTGGATTGGGTACCTGAGCCCACGCTCCTCGAGGGGTTACTCGTGGGCGGTCCCAAAGGTCCCACCAGGTCATGTTCTCCAAATAGGACACGTCACCCAACAGCGTGAAAAGGACCTGAATTCCACCGTGACCTCAGCCTTGTTCCCACGCGCCAGACATCAGCCCACATCCTAACCTTCGGCCACTGGGGACAAAAAGTGGCTTAGGGACACAGCTTGTGATCTACCGGTCACCCTGTGCGTCCCCACACTCAGCCTCGCCCGTCTGCTCAGGAGACCTCAAGCAAAGCCCCACGCTTTCTCCAGCTTCTCTGTACAAACCTGGCAAATGCTCAGTATTCCCAAGGACTTAAACCATCACATTGCAATAAAAAATACACAGAGGAGGAGTTCCTGGTAGCGCAGTGGGTTAAGGATGAGGCTTTGTGAAAGCCATGGCTTGGGTCGCTGCTGTGGCATGGGTTCGACCCCTAGCCCTGGAACTTCTACATGCCATGAGCGTGACAAAATAAATAAATATACACACATATATATGTATACACATATATACACAGAGTAATCTCTTTCTATATTTGCATCGAATTATCTATAAATATCTCCTATGTATCTATAAATATCTACTACCTATAAATATCTACTATAATAGATATGTTTTCTCTATCAGTTTATATTTAACAGAGAGATATGTATTTGATGGCTATTACCTATAAATAGATAAAAAGCTAAATACATAAATACACACACTCACACAGACACACACACTCTTACTCAAATGAATTTCCAACTTTCTCTTTCAGAACATCCAGAGAGAAAATGGGGAGTTCCCTGGTGGCCCAGAGGGTTAAGGATCTGGTGTTGTCACTGTAGCAGCATGGGTCACTGCTGTGCTGTGGCTTCAACTCCTGCTCCAGGAACTTCCACATACGGCAGAGGCAGCCTATAAACACACACACACACACACACACACACACACACACACACACACACACGCACGCATGCACACACATGCACACACAAAGCAATCTCTCTCTCTTTCTCTCCCTATTTGTATCTACTTATAAATATCAACTTATACCATGTATAGATATGCTTTATCTATCCATGTACAGTAATATATTTATATATTGTACACACATACACAGAGTAATCTCTGTCTCAACATGTTTGTATCCATCTATAAATATCAACTTATCCTAGGTACAGCTATGTTTTACATACCTATATTTAACAGATATGTCTTTATAGTCAATAAATAAGTACATAGTTACATACACACGTATACTTTTATCAAAGTAAATTTCCAATGTGTCCCTCAGAACACCTAGAGGGAAAATTAGTTCACCGGCAATGGAAATTAAGCCCATGATTTAAAAAGCAAACATCGTCTGAATGATCTGAAGAGCTCGGATTGCTGCCCGAGCTGGGAGGAGGGGGTGTCAAGGAGTGAGCTCTTTGCAAATCCCCAAAAAACTGTTCCCACCCATTGGCTGAATCAGGGCAGAAAATATCCCTCGGTGCCTGGCGAGAGAAAGGGACCGGACTGCCCTCAGATTAACACCCAGCTGCGTCGGTGCCCGGAATCAATGGCACGTCCTTCGGGCAGGAAACCCCACCTTTTCACCAGATCCTTTTCCCATTTTCTCTGTGTGTCAGTTAGAAGGAGCCACTCCCATAAGACACGTCCACCCAGAAGCTCAGAACATGACCTCATTTAACAAAAGGTTTTTGCAGGTGTGAGGAAGGGAAGGGTCTGAGAGGGGGTCCTCCTGGATGAGGGGGGCCCTCCCTCCAAGGACAGGGTCCTCCTGAGAGACACAAGAGGAGACCCAGACACGGGAAGACAGAGGCAGAGACGGGAGGGAGGCGGCCACCAGCCCAGGGCCACCTGGAGCCCCCAGAAGCTGGTGGAGGCAGGAAGGACCCTCCCCTGGAGCCTCTGCAGGGAGTGTGGCCCTGGGACCCCTTGATCTCAGACGTCTGGTCTCCAGGGTGGGGGAGGGTGGAGGGCTGTGGCTAGAAGCCCCTTGTTTGCAGTAGTTTCTTTCAGCACCACTGGGAGCTCATACCACCTGCAAGGAGGGAAGCACGAGCACCTCGGCCATCCCTGGGCTTCTAAGAACGTCGGCCGCTCTCCACAAAAAGGACCTCACTTCACTAGAAACACAGGTCTTTGGGTTTCAGATGTGCCACGTGTCTCAGCTCCCCACATTGAGGAATGAGGCACAAGAAGGATGAATCCCGAGTTAGAAAAAGAAACAGAGGAAGCCACAGATGGAAGGGAAGCAGGGAGCAGTAGATGCTGCCAGCTGGTGGGAGGGCAGCATCCACGAGGCCACAGCACGGACACCTCCACAGGGGGTCCACACCCAGGGACGGACCGTCCTCCCAGGAGGCAGCTTGGTCTGGCTTCATCTTTCACTTCTGGGCCATCTTAAACATGCAAACGCAAACTCACATTGTAACCAAGCAGGACGCTATGGGGCCTCCTGGGGCAGACACCCCCCTCCCCAAGTTCCTCCCCTGCCTCTGGTTTGTAGAAAATCTTGAGCCTCCCTGGCCCTCCTCAAATTCCAAAGCATAACTTTAGAACAGAGGAGCGAGACAGCGCAGAAAGGAAAACAAGCCAGCAGGACGCAGTCATAATCATTGGTCCATCTGACAAAGTCAAGGACCTCGGGGACCTTAAGAGCCCAGCCGAGGCCGGGAGCAGTGTTGCAGACACTGAAGCCCCCACCAGGTGGCAAAAGTTAACTGCTTGCTGCCCACCTGCCCTGAGACCCCAGACACACTGAAACCAGAAGGTGGATGAGTCTAATCCGATTATGTCCCCACCAACCAATCAGGAGAAAGTCCATGAGCTGATCATGTACCCCAAACCCCGGTCCCTCACCCTGTCTTTAAAACCCTTGCCTGAGGGAGTTCCCACGGTGGCTCAGCGGGTTAAGAACCCAACGAACATCCATGAGGATGCAGGTTCGATCCCTGGCCTCGCTCTGTGGGTTAAGCATCTGGCGTTGCCATGAGCTGTGGTGTAGGTTGCAGGTGCGGCTCAGATCCTGCATTGCTGTGGCTGTGGTACAGGCTGGCAGGGGCAGCTCCAATTCGACCCCTAGCCTGGGAACTTCCATATGCTGCAGGAGGTTGCCCTAAAAAGGTGCTGCCCTAAAAAGCAAAAAAAAAAAAAAAATTCCATGAAAGCCATCAAGGAGTTCAGGTCTTTTGAGCCCAAAATGCCCTTTCTCCTTGCTCAGCACCTGCATAGAAACCCTGCTCTTTCCCTCCCCACAACCCAGGGTCAGGAGGTGGCCTTTGCTGTGCCTGGGCAAGGGGACCCAAGTTTGGTTCAATAACAAGAGAATCAGGAGGCACCCAACTGAGAGCATCTAAAAGCCACCACAGTAGCAAAGAATGAGTCTGAATGATGCAGAGGAGAGAACAGGTGACAGTGAAGTGGGAGGTGCCATCTTTCAACTCAAGTTACACCCAGGACAAGCACAAAGGGAAGCGAGCAAAACGCCAGGCATGATGGGAGTTCTGGAAAGTGCCAACCTTACAGATGTGTGAATAGGTTAAGAGTCTGGTCGTGTGAATTTAGAGGTAGTGGCAGGTGGCTGACACACCTGTGCAAGTCAGCTTGATGGCGACGTGTCATCATGCTTCTGGGACAGCCAACAGCGTCGTCTTCGAGGTGGACCGTGGACCAGAGGAGGTGTAAAGAGATGCTACGGTCCCTCCCAGACCCCATGGGCTTAAGTAACATCTTCAGAAACAGTCTTTTCAGCACATATTTCTGGGAAACCTGGACAGCTTCATGCAAATCCATGAAACTAGAACACACCCTCACACCATGCGTGAAAATAAACTCAGAATGGCTGAAAGACTTAAATATAAGACAGGACACCATCAAACTCCTGGAAGAGAACGCAGGCAAAACATTCTCTAATGTCAACCTTACAAATGTTTTCTCCGGTCAGTCTCCCAAAGCAACAGAAAGAAAAGCAAAAATAAACCCATTGGACCTCATCAAACTGACAAGCTTTTGCACAGCAAAGGAAATCAAAAAGAAATCAAAAAGACCACTTACAGAATGGGAGAAAATAGTTTCAAATGATGAAACTGACAAGGGCTTAATCTCTAAAATATACAAGCAATTTTTACAACTCCACAGCGAAAAAGCCAACAACCCAATGGAAAAATGGGCAAAAGACTTGAAAAGACATTTCTTCACAGACGATATACGAATGGCCAACAAGCACATGAAAAAATGCTCACCATCCCTGATGATTAGAGAAATGCACATCAAAACGACCATGAGATACCACCTCACACCAGTCAGAATGGCCATCATTCATAAGTCCACAAATTACAAATGCTGGAGGAGGTGTGGAGAAAAGGGAACCCTCCTGCACTCTTGGTGGGACTGGAAGCTGGTACAACCACTATGGAGAACAGTATGGAGGTACCTTAGAAATCTATACATAGGAGTTCCCGTCATGGTGCAGTGGTTAACAAATCTGACTTGGAACCATGAGGTGGCGGGTTCGATCCCTGGCCTTGCTCAGTGGGTTAAGGATCCGGCATTGACATGAGCTGTGGTGTTGGTCACAGATGCAGCTCGGATCCCACATTGCTGTGGCTCTGGTATAGGCCAGCAGCTACAGCTCTGATTAGACCCCTAGCCTGGGAGCCTCCATATGCCACAGGAGAGGCCCTAGAAAAGGCAAAAAAAAAAAATCTATACATAGAACTACCATATGGCCCAGCAGTCCCACTCTTGGGCATATATCCAGACAAAACGTTCCTTAAAAAAGACACATGCCCCCGCATGTTCACTGCAGCACTCTTCACAGTAGCCAAGACATGGAAACAACCCAAATGTCCATCAACAGATGATTGGGTGAGGAAGATGTGGTATAGAGACACAATGGAATACTACTCGGCCATAAAAAGAAGAAAATCATGCCATTTGCAGCAACATGGATGGAACCAGAGACTCTCATCCTGAGTGAAGTAAGTCAGAAAGAGAAAGACAAATACCATATGATATCACTTAGATCTGGAATCTAATACACGGCACAAAGGAACCTTTCCACAGAAAAGAAAATCATGGACTTGAGAACAGACTTGAGGTTGCCAAGAGGGAGGGGAAAGGAGGGGGAGGGACTGGGAATCTGGGGTTCATGGATGCAAACGATTGCCTTTGGAATGGAGAAGCAATGCGATCCTGCTGTATAGCACTGGGACCAATAGCTAGTATTTATGATGGAGCGTGATCAGGTGAGGAAAGAGAATGTGTACATGTATGAGTGACTGGGTCACCATCTGTACAGCAGAAAAAAAAATTGTATTGGGGAAATAACAATTAAAAAAAAAAGTCTTCAGAAACACCACCTCCCCTCCCTGGAGAGGTGGTCTGTGCGTTCTGCCCACCCGAGGCTCTGCGTGGCTGAGTGAGGCAGCTGAGCAAAGGTGGGACCCGTGAGACCCCCAGGGGAAGGTGTATGGGGAGGAGGCGTCAGACGTGGCCGGCTTTTCCCAGGCTCCAGGGAGGAGGTGGCATCAGAGGAAGAGACTCAGATGAAGGGAACACAAGAGATAAGTAAGCTGAGCAAGGCTGGCTCCCTGAACAGCGGACCTCAGGAATTAAAGCGAGGACGTGTCAGCCGCTGCCTTGGCAGGGTTTCACGGAAGTCAGACCCCACCCCCCCATTAAAGCATCGGTGAGATGTGGCTTCTTTCCCCATCCCACACTTTCCATGGTGGGTGAGAAGGGAGTTCTGACAGGCGGTCTTGATAACCAGAATTCATATTGATTCAGATTTGGACAAAATAGGACTCAAAAAAGAGAGGGAGAAAAAAAAAAGCGATCCCGCCCCACCCCAGTCCTTAATCCCTCTGCAACCTTCTGATTGTGCTTCCTGGACAGAACAGAGAGAAAATTGATTTCCTCTGACTTACATTTCCCAGGAGGCTGTGTCCTGTCTCTGCGCCCAGGTGTCCACAGGCAAAAGTTATCAGGGAGGCAACTGACTTCACGGAGAAAGGGCTTTCAAAATACGTATTTCATATGCTGCAAATTCCAGCCATAAGAAGCATGGAGAGATGCGGTTACAATGGAAAGTTCTAATATAGGAAAATTGAGCAACATGGATGCAACTAGAGATTCTCATACTAAGTGAAATACGTCAGAGAAAGACAAATACCGTATTTTGTCACTTATACGGGGAATCTAAAACATGGCACAAATGGAGCTCCCGTCGTGGCTCAGCAGAAACAAATCTGACTAGCATCCATGAGGACACAGGTTCGATCCCCAACCTCGCTCAGTTGGGTTAAGGATCCAGTGTTACCATGAGCTGTGGTGTAGGTCACAGATGCAGCTCAGATCTGGTGTGGCTTTGGCTGGGGCGTAGGCCAGAGGCTACAGCTCTGATGTAACCCCTAGCCTGGGAAACTCCGTATGCTGCAGGTGCGGCCCTAAAAAGACAAAATAAAATAAAACAACATAAACAAATAAAATATGTCACAAATGAACTTATTTATGAAACACAAACAGTCACAAACACAGAGAACAGACGTGGGGTTGCCAAGGGGGAGGGGGCGGGAGTGGGATGGACGGGGAGTTTGGGGTTGGTAGATGCAAACTATGACATTGAGAATGGATGAGCCATGAGGTCCTGCTGTCCAGCACAGGGAACTCTATCCAGTCTCTCTTATGACAGAACATGATGAAAGATAATATAAGAAAAAGGAAAAAAAAAAAATATATATATATATGTGTGCGTGGGTAACTATGCTGTACAGCAGAAATTGACACAACATTGTAAAAATCAACTATACTTTCATAATTTAAAAAGAAAGAAAATTGAGAAGTAGCAGAGCAGTTTCTTCTTTTATGCTGTCCTGAAAGATTGTATATTAACCCACACAAAACATATCCAGCTACCATGGTGACCAGGAATACGTCTGATCAACGCTCTGTGCAAAAGCAAGGCTGCAAAGCGACAGAGGGGATAGGAGATAAAATTTCTTACCAGCAACCTCCTTATTGAGGGACAACGGTATAAATGGAACGAAGACCAAAATGAATTCATTCGTTCCTGGTGGTATCAAAGCAGAAGGCTGTTCTTTCACCTGCGTCAAAGCTGCAAAATTTCAGCTCAGGAGAGAAGACGCAACGATTAAGAAAAATACCGTGTCCAAGGTGAAACAGACAGTCCAAATTAGTTTCTCCTGATGTTCCTTCTGACAATTATCTTAAATTAAATATGATCACCGTCACAGGACCCAGTGAAGCCCTGGAACTAATGAGTCTTTCCTGGACCACAGCGGAAAAGGATACTGTGAAGGACAGACGCAAATGAGATCGACTGTACCAGCAGCCCCCTGGGCATCCCTGGGGAGCCCATTAACGTCTCTGAGCATCGCCTCCAAAATTCTGTGATTTGGTGTTATAATAACCAGAGCGGACAAGAGAGCGGGAATCACCACCATTTCTATCAGCAACACCATCATCATGTCAGCATCAGCACCATCAGCATCACCACCATCAGCAGCATCCCCATCATCAGCATCAGCACCACCATCTTCATCACTATCAGCAGCAGCAGCAGCAGCACCATCATCAGCATCAGCACCACCATCTTCATCACTATCAGCATCATCAGCATCAGCATCAGCACCATCAGCATCACCACCATCAGCAGCATCCCCATCATCAGCAGCATCCCCATCATCAGCATCAGCACCACCATCTTCATCACTATCAGCAGCAGCAGCAGCAGCACCATCATCAGCATCAGCACCATCATCACCATTACTATCAGCACCATTAGCATCAGCATCATCACCATCTGCATCATCACCATCAGCAGCATCCCCATCATCAGCATCAGCACCATCATCTTCATCACCATCAGCAGCAGCAGCAGCAGCAGCAGCAGCAGCATCACCATCATCAGCATCTGTACCACCATCTCCATCACTATCAGCAGCAGCAGCAGCAGCATCTGTACCATCACCATCAGCACCATCATCACCATTACTATCAGCATCATCAGCGTCATCAGCAGCAGCACCATCACCATCAGCAGCATCACCATCCGCCTGAGCACCACCACCATCACCATCAGCATCAGCATCACCATCAGCAGCAGCAGCATCAGCATCACCATCAGCAGCATCAGCAGCACCACCATCAGCATCACTATCAGCAGCAGCACCATCAGCAGCAGCATCATCACCATCCGCCTGAGCACCACCATCAGCATCATCAGCATCAGCACCATCCCCATCAGCATCAGCACCACCATCAGCAGAAGCAGCAGGAGCAGCAGCAGCAGTATCACCTGAGCACCACCATCAGCATCATCAGCATCATCAGCATCAGCACCACCATCAGCATCACTGTCAGCAGAAGCAGCAGGAGCAGCAGCATCACTATCTGCCTGAGCACCACCATCACTATCAGCATCATCAGCATCATCAGCATCACCATCAGCATCACCATCAGCATCAGCATCACCATCAGCATCACCATCAGCATCAGCATCACTATCAGCAGAAGCAGCAGGAGCAGCAGCAGCAGCAGCAGCATCACCTGAGCACCACCATCAGCATCATCAGCATCAGCAGCATCCCCACCGGCATCAGCACCACCGTCAGCAGCAGCAGCATCGCCACCATCGGCGTCAGCACCACCATCATCATCACCAGTATCCGCGCCATCACCTCAACAGGAGCATCAGCAGCTGCAGCAGCATCACCGTCACCACCAGCACCATCGTCTCCACCATCATTCTATTGTCACCACCATCACCAGGGTCATCACCATCGTCAGCAGCAGCAGCAGCAGCAGCAGTGTCAACGTTCTCACCGTCACCACTGGTGCCAGCATCGTCTCCATCGTCACTGCCGTCACCACCATCACCATCACTCCCGCCAGCCTCACCTCCGTTATCACCGTCACCGCCACCGCCGTGGTCATTACCACCACCGTCACCATCTACACCACCATCAGTAGCACCACCATCACTGTCACCCCCGTTTCCATAACAGCTGCCATTCACTGAGATGCCACAAGCTACACGACATTGGCCAACACTGTGTTCCTCTAGCTGGCACTTTTTAAGGCACCCGCAATGTGCCAGGGACCCTGCAGAGGACCAGGACATTGGTGACAGGGTTAAACACAGCACAACAGGTAGGGCCAATGAAGGAGAGCAGGGGAAGGCAGGAAGCAGGAGGCGCGACCTCAAGACGGCTTCCTCGGGATCGGCTGTAGATGCTAAAATGCCTGGGGTGAGGGGCTCCAGAGGAGGAGACATGACCGCCATACACGTCTAGACCTAGTGGGGGGAGGTACGAAGGGGACTCCACCCACAGGGGTGTCCGCAGGGGACGCAATAGTGTGCGTGGTCCAGAAAGGGGAGGCAGCCGGAAGGATGCGTTAGAAACCAGGGAGCAAACAGGTGGAAGGGTAACAGCAACTCAGAAGAAGGAATGAGCATCTTAGAGCAATGTTTAGGAGGTAGACGCGGTGCTCAGTTACTGGCTGGAGACGGAAAGAGGATTGATGAGGTAGAGAAACCCATCAGGGAAACCGCAGCGTCTAGCCTACCGCTGGGAGGGAATCAAGCCTCTGATGGAATGAGGAGAAAAAGATGCCATGTCCAGCCCTGACCGTGCTGGGCAGGCAGAGAGGTCTAGCTGGCAGGAGTTCTGGCAGACCCCATGGCGGGGAGAGCCCGCACCAAGGAGGTGGATGCCATGTCCAGGGGTAGGTGTGCCCTGTGCGATGCCAGGACGACACCCACAGGGAGGGGCGTGAAGCGGGCAGGGAAGAAGAGGAAACTTCACGGGAGGACGGGAGGACGGGAAGGCAGGGAACCGAGCATCGTGGGAGGTGACAAAAAGGATTTGACGACGGCAGCTCCAAGGACTCTGCCTTACAGGCTCCATCGTCACTCTGCCAACTCGGGAGTGCACACTGTTCCTTAACAAATTTTCGTCTCCAGCTACAGCGTAAATGCCACACGGGCAAGAACCAAACTTAGCTGCCTTTTTAAAAAAAATCACGAGAGGACAAATACCATATGAGATCACTTCTACATGGAATCTAAAACAGGGCACAAACGAGCTTCTCTGCAGAACAGAGACAGATTCACAGACGCTGAGAACAGCCTTGGGGTCGCCAAGGGGGAAGGGGAGAGAGGGGGCTGGACGAGGAGGTTGGGGTTCGTAGATGCAAACTAGGACCTTGAGAATGGATGAGCCACAAGGTCCTGCTGTGCAGCACAGGGACCTCTATCCAGGCTCCTGGGATGGACCAGGATGGAAGAGAATATGAGAAAGGGAATGGATATATATAAAAACTGGCACAATGCTATGGATCAACTATAATAAAATTTTAATTTAAAAAGGAGAAATAAATCCATTTTTAGACGGATTTTTTTTAATGGATGACTTTAATGTGTCAAAAATGGATTACTGATGCATATATCAATATGGATGAATCTTAAAAGTGACAAAAGCAGCTTGACACAAGCCAGTACATATTGTGTTATTGCACCGATACGGGATCAGAGACTGGAGCAACGTAATGCATTGTGTAAAAAAAAAACCCTGAATAATGAGGATATCTGGAGTGTAGACAGACCAGGAGGGAGCATGTGTGTTGAGGGGATGGTTTGGATTACACTGGTCCATGCTTCGGTCAAAATTCAGTGACCGTAAACTGAATGTTTGGTGTTTTATTGTCTTTAAACGTTACTCAGAAAGACAAGAATCATAAAAAATAGATGGAATCCTAGTCAAGGATATGCAGGCTGAACTAGGTAATGGGAAGTTACCATTGTCTTGAATTTGCTTTGAAAGGTGCCAAAATGATGGCTCAGCAGATGGATAAAGGGATAAATAAATGAATAGATTTTTTTAGCCCCCCCAAGGCATACGGAGCTCCCAGCGCAGGTACAAGATTCGCGCCACAGCTTCAAACTAAGCCACAGCTGCGGCAATGCCAGATTCTTAACCCACTGTGCCGGGCCGGGGATCGAACCCATGTCACGGGGCTCCCAAGGCACTGCCAATCCTGCTGTGGCACAGTGGGAGCGCTAATAAATGAATACATTTCTAACCAATGGAGAAGGATGAAATATTAATGGGCGACTCTTACTCGCGGACATAGGGGTGGTCACTGTAAAATTCTTTTAACTTTGCTATATATTTCAACGTTTTCATACACAAACAGTGGAAAGACAAAAGGAAATAAATGAGCTGCCAAGCGGCCACTCAGGGCCAGCCGGGACTAAGGTTTGGGAACGTCCCCATGGTGCTGGCAGGTGGCCGCGGCCACTGCTTTCAAAGATGGATGGTTTGCTGCAGCTGTGAGAGAGGCAGGAGGTCAAGAATGTAGCCTATGCACCACCGTCGCTTGCCCTGGACCAAGGCAGACATCACCAATCAATCACAGTCTCCCTTGCTGCGGGATCCATCCCATCTCTGGGGACCAGGCAGAACCAATCAACCAGGCTCAGGACTGGAAACTCACCTGCTATCCATGCAATGCACACCCCTGCTTTTCAGCAGCTGCTACAAAAATAATGTCTTTAGAAGTGTATTAATCAATGGATAGGGAATGGCCCCAAACGGTTTACTATTATCTTCTGAGACAAATGTGATTTTATTAATTTATTAGTTTATTTATTTATTTACTTATTTTTGTCTTTTTAGGGGCACACCTGCAGCATATGGAGGTTCCCAGGCGAGGGGTCAAATTGGAGCTGCAGCTGCCACCCTACGCCACAGCCACAGCAATGCCGGATCCGAGCCACGTCTGTGACCTACACCACAGCTCACGGCAATGCCGGATCCCTAACCCACAGAGCAAGGACAGGGATCTAACCTGCATCCTCATGGATCCTACTTGGGTTGTCATTGCTGAGCCACCATGGAAACTAGAGAAATGGGTTTTGTTTTTTTGGGTTTTTTTAAGTGAAAATGTAACCGTGTCAGGGGGTGGGGGTGGTATTTTTTAACCAGGACGTCTATTCAGTAGCTCCGGTTAAGCGAGACGATAAGCGTCCCCGTTAGCAGGTTGGTCTGTAACATTCCTTTGGAAGGTGTGCCTTTGGGAAGAAGAAGGTCATTCACGGACAAAGTAAGCTTGGGGAGTCCCTGGCCTCACTGAGCAGGTTAAGGATCTGGGGTTGCCATGAGCTGCGGTGCAAGTTGTAGACATGGCTCGGATCTGGTGTTGCGGTGGCTGTGGTGTAGACCGGCAGCTGCAGCTCTGATTCGACCCCTAGCCTGGGAACCTCCATGTGCTGCAGGCGCAGCCCCGGAAAGAAACAAAGGAAAGTCAGCTCGGTGGCCGTGGTCCTTTGGAATGGCACAGAGGGAGGCCTGGCAAACGTTCTGCCCAAAGCGCCAGGGAGTAAATATTTCCCGCTTTGCGGGCCATGGAGCGTCTGTTCCAATTCTTCCCTCTGGTGACCTCAGGTGACCACAGCCACGGAAGGTACATGAACGAATGGGTGGGGCTCTGTTTCAATAAAACTTTATTTGCAAAAACAGGTGGCAAGCTGGGTGGGGACTCAGGGTCTGAATGAGCCTGGGATGTTTGGGAAGCACATTTAGGAAGCTCGCTACAGGCAGCAGCCTTTCAGTGGAGAGCTGTCACTTTCGTTCCCGAAACCTGTCGCTGACCTGTGTCTAGTCTCCAATTCTACTGGCATCCTTTTGGGCACGTTCTATTTCGGGAGGGGACATCCGTCCTTTTGTAATGTGGCATCAGATGGCGTCGCTTGCCCAGCCAAGGATAAATCCCTTTTTGCTCAAATGTCATCATCCGTTTACTGGCTGCTATTCCCTTTCTCTTGTGTCCGGGCCTGCCTGCCGATTTGTTGCTGATTTTTTTGTGGGATGAAAGAGGAGTGATTGTTTGGTGGGTGATTATTCTTTCTTTTCTTCTTCTTCTTCTTTTTTTTTTTTTTTTTTTTTTGTCTTTTTGCTGCAGGTGAGACCGCAGCAACAGCAACACAGAATCCGAGCAGTGTCTGCGACTTACACCACTGCTCATGTGAGGGACCCTCAGCCAACCCAGAACACTCCATAACTCTCCAAATCTGCTCAAATGCCCCCATCCCCACACACCCAAGACCCCACCACCGCATCCCCTGGGAAATGGGTAATAATGCTTTTGAATCTCTAGTTGTAGGAAACGAGGCCAGGGTCACGGTCCAGGGCTCAGGGCAACCCGAGCAGGTGGCAGCCTCGTCCTAGCGGCCCCTCCCTCCTGTGCCCAGTGGGGGTGGGGGGGGCAGGTCAGGCGGAACCCCGTTCTCCCCACGGGGCGGCCGTGACCCCAACGTTGGCCAAAACATACACATGGAACAAGCGCCCACGGGCAGCTCCCCGGCCGTGTCCCGTCTAAAGGCACCTGGGGCTCCGGAAGGTGAGAAGCAGAGCTCACAGCCCCCCGTTTCCCCCCAGCCACCGCTCCTGATGCTCAGTCCCCACAGAGCAGAGGCTGGAGAGACCAGGGAAGCGGGCGTGACGCGCAGCTGGACGCCAGCTGTGGACACACTTTCCCGCATCGGGCAGGGCTGTGCTCAGTGTCTCTTCAGGGCCGAGGCGGGTCCCAGGAGGACCCCCCGCCTGCTGGCCGAGCACCGTGTCACCAACAGAGGGTCCCAGGGAGCGGCCAGGACGTGGCCATCTTTGGTGTCCTCGAACCAGCCTATCCTTTCTCATCCGGTCAACCGCGCGAGTCGCTGTGACCACACACTCCTGGGGAATCAGGTTGTAAAACAAGCCACATCCTCACAGCCGTGGGAAGAGAAGGAGTCCCAAGAGCCAGATCTGCACAACTGCTGACAGGACACCAGCCATCGGCTGCCCCCGGCACTTCTGAAGCCCAGTCCCGGGTGCTCCGGCTGGCCAGGGCATGGGACAGCCTTGCAGGGTCCCCTACAGATGATTAGAGAGAAGGGACACTGTCAGAGAGCAGAATGAGCATCCAGGTGGAACACAGGCTCAGAGGGGCTTCCGCTGTCTCAGCGGTCTGCCCTCCAACCAGGCAGGGAGTCGCCAAGACGCTGGCAGTCCACCCGGACCTCCCTCCGCCAACGTCCTCCCACTACCTGGCCCCTCCTTTGGGGGTAGCCTCACGGCTGGAGTTTGCAGAAACTACACTCGCTGTGCCCTGCAACTCGGGGCGCTTAATCACACGAACCCCCCACCTACCACCGAGCTCTGTACACCATTGTGGCTCAGCGGGTTAAGAACCTGACTAGTCTCCATGAGGATGTGGGTGCGATCCCTGGCCTCGCGCAGCGGGTGAAGGATGCGGCGTTGCTGTGAGCTGCGGTGTAGGTTGCAGATGCGGCAGGGATCCTGCATTGCTGTGGCTGGGAACTTCCGTGTACTGCAGGTGCTATGTCACAGGTGCAGCACTCCAAAGACAATATACATATATGAAATAATAAAATAAATTTCCATTAGAGCGGGAATTTTGTCCAACATAAAAATATGTGTTCCGAACTAAAAAGAAATGGCCTCTCGCATCATGGAAAGACAGGGCAGGGGGCAGGGAGGGACCTTAATGCCTGTGATGTCGTGAAAGAAGCCCGGCTGAAAAGATGGAAGGATTCCAGCGCTAGGATGTTCTGGAAAAGGCACAACAGTAGAGACAGGAAACGCATCCGAGGTGGCCAGGGGGTTGGGAGGGGGAGGGGTGACGGAGGAATAAGCAGAGCACAGGGGGGTTTAGGGCCGAAGAAATAACTGTAGGACAGTCTCCTGATGGATACAGGTCATTACGCCCTGGTCTAAACCCACAGCAGGTATGACGCCAAGCGTGAATCCTAATGGAAACTCTGCATCGTCCTTAATTCCGTGCGCGGATGGGTTCATCGGTTCGAACAGACGTGGCGGGCACCTGCGAGACGGTGCTAACTGGCAAATACCAGGTGCAGGTGCACGGACAGCCCCTGCACGCTGTCCTCAGTTGTCCGTCAACGTAAAACTGCACTAAAAAGTAAAGTGTAGCCACTTTTTAAAATAATAATAATAATAAAAATAGAGACAAACAGGTTGGCCCTACCTGCCAGGTGAGTCAAATACCAACCGGTCAGTCCTCGACCCAGCCCTGGAGACAGAAAAAGACCGGGTCCCATGTGATAGGGCTTTTTGGGACTTGTTTCCCCAGAGGAATCTGGATATCGTCTCATGTTTGATTTGCCAAGTGGATGAGCCACAGAACTGGCCCCAAACAGGAAGGGTTCTTCTACAGGGAGAGCTTCCCGTGAAAGCCCCTCCTGGAAAACCCATGATGGGAAGCCCGCGCGAAGGCGGCATCTTTAGGAAACGCCTGCCGTGCTGGGCTGTCGCACGGACCCCTCACGACGGCGCCAACGTAGGGGCATGAAAAGGCACCATCAATTAGGTACCAGATACAGTACTGGAGAACAGTAAAGACATTCCTTAAAAAACTAAAAGCAGAAGTCCTGTGTGACCCAGCCATTCCACGCCTGGGCATCTATCCGGAAAAACCCATAATTTGAAAAGACACCTGCACCCCTACGTTCACAGCAGCACGATTCACAATAGCCAAGACCTGGAAATAACCTAAATGTCCATCGACAGAGAAATGGATAACGAATGAAGATGTGATGCACACAGACAGTGGAATACTACGCAGCCATGAAAAAGAGTGCAATCATGCCATTTGCAGCAACCTGGATGGACCTGGAGATTCTCCTACTAAGTCAGTCAGAAAGAGAAAAACAAATACAATAGGATATTACTTTAGGTGGAATCTCATTTAAAAATGATTGGAAAGAGCGCACTGACAAAACAGATAAACTCACAGATTTTGCAACAAAACGTATGGTTACCAAAGGGGAAGCCACAGAGGAGAGGGCTAAGTTGAGAGGCTGGGATTAACACACACACACGCCACAAGTAACAAGGGCCGCCTGCGGAACATGGGGAACTCCACTCAAGGTTCTGTAATAACCTCTACGGGCAAAGAGAACAGAGATACGGATATACGCGGATGTATGGCGGATGGACTTTGCTCTATACCCGAAACTCATACAACCCTGTAAATCAACTCTACACCAGCAAAATTAAAAAAAAAAAAAATCAAGTACTTGAAACAGCAAGATTCCAAGGATGAGTCCAGGCAGGTGTGCGACGGGCACAGGCCCACGCCTGGGACGGAGATTAGGCAAATGATCCAGGAAGGAGCATCCCTGAAAGCCCCATGCACGCCTGGGCTTCTTGGCAGGCCTGGGGCTGAGCACCGAGGCCAACGTGAGGCTGAAAAACAAAAAGGGCTGAATCGCCTCTGAGCTGCAACCCGCGCCATCCTGGGATGTGACTTCAGGTAAGGAGGGCAGCTCAGGACACGCAGGCACGGCGGCCCCGTCACCCAGGCGGAGAGCTGCCCCTACCTGGAGCCCCAAGACGGAGGGCGGCGAGCCACCTGTGTCCCCCGTCGCAGGGGAATCCTTGCCAGTCTGTTCAGGCCACACGGCCTCCCCCAGTGGCTGAACCATCACCCAGGTGAACAGCTCGGCGTGGAAACACACAAGCAGGGACAAGGACAGGGGTCCACGTGTGACCGGTGCCGGATTCCTGGAGAGCCGTTTGGCGACCTGCGCTCAGCGCCTCTGGGCTTCCCTCCCCGACCATATCTTGCAGGGAAAAGGAGGCAGCATCGAAGACACAACCTCACCCCGCCACCGCCGAGGGCGCTACTGAAGGTGCAGAGGTGGGAAACACACACTGGGTGGAAATCAGTTGGAGAGAGAGGTACCCAGAACCCACTGCGAACTGGGGAGGAGGAGGCGGTTCATGATGGGGACGAGGAGGCGGTTCATGATGGGCCGTCACAACAATGGATCCTTTCTGCCCCAGAGCAGGTGAGACAGAGAAGAAAACGCCTCCAGGGAACGCCTCCCGTCTGCCAGAGCTGCCTGGTGCTGCAAGAGGAGGGAGATCCCGCCACGAGGGCCCTGGAGCCATCGGGGACCCTCCCCAGCCTCTGGCAAAGCTCCAAAGCTTTGGGACGCTCCCGGGGCTGAGCCGTCCATCCGCAGTTTCCACCTGTCCCTCAGGAATCGCCACCAGCCATGAGACGGGATCCCCTGTTTCTAGGTTACGGCAAAAACACACTCCTGGCTCCACTGGTGGAGACATCGACGTGGCATCTCCTTTGATAAATAAGGCACCCGGCTGGGGCCCCGAAAGCGCCCGAGGGACTGGGATGGAGGAAGATGTCAGGGCTGTGCGTGCTCTCAGGGGCTTGAACAGGTACGGGGGCACCGGGAACGCATGACCAGGCACTACTCAACGCCCTGGGACCCCACACAGCCCCGCGGGGTGTACCTTCCCTTGCAAAAGCCACCAGCCGTACATGCACCTGCCGGCAGGTACCACTTCCACGGTTCCTGAGTCAGGATGGACCTCAAAGGACCCTGGAGATTCAGGAGGCATGAACTCGGGTCCCGGCGTCACAAGGAACGCCTTCCAGCACTGTCACGAGAGTGGCATGCTTGCTGCCCTCTCCCGCGCTCCAGGGAGAGAAGACCAGAACCGCCCAAAGAAAAGCCCCAAGAAGGAGAGACAGCTCCACCCAGCGCTGCCTCCGCCTTCCATGTCCCTGAGCCCACGGCGGGGTCCCCAGCCCCGCTGGGAACACGGGCTCAGACCAGGCGGACGAGCCATGGGTCTCAGGCTCAGGGCAGTACCTTTGTCATTCAGGGTCTCCTCTCGGATCTTCCTCACCGCTTCCCGGGCTTTGCTGTCATTGTTTCCAGCTACAAGGAGGAGAAAAGATACAATTCAGGGGGAGGAAGCAACCCCACGGGAAACAATGTTTTCTGGAGACACCGAGCGGGGTCCTAAGATGCGTTACTGTCTCCCTGCGTTCTGGCCTTGAACTTGGCCATCAGAGCAACCGGGGCACATTCAACGTATCCACCGAAGACGCACTTTCGTTGGCCTGGAAGGGCCCCAAAAATGCGACGCTGGGACACTTTCCCTTTCTTTAGGTTGACTGGAGCAGAGGTGAGGTACCAAAGTTATGTGTGGGTCTCAGGAGCACCGCAAGGCAGTGATGCACATACACACGCAACCATTCCTTTTCCAATTCTTTCCCCGTATAGACCGTTTATTGCAGGACATCGAGGGGGTTCCCGGTGATGCACGGCAGGCCCTTATGACGCCTCACTTTTTACCCAGAAGAGCCCATATGCTGATCCCCAACCTCCCCGTGTATCCCCGCCCCCCCAATATTCCCTCTTTGGGAACCAGAAGTTCCATTTTCCACGCAGAGTCTGAGTCTCTTTCTGTCCTTTTACTTTCCTGGTTTTTCTTTTTTAATTTCCTCAATATATTATTTTTTTTTTCTACTGTGCAGCGTGGTGACCCAGCCACACGTACATGTGTACATTCTCTTTCCTCCCATGATCAGACTCCATCCCAAGTGAGTAGACAGAGTTCCCAGGGCTACACAGCAGGATCTCATTGCCAATCCATCCCAAAGGCAATCGTCTGCATCTATGAACCCCAGATTCTCGTCCATCCCACACCCTCCCCCTCGGCAGCCACAAGTCTGTTCTCCAAGTCCATGATTTTCTTTTCTCAGGAAAGGTTCCTTTGTGCCGTGTATTAGATTCTAGATATAACTGACATCGTACAGTATTTGTCTTTCTCTTTCTGACTTGCTTCACTCAGGATGAGAGTCTCTAGTTCCATCCATGTTGCTGCCAATGGCATTAAAAAAATGCTCACCATCACTGATTATTAGACACATGCAAATCATGAGATGCCACCTCACACCAGTCAGAATGGCCATCCTTCATAAGTCCACAAAGAACCCTTCATAAGTCCACAAAGAACAAGTGCTGGAGGGGGTGTGGAGAAAAGGGACCCCTCCTGCACTCTTGGTGGGAATGGAAGCTGGTACACCACTATGGAGAACAGTATGTAGGTGCCTTAGAAAACCATACATAGAACTACCATATGACCCAGCCACCCCACTCTTGGGTATGTATCCAGACAAAACTTTCCTTAAAAGAGACACATGCACCCGCATGTTCATTGCAGCTCTATTCCCAGTAGCCGAGACATAGAAACAACCCAAATGTCCATCAACAGATGATTCAATGAGGAAGATGTGGTGTATATACACAATGGAATACTACTCAGCCATAAAAAAGAACAAAATAATACCATTTACTTTCCCTTTTCCCCCCCTCTTTCTTTTTTTCTTTTTACAGCTGCACCTGCAGCATATGGAAGTTCCCGGGCTAGGGGTCAAATCGGAGCTGCAGCTGCTGATCTACACCACAGCCACAGCAATGCAGAGTCCAAGCCACATCTGGGACCTACAGCACAGCTCATGGCAACGCCAGATCCTTAACCCGCGGATCGAGGCCAGGGATCGAACCCACATCCTCAAGGACACTATGTCAGCTTCTTAACCCGCTAAGCCACCAAGGGAAGCCCTGTCACTTTACTTTTCCACGATTCCAAGGCCACAAGGATACCAAGAAAAGTGTGAGCAGGGAAATGTCAGCAGAAATGTCAGGCTGGACACAGAACTTCCTCAGAGACGTCTGGTCCCAGTGACCCCTCCGCTCCCCGGTGGCTCCGGCTGTAAGGTGATCATGGGGTGTTTCCACCGTGAGCACGAGGTTTCTCATCCAGCACCTGGGGTCTGGTCAAATCAGCAAGTCTGATTCTGGGAATGTTTGCTGAGAAGGATGGAGACGGGTGTTTTGTGCTTGGGGAGGGTGTACGGTGAAAATAACGAGGAGGAAATCTGGGGTGAAATACAGTGAATGTGGTTTCTTTCCTGTCTGAGTAGGTGATGCTGTGCTGATCATGAGGCTGGAGCTTGGAAGGCGGGGATGCTCTTTTTCCAAACGTCTCCCAGCCAACAGCCCTCATTGTAAGGTGTGCCTAGGGGAGCTGCTGCCTGGGCAGGGAGCAGCCGAGGAGACCCTGCTGCCCAGGCAGGATCTCTCATTAAGAACCCAGCCTAAAAAAAAAAAAAACCACCATAAGGATATGGGTTCGATCCCTGGCCTCGCTCAGTGGGTTAAGGATCTGCTGTTGCCGTGAGCTGTGGTGTAGGTCACAGACGCGCCTCAGATCTGGCGTTGCTGTGGCCGTGGCTTCCATATGCTGCAGATGCGGACCTCAAAGAGAGAAACAAAAAAGAAAAAAGGAAAAAAAAAAAAAAAGACCTTAGCCTGGAGCAGCGTCAGCCACCCCTGAAACGCTGCGGCGTGGGTCACAGGAGAGCTCACACAGAGGGAGATGGGAGCTGTCACCAGGGCACACAGGTGTGGGTGTGACGCGTTGATGCCCCAGGGACCCACAGGTGACATGAGGCCACCCGCAGAGGGCCCTGGGAGAGGCAGATCCGGGCTGTCCCGGCAAGACGCCTGCTGTCTGGGATCAAACCTTCTCGAGTGAGGTCTCCTTGCAAGCAGACTCCGGAGCCGCCCCGGCATTCCTGCATGTGCTGCTTACGGAGGCCTCACTTGCATGCTGACCAGGGCTCTCCTGACCCTTTTAGTCTGTGTTACATGCAGTGTCGTGGACGTGAGCCATGCCCTTGCCAAAAAAAAACAAAAAAAACAAAAAAAAAACAAAAAACAGTGTTTCAGCTGCGCGTTCAAAATAAACAGACAGCAGAAGCGGTGATGGGGGGGGTGACCCGGCCACGCCTTGGGCTCCAGCCGGAAACACAGAAAATAAATCGGCCCAGGCCCTCCCGAGGCGGGACATAGAAAGGAATACAGCCGTGTCACTGCCTCGGAGACTGCGGCTCCTTAAGGACAGAAACACGATGCTGTCATCAGGCGCCGGCTTGGACGGCCCCTCTCACCTGCACGGGGCAGGGTGGCGAGAAAGGCACGGCTTCCGTCCATCCATTCGCTCTGGGGATCAAAGGCCACAACACTGTGCACACGTGCGCGGGGCCACAAACCCGTAGGAGCTCGTGTACGCAATGTCTTTCTTTTTAGGGCCGCACCGGTGGCCCATGGACGTTCCCAGGCTCAAGGTCGAATCAGAGCTGTAGCTGCAGGTCTACACCACAGCCACAGCAACGCGGAATCCGAGCGACATCTGCAATCTACACCACATCGCATGGCAATGCCGGATCCTTAACCCACTGAGCGAGGTCAGGGAGGCAGCGGCATCCTCACAGACACTGCGTCAGGTTCTTAAACACATGACCCACAGGGGGAACACCTGTAGGTAAAACTTTTCAACGTTAAACTGCCATGCGCGGCCAGGCTGCCCTCTGGCATTTGAACATCCTGGCATCAAGGGCTGGCACCCCAGAAGCTCAGATGAAGTAAGAAAGAAACCCCATGTTCCTAAAACAGATGCAAGTGGCCAGAGGAGGCCGGTGGGGTTGGGGCTGAGGTGGGGGACGCAGGACAAACTGGGCACGGCTGGCAGCGGCCCCGACGGGCAGCTCAGTGTTCATCCTGAGGCAGTTGGGCTGGGTTGGGGGGATGGATGGGCCCTGCGGGGCAAGGGTCAGCTTCAGCAGCGCCTTGCGGTGCTGAAGGCACATGGGACCCCCGACCCCAGGGACGCAGCACACACCCAGAGGGTCTCCCTTCCAGGCATCCTTTGCACGGCGGGGCGTGGGTGGTTAAAACCTGTCTCGTGCCCTCCCCATTGAAGCACAAGTTTCAGGGGTCCGAGCCGCTTGAGAAGCACTGCCTCCCTCATCAAGACCCCTCCCTGGAGACTGAGCCCTCCCCACGAGCCGTTAAAGATGTGCAAGAGGCAAGAGAGCTTCCCCTGGTGACCAGCACCATATGAGATCACTCGCAGGTGGAATCAAAAACAGGACACAAATGGGAGCTCCCGTCACGGCTCAGCAGTTAAGGAACCCGACTAGCATCCATGAGGACGTGGGTTCCATCCCTGGCCTCGCTCATGGGGTTAAGGATCCAGCGTGGCTGTGGCGTAGGCTGGCGGCTACAGCTCCGATTGGACACCGAGCCTGGGGACATCCATATGCCACGGGGGTGGGCCTAAAAAGACAAAAAGACAAAATGAAATAAAAATAAAAAATAAAATAGGCCACCAATGAACCAGTCTACAGAACAGAAAGAGACTCACAGACGTGTGGTTGCCAAGGAGGACGGGGAGGGAGGGGGCTGAATGGGGAGTTTGGGGTCCGTAGATGCCAACTAGGAGAATGGATCAGCCATGAGGCCCTGCTGTGCAGCACAGGGAACTCTATCCAGCCTCTTGGGACAGACCAGGATGGAAGAGAGTATAAGAAAAAGAAGGTGTGCGTATGTGTGACTGCGCCACTGCGCCATACAGCAGACACGGGCACAACCCCGTACATCAACTCTAATTTAAAAATTATTTTAAAAAACCAATGTATATGTGCATATAACTAAGCCATTTTGCGGGAGAAAAGAATTCAGCACAACACTTCCACTTGTTTAAAAAAAAAAAGCTGTGGGTTGTGGAACCCAAATGACGGTGAGAAAACGAGGGACCTGGGACCACATCTGGCCCATCACTTGAAGTCAAACATAATGCAAAGGTTCACGACACTGTAAATCAATGCCCCCTGAATCAAAAGTCATCATTATAATAAGGCACACGGAGGTCTGTGGAAAGACTGGCCAACGGGGACCCGCTGTGCAGCACAGAGAACTCGATCCAAGAGTCTGCACGCATCCGTGTGGGAAAAGAGTTTGCAAGAGAACGGCTGTGTGGACGTGTGGACCTGAACCCTCTGGCTGTGCAGCAAAAATGAGCACAACCTTGTACACCCACTCTACCTAAGGAAAGAAAAATCAATTGCATGGGTGCAAATCCAAGCCAGACCATGGCTACGTTCCTGCTCGCAAGGGAGCCCGGGTCATCATGAAGGAATTAAGAAAAAAAGACACGGCACGGCAAGGCAACTGCCCAGGAAGACAAAAAATTCTACTTAAAAACGTTGACATTAAAAATTTCAACTTAAACATACACATTAATAAAAAATAAACTTAAGATGTTTTTAACATTAAAAAAATCAAACGAAAGAAGACGTAAGGAGACAAGAGGGATCCTCTCTCCACCAAAGGAGTTTTGACACAGTAAGAACTCAGACGTGCGGGACAGATGGGCAAGTGAAGAAACGACGCCTTCTCAGCAGTACTAACAGGCTAGACGCGAACCCAAATCATCACCTCACCTCTTCAGCAAGGAACTGAATATTCTTTACACAGGCACCGCTTCGGGACGGAGAAGTGAGGAACTGGGGGCACGCAGCTCAGCGCCTGCGTTTCCCATAAAAGCACACGGAGTCAACGAGAGTGTTTTATGAAGTGACCTTGTCCCTCCCGCCACGTACAACGAAAAATCGCCCCCTTGGGATGTATCCAATTACCTCCTCAAAGACACAAGGAGGTGTTAAGAGTCCCTGTGGGACGGATGGGCGGGGATGGTGTGGGACCCACAGAGAAACTGAAAGCAAGGACAGCAGACGCTCAGGGGGAAGAAGACACAGTTGGGCAAGGATGTGGGGCTAACTCAGTTTTATCAAGAGAAGAACCCGCTGATGGGGACGGGTCCTGACACTCGGCAAACGTCGCTTACAGGAGGTGACAGCAGGGATGCATCCGGCCTCCGATGCGTGGGCACTGCAGGCTTGCGCGCATATGCACACAGCGGGTGTGGGCGGGACACGCTTCTCACCCAGGTTCAGCTCCTGCCCTGCCCACCAGTCCTCCTCCTGACCTTCCCAACTAGTCCTCCTCCTACCTTCCCAACTAGTCCTCCTCCCACTTCCCAACTAGTCCTCCACCCACTTCCCAACTAGTCCTCCTCCCACTTCCCAACTAGTCCTCCTCCCACTTCCCAACTAGTCCTCCTCCTACCTTCCCACTCGTCCTCCTCCCACTTCCCAACTAGTCCTCCTCCTACCTTCCCACTCGTCCTCCTCCTACCTTCCCAACTAGTCCTCCTCCTACCTTCCCAACTAGTCCTCCTCCTACCTTCCCAATTAGTCCTCCTCCCACTTCCCAACTAGTCCTCCTACCTTCCCACTCGTCCTCCTACCACTTCCCAACTAGTCCTCCTCCTACCTTCCCACTCGTCCTCCTCCTACCTTCCCAACTAGTCCTCCTCCCACTTCCCAACTAGTCCTCCTCCTACCTTCCCAACTAGTCCTCCTACCTTCCCACTCGTCCTCCTCCTACCTTCCCAAATAGTCCTCCTCCCACTTCCCAACTAGTCCTCCTCCTACCTTCCCACTCATCCTCCTCCCACTTCCCAACTAGTCCTCCACCCACTTCCCAACTAGTCCTCCTCCCACTTCCCAACTAGTCCTCCTCCCACTTCCCAACTAGTCCTCCTCCCACTTCCCAACTAGTCCTCCTCCTACCTTCCCACTCGTCCTCCTCCTACCTTCCCAACTAGTCCTCCTCCTACCTTCCCACTCGTCCTCCTACCACTTCCCAACTAGTCCTCCTCCTACCTTCCCACTCGTCCTCCTCCTACCTTCCCAACTAGTCCTCCTCCTACCTTCCCACTCGTCCTCCTACCACTTCCCAACTAGTCCTCCTCCCACTTCCCAACTAGTCCTCCTCCTACCTTCCCACTCGTCCTCCTACCACTTCCCAACTAGTCCTCCTCCTACCTTCCCAACTAGTCCTCCTACCTTCCCACTCGTCCTCCTCCTACCTTCCCAAATAGTCCTCCTCCCACTTCCCAACTAGTCCCTCCCACTTCCCAACTAGTCCTCCTACCACTTCCCAACTAGTCCTCCTCCTACCTTCCCACTCGTCCTCCTCCTACCTTCCCAAATAGTCCTCCTCCCACTTCCCAACTAGTCCTCCTCCTACCTTCCCACTCATCCTCCTCCCACTTCCCAACTAGTCCTCCACCCACTTCCCAACTAGTCCTCCTCCCACTTCCCAACTAGTCCTCCTCCCACTTCCCAACTAGTCCTCCTCCTACCTTCCCACTCGTCCTCCTCCCACTTCCCAACTAGTCCTCCTCCTACCTTCCCACTCGTCCTCCTCCTACCTTCCCAACTAGTCCTCCTCCTACCTTCCCACTCGTCCTCCTACCACTTCCCAACTAGTCCTCCTCCTACCTTCCCACTCGTCCTCCTCCTACCTTCCCAACTAGTCCTCCTCCTACCTTCCCACTCGTCCTCCTACCACTTCCCAACTAGTCCTCCTCCCACTTCCCAACTAGTCCTCCTCCTACCTTCCCACTCGTCCTCCTACCACTTCCCAACTAGTCCTCCTCCTACCTTCCCAACTAGTCCTCCTACCTTCCCACTCGTCCTCCTCCTACCTTCCCAAATAGTCCTCCTCCCACGTCCCAACTAGTCCCTCCCACTTCCCAACTAGTCCTCCTACCACTTCCCAACTAGTCCTCCTCCTACCTTCCCACTCGTCCTCCTCCTACCTTCCCAACTAGTCCTCCTCCCACTTCCCAACTAGTCCTCCTACCACTTCCCAACTAGTCCTCCTCCTACCTTCCCACTCATCCTCCTCCCACTTCCCAACTAGTCCTCCTCCTACCTTCCCTACTAGTCCTCCTCCTGACCTTCCCAACTAGTCCTCCTCCTACTTTCCCAACTAGTCCTCCTCCTGACCTTCCCAACTAGTCCTCCTCCTACCTTCCCACTCGTCCTCCTCCTACCTTCCCAACTAGTCCTCCTCCCACTTCCCAACTAGTCCTCCTCCTACCTTCCCAACTAGTCCTCCTACCTTCCCACTCGTCCTCCTCCTACCTTCCCAAATAGTCCTCCTCCCACTTCCCAACTAGTCCTCCTCCTACCTTCCCACTCGTCCTCCTCCCACTTCCCAACTAGTCCTCCTCCCACTTCCCAACTAGTCCTCCTCCTACCTTCCCACTCACCCTCATCCTACCTTCCCAACTAGTCCTCCTACTTTCCAACTAGTCCTCTCCTACCTTCGAACTAGTCCTCTCCTACCTCCAACTAATCCTCCTCTTACTCTTCCCACTAGACCTTCTCCTAAACTTCCCACTAGTCCTCCTATCTTCCAACTAGTCCTCCTCCTAATCGTCCCAATAGTCCTGACCTTCGCACTCACACTACCTTCCCAACTAGTCCTCCTCCTGACCTGCTCACTCGTCCTCATTCTACCTTCCCCACTAGTCCTCATCCTACCTTCCCACTAGTCCTTATCCTACCTTCCCACTAGTCATCATTCCACCTTCTCAATTAGACCTCATCCTACCTTCCCAAGGTTTGATCTCTGCCCAGGAACTTCCACGTGCTGTGGGTGCAGCCAAAAACAACAAAACAAAACAAAACAAAAAAGACATCATAAAAGGGATTAATAAATCCAGATGATGTCAAGAGGAATCTAAGAAATATTACGGCTTTTGTTCAAAGCTAATGTCTCCATATCATTTTTGCCAGCTGATTCAAACTTCTGCCTCAAACTGGATGGGAATATTCACAGAAGTCAAATGGATGCACTTGAACTGTCTTTACTTTCCTAGCAGAAGGAACTTCCTTCATTTTCAGAGAGGATTTCAGGATCGAAATTAGCCCTTAAAAATTTTCTCCTTTTCACAATAACCAAGACATGGCATCAACCCAAATGTCCACTGACAGATGATTGGATCAGGAAGATGTGGTCTATATACATAACGGAATACTACTCGGCCATAAAAAAGAACGAAATCATGCCATTTGCCGCAACATGGATGGAACTCGATCCCTCATATGGAGTGAAGTCAGTCAGAAAGAGAAAGACAAATACCATATGATATCGCTTATATCTAGAATCTAATAGATGGCACAAAGGAACCTTTCCACAGCAAAGAAAATCATGGACTTGGAGAATAGACTTGTGGTTGCCCAGGGGGAAGGGGAGGGACGGGGAGCTTGGAGTAAAGAGATGAGGAATGTAGCCTTCGGGATGGAGGAGCAATGGGACCCTGCTGTGTTGCACTGGCAACTCTGCCTAGTCACTTAGGACGGAGCCTGATCACAGGAGAAAAAAGAATGTATTCATGTATATGTAACTGGGTCACCATGCTGTGCAGTAGGGAAAAAAAAAATATATATATATATATATATAAAGAAATAAAAAGAAAAAAGAAAAGAAAAAAAATTTCTCCTTTTTTAAATTACTTTAAAAAATTTTTTAAATTACAGTTGATTTACAATGTTCTGGCAGCTTCTGCTGTTCAGCAAAGTGACCCAGTTATGCACATATATACACACACATTCCTTTTCTGACAGTGACTTCCATCATATTCCATCCCAAGGGACTAGACACCGTTCTCTGTACCGTACAGCAGAGCTGTTAGACATTTTCAAAAAGAAACTAAACCAACTAACGATAACGGAAAAAATAAAAATAAAAATAAAAATCACTAATATAAAAAGAAAGACATTTTCAAAAAGAAGAAGGAAAAATAAGAGCGTGTGTACAGGTTACAGCTGCAGAAGCTGCTGGATTCCATCACGGGGTAAGGATGACACGCCCAAGTCATATCTGAAGCCCTGACCCCCAGAACCTCGGAGTGAGGCTGTGTTTGGCGAAAGGACTTTCAAGAGGGGAAGGAGGTAAGAAATGAGGTCACGGGGGGTGGGGGTCCCCTGTGAGGACACGGCTGTCCACACACCCAGGAGAGAGAGGCCTCGGGAGGGACCCGCCCTGCCCTGCCCGCCCCTGGGGCTCAGACTCCAGCCTCCAGGACCGGGGGAGATAAATTTCTGCTGTTTAATCTGCCCAGTTTGTCACACAATTGTCACGACAGCTCTGGCAAAAGCTATTTCGTACTTATCATTGTGGACTGCACTGATTCACACAGGAAAAAAAAAAAAATGCCATCCATATTCAAGCAGAAGCTCAACTTCTGCCCCGAACCGATGATCACGGGTCCTGCCTTTTTCAGCTTTTGAGTATCCCCTCATGTCTTGTGCACCTGTCGGATCTGTAAGCACATCATCCCTTCGGTACCTGGGTCTCCCACTTCCTCTAAAACTCAGAGACAGACAGAGAGAGACACACACCACAGGAGAGCAGGTCTGTGTGGAATCTAAAACAGGGCACAGACGAACCATGCACAGAACAGAAACAGACTCACAGACACGGAGACCAGACGTGGGGTTGCCAAGGGGGAGGGAGAGGGAGGGGGCTGCACGGGGAGCTTGGGGTTCGCAGAAGCAAACCAGGACATGGAGAATGGATGAGCCATGAGGTCCTGCTGTGCAGCACAGGGAACTCTGTCCAGTCTCTTGGGATGGACCAGGATGGAAGATCGTTAAGAAAGGGAATATGTATGTCTCCGTCTGACCGTCTCACTTTGCTGTACGGCAGAAATTGACACAACCTTGTATATATATCAACTATACTTCAAACAATCAAACGAAGACGTGGTACATATCTACAATGGAATATTACTCAGCCATAAAATAAGAATGAAATAATGCCATTTGCAGCAACACGGATGGACCTAGAGGTTCTCATGCTACGTGAAATAAGTCAGAAAGAGAAAGACAAATATCATGAGATCGTTTTTAGGTGAAACCTAATATATGGTACAAATGAACCGATCTACAAAAGCGAAACAGACTCACAGGCATGGAGACCAGACTTGGGGTCGCCCAGGGGGAGGGAGGGAGAGGGATGGACCGGAAGTTTGGGGTTCCTTGATGCAGACTCTGACCCTGAGAATGGACCAGCCATGACGCCCTGCTGGGCAGCCCAGGGAACTCTGTCCAGTCTCTCGGGATAGACCAGGATGGAAGAGAATGTGAGAAAAAGAATGTATGTCTGTGTATGCCTGGGTCCCTTTGCTGTACAGCAGAATTTGGCACAACATTGTAAAACAATTACAGTCTTAAAAAAAAATAAAACACCATAGTTTTAAAAGAGAGAATAAAAAACAAACAATCAAGAAAGAAAATTAAAAATGACAACACAACACACAGGGCTCATGGCAGTCAGTCATCACCTATGATCACGTGCATGCCCAGTCTCGCCAGATGCTTCGCGGTGGCAAAGCCGATGCCCTCCGTCCCTCCGGTCACTATGGCAACGCGCCCGGGTTGTGGCGGGAAAACTGCGGAAGAAGCAAAGAGACAGCCGGGTAAGGTTTAGCAGCAGAGGACGCGTGGGTGAGAATGACGGGCGTCGCAGGGGAGGGCGCGGCGCCCCTGGGAGCCGGGGTCCCGCAGCTGTGGTTCCCAGCACCTCCATGTCCTCCAGGCTCTCAAGGGGCAAATGGAACATCGTGGCTCCGCCCTGAGGAATGACCGCCTGCGACAGGTCCCTGCTCATCCCCCACTGACACCTGCGCAGGAGGGATGCTTCCAAAGGGATTTGCACAAAGGTCTCCTTAACAGGGAGAATTTCCAGCTGCGGGGGGGGGGGGGGGGCGTGTCCTGGATTAACCCACTCGGATTAGGTGATTTTCTCCCCAAGTCCTGATTTTTTTTTTAATTTTTTGGGGGGGAGAGGGGCTTCACTCAATAAAGAGGGTGTTTTAAAGTGTAGGTTTTTACCTCTGTACACTTTCTTTCCCGATTGTAGTTAGAAAATTGCATATGATGGATGCTGGGCAATTTTTTTTGTCTTTTTAGGGCTGCACCTGTGGCATAAGCAGGTTCCCAGGCTAGGGGTCAAATCAGAACTGGAGCTTCCAGCCTACACCACAGACACAGCAGTGGGGGGATCCGAGCCGTGTCTGAGACCTACACCACAGCTCATGGCAACGCCAGATCCTTCACCCACTGAGCGAGGCCAGGGATGGAACCCGCATCCTCATGGATCCTAGTCAGGTTCATTACCGCTGAACCACGATGGGAACCCCCCGCTTCTGTAACTTTTGGAGGGTGATCCTGTGAGGTGTGCCGTGTTTCACATCCTGCAGACCTTCCCCGCCTCAAGCAAACAACCCCAGTGTGACAGAATACAATTCTCAAAGGCTCAGGGGCCCGCAGGATTCAGGATGGAGCGGGGAACCAGTTACGTCTCTGGCAGGTCTCTGCTTCCCACCCATGCTGGGGGTCCCAGGCTGTGACAAGACACCCCCCTGCCTCGTGACAGAGGAAGCCTGCTTCCTTTCCGGAGTTTGTCTCAAACATGTGGCCCCAACCTGCTACCTTTCTGCAAGTGCTGTGATAAAAGCAGCCGCATCCGTAGGAAGAGATGCCCCATCGCGCATCATCAGAGAAACGCAGATCAAAACCCACACGAGGTGTGACATCCCGCCAGGCAGAATGACCATCACCCCAAAGACCACAAATTCCAGCTGTCGGTGAGAAAAGGGACCCCTCCTACACTGTTGGTGGGAATGGAAATTGATTAATGCAGCCACTAGGCTGAACAGTATGGACGGTCCTCGGAAAATGAAATACAGAATCACCGTATGATCCAGCAATCCCACTCCTGGGCATCTATCCAGAGAAAAGCAAATTTCAAAAAGATACACATACCCCGATGTTCACAGCAGCACTATTCACGATAGCCAAGACATGAAAACAACCTAAATGTCCATTGACAGAGGAATGGTTAAAGAAGATGTGGTAGATATATACAGTGGAATATTACTCAGCCGTAAAAAGGGAATGAAATAGGCATCACATGTGGCAGTGGCTTAAGGGTCCCACGTTGCCACAGCCATGGTGTAGGTTGAAGCTGTGGCTCAGATTCCATCCCTGGCTTGGGAACTTCCATATGTCACAGGTGCAGCTGAAAAAAAAAAAAAAAGAACGAAATAATGCCACTTGCAGCCACATGGATGCAACTAAAGATTATCATACCAAGTGAAACCAGACAGAGAAAGACAAATACCACGGTATCACTGAAATGTGGACCCTGAGAAATACATCAAACTAGTGAATATAACAAAACAAGTAAACGCACAGACCTATAGCACAAACGGGCGGTGACCAGTGGGGATAGGGAAGGGGGGGAGGTACCAACTCGTAGGTATAACATAAGGAGCTGCAAGGAGATACTGTACCACGTGGGAAGAGAACCACTATTTTATAAGGATTATAAACGGAGTATAACCTTTACACATGGTGACTCACTGGGCTGTACACCTGTAACTTACTGGCATCACCTGCACCTCAATAAATACATGGAGACAAAGAGAGAGATAAGGAGGGGGGGATAGAGAGAAAGATAGAGATGATAGATCGACAGACAGACAGACAGATAGATATAAATGATAGAGACAGATGATCCATAGATGGCAGATAGACCATAGATAGATGGATAGATGGACAGACAGGCGGACAGACAGGTTATAGATAAATAATAGATGATAGATAGATAGATAGATAGATAGATAGATAGATAGATAGATACGTAGGTAGGTAATGGAGAGAGAGATGATAGGTGATAGCTTCAAAGATGATAGATACATACACAGGTACATACCCACATAAATGACAGATTGAGAGATGATGGGTAAATGACAACCAATAGAGGATAGATAGATAATTCAGATGGATGACAGATACATACATATATATACATACATAGAAGGAGGGAAGGAAGGAAAGAAAGAGAGAGAGAAAGAAAGAAAAAGAAGAAACAAACAAACAAAAAGGAAGAAAGGCAGGCAGACGGGAAGGAGGGAAGGAAGAAAAAGAAAGGAGAGAAAGAAAAGAAAGAGAGACAGAGGTGTTATTTGAGGTAAGAAACAAGCACCGTATCATGTGGGCACAGCCCACGCGGTACCAGGGACCTGCTTTTACTGAAAGCGTGTGTGTTATTTATCTCCCGTCCCGGCTGGGTGTTTCCTGCAGAGAACACGTTCTCACTCCGGACAGCATCCGACCGACGTGCGCACAGCCGCCCACCCGGTTCCCTTTCCATGAGTGATACCATCATCGTCTAAATCATGCGTCTCTCCCCAGAATTTACAGGATGGGATCAGGAGGAACCAGCGCGTGCCGTCCACACTTGGCTTAGAAGCCTCCCCCTGTTCAACACCCAAGGACACCTGCCGCAAGGGCCGCCTTCCAGGAAACGGGACGTGGTTCCGCCCAGCCCTCCACCACCTGACAGCTCCACGGCCCTTCCTCTGGCTTCCTACACTCTGCTCGCAGCTCCACCCGCCCATGCCCAGAAGCACCCCCGAGGCCATGCATCCGCCTCCATCCCGCTCCCGAGGACGCGAGGCCACCTCTAGGTCCATGGACACTTCCCTCCCACTCGCTCGGCCTTCTGAGCCCCCTCAAAGTCCCTCCCGCATCCACAGCCTCTGCACGGCCGTCCTCGCTTCTTCCATCCTGCTCCCCAACACCCTTCCCGCCTCTGTCCACCACCCGCACCTGCGGCCACCATTGGTCCCAGCAACACCCCACGGTCCTGTGCCACAACCCGAGATTCCTCGGCAGCCACAGCGAAGGACCCCGCTCGGAAGGGGGCTGACAGCACACGCGGGCCCTCCCTCCCAGTTCTGAAGCCCAGAACGGTCCAGAGTCAAGGGTCCCCATCACCAGGGTCTGCCCGGGGCCTCTCTCCTCGGCGACTAGATGGCCGTCTTCTGCGCGTCCTCACGTGGGCCTCCTGCTAAGCGTCCCTGTCCACATGCCCCTTTGCACAAGGACCCCGGTCCTGCTGGCTGACCACTCACCGGAAGGACCTCACCTGAACTTGCTCACCTGCACCTGTGCAGGTGCACGGAGCTAGGACCAGCCTATCCTTTGCGGTGGTGGGGGCTGGGGGGAGGCATGAGTCACACGCTCACCACGGGTACACACATGCAGCCACATGGGGACATGCCAGCCCTCCTGGACAGAGCCGCCGGGGGCAGTGAGCCAGTCCCCCTGTATCTTCCTGACGCTGGTCAGTGCCCATGCACACCCCTGCCACGTCTCTCCCAAACCCCGCCGCCAACAGATCCAGGGGGTCCCCTGAAATCACCTGCACTGTCACCCCCCCTCTTCTCCACACCCTGTATGTCTGTGACCCTGGGCTCCACACCAGCTCCCAGGGTCGGCTCCTCTCCCGAGGATGTTCACACGAGCCCTGCGTAAATTCCAGACAGAACTGCTCCCAGGTGCACCAGCTGCTGGGACCCCGGCTCCAGATGCCCCATCCACCAGCCGCCACCGGCCCAGAAGCTCGCTGCTCCCTTCCTCCCCAAGCACCGAGTTCTGCAGCCTCACGAGCCAGCACTGCAGCCACTCGCCTTCGGATTTCTTTTCAGATTATCCTGCGACTCAGGAAGAAGCTCAGGGGAGACCGTGGCTCACCGGACATGCGGCGAGCGTCCGAGGATCGCGGGGTGCGGGGGCAGAGCTCCCGTCCAGACCGTGTTTAGAGCGGCCCTCAGGGCTCAGCGATGGCCAGCGCTTGGGGAAACGGCGAGATGAGGCTCTCGGAGCCCACGGCACGTGAGCGGCGGCTCCGAGTGTTAAGAGAGAAAGACAAAGCTGACGCCACATCCGATCCTTAACTTTAAGCTCCGTGTTCGATGGCTTTTTGGCGTTCAGAAGGTTGCCCAGAACGGGACGCAAACAGCACAGCCCGTTCTCCAGGCCCTGACCTTTAAAGGGATAACACTTTTCTTCCTCTCTTTTTTATTTTTATTATTATTTTTTTTATTTTATTTTTTTTTTTAGGGCTGCACCCACAGCATATGGAAGCTCCCAGACTAGGGATCGAATCAGAGCTGCAGCTGCCGGCCTCCACCACAGCCTCAGCCATGCAAGATCCGAGACGTGTCTTCGACCTACACCACTGCTCACGGCAACGCCGGATCCTTAACCCACTGAGCGAAGCCAGGGATCGAACCTGCGTCCTCAGGGATGTTCATCGGATTCACTTCCACTGCGCATAACACATCTCTGTTCATCTAGAGATAAGACGGTTCAGAGCAGAGAACACGATTTGTCTTGTATGAGTTTGACACGAACACTCTGACCGGACCCCCGTGGGCAGGTGCAAGAACAAAGGATTCTAACACCCAGAGGCAACCAGCAACCACAACACCCCCCCACCTGGCCTTTAAAAAACGCTTTATGAAAAAAAGCCAATCAATCAACGGAAAAATGGGCAAAAGACCTGAATAGACATTTCTCCAAAGAAGATATACAGATGGCCAACAAACACATGAAAAAATGCTCCACATCGCTGATTATAAGAGAAATGCAAATCAAAACTACCATGAGATATCACCTCACACCAGTCAGAATGGCCATCATTAATAAATCCACAAATAACAAGTGCTGGAGGGGCTGTGGAGAAAAGGGAACCCTTCTGCACTGTTGGTGGGAATGTAAACTGGTACAGCCACTTTGGAGAAGAGTTTGGAGGTACCTTAGAAATCTATACATAGAACTTCCATATGACCCCGCAATCCCACTCTTGGGCATCTATCCGGACAAAACTCTACTTATAAGAGACACATGCACCCGCATGTTCATTGCAGCACTATTCACAATAGCCAGGACATGGAAACAACCCAAATGTCCATCGACAGATGATTGGATTCGGAAGATGTGGTATATATACACAATGGAATACTACTCAGCCATAAAAAAGAATGACATAATGCCATTTGCAGCAACATGGATATAACTAGAGAATCTCATCCTGAGTGAAATGAGCCAGAAAGACAAAGACAAATACCATATGATATCACTTATAACTGGAATCTGCTTTCCAGCACAAATGAACATCTCCTCAGAAAAGAAAATCATGGACTTGGAGAAGAGACTTATGGTTGCCTGATGGGAGGGGGAGGCAGTGGGAGGGATCGGGAGCTTGGGCTTATCAGACACAACCTAGAATAGATTTACAAGGAGATCCTGCTGAATAGCATTGAGAACTATGTCTAGATACTCATGTTGCAACAGAAGAAAGGGTGGGGGAAAAACTGTAATTGTAATGTATACATGTAAGGATAACCTGACCCCCTTGCTGTACAGTGGGAAAATAAAAAATTATATATAAAATAAATAAGTAAAACTTGGTTATTCTAACAATAATTTCTGCTAAAAGCCCTTCTGAAAAAAAAAAAACGCTTTATGAATAAAAGAAAACAAAACAAAAACAGAGTTCCTGTTCCTCGGGTTAAAATCCTAACATAGTGTCCATGTGGATACGGGTTCGATCCCTGGCCTCACTCAGTCAGTCAAGGATCCGGCGTTGCTGTGAGCTGGGGTGTAGGTCACAGATGCAGCTCAGATCTGGCATTGCTGTGGCTGTGGTGTAGACCGGCAGCTGGAGCTCCGATTTGACCCCTAGCCTGGGAACCTCCATATGCCGCTGGTGCACCCTAAAAAGCAAAACAAAACAAAAACCAAAAAATAAAACAAAGAATGAAGGCCACAGATGCACTCTCGCAGGTATCAGACACATGTGAACAAAAAACCTTCACTGCAGCCTTGTTTGCAAAAGAAAGATCTTTAGTCTGAATGTCCTTTTTCTTTTCAACACCAGATCCAAGCTGCATCTGCGACCTACAGCACAGCTCGCAGCAATGCCGGACCCTTAACCCATTAAGCAAGGCCAGGGATCGAACCCATATCCTCATGGCAGACCAGTCTACACTGCCTGTCTTACCAGACACGGGTAAGCCGCCTAGAATCCTTTCTCAGAGCACGTGGGTTATAGATTCTGCCCTTCCCTCCGTAAGTTCTTAGTTCGTGTGCTCGACTGGGAAATAAAAATACAGCTCTTTAAAGAGTCTCAGGGGATTAGGAGGCTGGGATGAACAGACACAGACTACTCGGTATAAAATAGTTAATCCACAAGGACGTGCTGCCTAGCACAGCGAGGTTACTCAATATTTTATAATCACCTCTATGGGAAAAGAATCTGAAAAAAGAATGGATTTGCATGTGTGCAGGCCTATATCACTCCGCTGTACACCTGGCACTAAGGCAACACTGCAAATCAACTCTACTCCAATACAAAATAACGTATGAATTAAAAAAAGAGAGAGGGGAAACCCCACATAAAATAGAAAAAGAGAGGGAGCATTAGGGAAACAAATCAAAGCCACAAGGGGATACTGCTTCACAACTCTGAGGATGACAGCTACATGATGGGAAAGAAGAAAAGAAAAGAAAAAAAAAAGAAAATAACAAAGTTGCTGAGGCTGCAGAGAAATTGCAACCCTCCTCCACTGCTGGTGGGAATGTAACACCGTGCAGCCACTTTGGAAAAGAGTCTGGTGTCCTTCCAAAGGCACAGCCCACCCATCCCATTCCTAGGACTGTGCCGGAGAAACGAAACCATGTACCCAAAGGTCTATGCAGCATAAATGAAACCATGTATGCACAGGTCTATGCCAAAGAAATGAAACCATGTACCGATGTACCCACAGGTCCATGCAGGATAAATGAAACCATGAACCCACAGGTCTATGCAGGAAAATAAAACCATGTACCCACAGGTCCATGCAGGATAAATGAAACCATGTACCCACAGGTCTACGCAGGGAAATGAAACCATGGACTCGCGGGTCTACACAGGGAAATGAAACCATGGACCCAAAAGTCTACGCAGGGAAATGAAACCATGTACCCACAAGACTACACAGGGAAATGAAACCATGTACCCACAGGTCTACGCAGGGAAATGAAACCATGTACCCACGGGTCCATGCAGGATAAACGAAACCATGTACCCACGGTCTATGCAGGGAAATGAAACCCTGGACCCACGGGTCTATGCAGCCTAAACGAAACCATGTACCCACGGGTCTATGCAGGGAAATGAAACCCTGGACCCACGGGTCTATGCAGCGTAAAGGAAACCATGTACCCACGGTCTATGCAGGGAAATGAAACCCTGGACCCACAGGTCTATGCAGCGTAAACGAAACCATGTACCCACGGGACTATGCAGGGAAACGAAACCATGGACCCACGGGTATATGCAGAGAAATGAAACCATGTACCCACGGGTCTATGCAGGGAAATGAAACCATGTACCCACGGGTCTATGCAGGGAAATGAAACCATGGACCCACGGGTCTATGCAGGGAAATAAAACCATGGAACCACGGGTCTATGCAGGGAAATGAAACCATGGACCCACGGGTCTATGCAGGGAAATAAAACCACGGACCCACGGGTCTATGCAGGGAAATGAAACCATGTACCCACGGGTCTATGCAGAGAAATGAAACCATGTACCCACAGGTCTATGCAGCGTAAATGAAACCATGTACCCACGGGTCTATGCAGGGAAGTGAAACCAAGGACCCACGGGTCTATGCAGGGAAACGAAACCATGGACCCACGGGTATATGCAGAGAAATGAAACCATGTACCCACGGGTCTATGCAGGGAAATGAAACCATGTACCCACGGGTCTATGCAGGGAAATGAAACCATGGACCCACGGGTCTATGCAGGGAAATAAAACCATGGAACCACGGGTCTATGCAGGGAAATGAAACCATGGACCCACGGGTCTATGCAGGGAAATAAAACCATGGACCCACGGGTCTATGCAGGGAAATGAAACCATGTACCCACGGGTCTATGCAGAGAAATGAAACCATGTACCCACAGGTCTATGCAGCGTAAATGAAACCATGTACCCACGGGTCTATGCAGGGAAGTGAAACCAAGGACCCACGGGTCTATGCAGGGAAACGAAACCATGGACCCACGGGTCTATGCAGGGAAATGAAACCATGGACCCACGGGTCTATGCAGGGAAATGAAACCATGGACCCACAGGTCTATGCAGGGAAATGAAACCATGGACCCACGGGTCTATGCAGGGAAATGAAACCATGGACCCACGGGTCTATGCAGGGAAATGAAACCATGGACTCACGGGTCTATGCAGGGAAATGAAACCATGGACCCACGGGTCTATGCAGGGAAATGAAACCATGTACCCACGGGTCTATGCAGGGAAATGAAACCCTGGACCCACGGGTCTATGCAGCGTAAACAAAACCATGTACCCATGGGTCTATGCAGGGAAATGAAACCCTGGACCCACGGGTCTATGCAGCGTAAACAAAACCATGTACCCATGGGTCTATGCAGGGAAATGAAACCCTGGACCCACAGGTCTATGCAGCGTAAACGAAACCATGTACCCACGGGACTATGCAGGGAAACGAAACCATGGACCCACGGGTCTATGCAGAGAAATGAAACCATGGACCCACGGGTCTATGCAGCGTAAACGAAACCATGTACCCACGGGTCTATGCAGGGAAATGAAACCATGGACCCACGGGACTATGCAGGATAAATGAAACCATGTACCCACGGGTCTATGCAGGGAAATGAAACCCTGGACCCACGGTCTATGCAGGGAAATGAAACCATGTACCCACGGGTCTATGCAGGGAAATGAAACCCTGGACCCACGGGTCTATGCAGGGAAACGAAACCATGTACCCACGGGTCTATGCAGGGAAATGAAACCATGTACCCACGGGTCTATGCAGGGAAATGAAACCATGGACCCACGGGTCTATGCAGCGTAAACGAAACCATGGACCCACGGTCTATGCAGGGAAATGAAACCATGTACCCACGGGTCTATGCAGGATAAATGAAACCATGTACCCACGGGTCTATGCAGAGAAATGAAACCATGGACCCACGGTCTATGCAGGGAAGTGAAACCATGTACCCACGGGTCTATGCAGGGAAATGAAACCATGTACCCACGGGACTATGCAGAGAAATGAAACCCTGGACCCACGGGTCTATGCAGGGAAATAAAACCATGGACCCACGGGTCTATGCAGGATACATGAAACCCTGGACCCACGGTCTATGCAGGGAAATGAAACCCTGGACCCACAGGTCTATGCAGCGTAAACGAAACCATGTACCCACGGGACTATGCAGGGAAACGAAACCATGGACCCACAGGTCTATGCAGCGTAAACGAAACCATGTACCCACGGGTCTATGCAGGGAAATGAAACCCTGGACCCACGGGTCTATGCAGGGAAATGAAACCCTGGACCCACGGGTCTATGCAGGGAAACGAAACCATGGACCCACGGGTCTATGCAGAGAAATGAAACCATGTACCCACGGGTCTATGCAGGGAAACGAAACCATGTACCCAGGGATCTATGCAGGGAAATGAAACCATGTACCAACGGGTCTATGCAGAGAAATGAAACCATGTACCCACGGGTATATGCAGAGAAATGAAACCATGGACCCACGGGTCTATGCAGGGAAATAAAACCATGGACCCACGGTCTATGCAGGGAAATGAAACCATGTACCCACGGGTCTATGCAGAGAAATGAAACCCTGGACCCACAGGTCTATGCAGCGTAAACGAAACCATGTACCCACGGGACTATGCAGGGAAATGAAACCATGTACCCACGGGTCTATGCAGTGTAGATGAAACCCTGGACCCACGGGTCTATGCAGGGAAACGAAACCATGTACCCAGGGGTCTATGCAGGGAAACGAAACCATGGACCCCCGGGTCCCCCCGGGTCTATGCAGGGAAACGAAACCATGGACCCCCGGGTCGCCCCAGGTCTATGCAGGGAAACGAAACCATGGACCCACGGGTCTATGCAGCGTAGATGAAACCAGGTACCCACAGGTCTATGCAGGGAAACGAAACCATGTACCCACAGGTCCATGCAGGGAAACGAAACCATGTACCCACAGGTCCATGCAGGGAAACGAAACCATGGACCCACGGGTCCATGCAGGGAAACGAAACCATGGACCCACGGGTCCATGCAGGGAAACGAAACCATGGACCCATGTGTCTATGCAGGGAATCGAAACCAGGTACCCACGGGTCTATGCAGGGAAATGAAACCATGTACCCACGGGTCTATGCAGCGTTAATGAAACCATGTACCCACAGTTCTATGCAGCGTAAACGAAACCATGTACCCACGGGTCTATGCAGGGAAGTGAAACCATGGACCCACGGGTCTATGCAGGGAAATGAAACCATGGACCCACGGGTCTATGCAGGGAAGTGAAACCATGGACCCACGGGTCTATGCAGGGAAATGAAACCTGGTACCCACGGGTCTATGCAGGGAAACGAAACCATGGACCCACGGGTCTATGCAGGGAAACGAAACCCTGGACCCACGGGTCTATGCAGGGAAATGAAACCATGGACCCACGGGTCTATGCAGGGAAATAAAACCATGGACCCACGGGTCTATGCAGGGAAATGAAACCATGGACCCACGGGTCTATGCAGGGAAATAAAACCATGTACCCACAGGTCTATGCAGCGTAAATGAAACCATGTACCCACGGGACTATGCAGGGAAATGAAACCATGGACCCACGGGTCTATGCAGGGAAATAAAACCATGGACCCACGGGTCTATGCAGGGAAATGAAACCATGTACCCACGGGTCTATGCAGGGAAATGAAACCATGGACCCACGGGTCTATGCAGGGAAATGAAACCATGGACCCACGGGTCTATGCAGGGAAATGAAACCATGTACCCACGGGTCTATGCAGAGAAATGAAACCATGTACCCACAGGTCTATGCAGCGTAAATGAAACCATGTACCCACGGGTCTATGCAGGGAAGTGAAACCAAGGACCCACGGGTCTATGCAGGGAAACGAAACCCTGGACCCACGGGTCTATGCAGGGAAATGAAACCATGGACCCACGGGTCTATGCAGGGAAATGAAACCATGGACCCACGGGTCTATGCAGAGAAATGAAACCATGTACCCACGGGTCTATGCAGGGAAATGAAACCATGGACCCACGGGTCTATGCAGGGAAATGAAACCATGTACCCACGGTCTATGCAGAGAAATGAAACCATGTACCCACGGGTATATGCAGAGAAATGAAACCATGGACCCACGGGTCTATGCAGCGTAAACGAAACCATGTACCCACGGGACTATGCAGGATAAATGAAACCATGGACCCACGGGTCTATGCAGAGAAATGAAACCATGTACCCACGGGTCTATGCAGCGTAGATGAAACCCTGGACCCACGGGTCTATGCAGGGAAACGAAACCATGTACCCAGGGGTCTATGCAGGGAAACGAAACCATGGACCCCCGGGTCCCCCCGGGTCTATGCAGGGAAACGAAACCATGGACCCCCGGGTCGCCCCAGGTCTATGCAGGGAAACGAAACCATGGACCCACGGGTCTATGCAGGGAAACGAAACCATGTACTCACAGGTCCATGCAGGGAAACGAAACCATGTACCCACAGGTCCATGCAGGGAAACGAAACCATGGACCCACGGGTTCATGCAGGGAAACGAAACCATGGACCCACGGGTCCATGCAGGGAAACGAAACCAGGTACCCACGGGTCTATGCAGGGAAATGAAACCATGTACCCACGGGTCTATGCAGCGTTAATGAAACCATGTACCCACAGTTCTATGCAGCGTAAATGAAACCAGGTACCCACGGGTCTATGCAGGGAAATGAAACCATAGACCCACGGGTCTATGCAGGGAAATGAAACCTGGTACCCACGGGTCTATGCAGGGAAGTGAAACCATGGACCCACGGGTCTATGCAGGGAAATGAAACCATGGACCCACGGGTCTATGCAGGGAAGTGAAACCATGGACCCACGGGTCTATGCAGGGAAATGAAACCTGGTACCCACGGGTCTATGCAGGGAAACGAAACCATGGACCCACGGGTCTATGCAGGGAAACGAAACCCTGGACCCACGGGTCTATGCAGGGAAGTGAAACCATGGACCCACGGGTCTATGCAGGGAAATGAAACCCTGGACCCACGGGTCTATGCAGGGAAACGAAACCATGTACCCACGGGTCTATGCAGGGAAACGAAACCCTGGACCCACGGGTCTATTCAGGGAAATGAAACCTGGTACCCACGGGTCTATGCAGGGAAATGAAACCATGGACCCACGGGTCTATGCAGGGAAACGAAACCATGGACCCACGGGTCTATTCAGGGAAATGAAACCTGGTACCCATGGGTCTATGCAGGGAAATGAAACCATGGACCCACAGGTCTATGCAGGGAAATGAAACCATGGACCCACGGGTCTATGCAGGGAAACGAAACCATGGACCCACGGGTCTATGCAGGGAAATGAAACCATGGACCCACGGGTCTATGCAGGGAAACGAAACCATGGACCCACGGGTCTATTCAGGGAAATGAAACCTGGTACCCAGGGGTCTATGCAGGGAAATGAAACCATGGACCCACAGGTCTATGCACGGAAACGAAACCATGTACCCACAGGTCTATGCAGGGAAACGAAACCATGTACCCACGGGTCTATGCAGGGAAACGAAACCATGACCAACGGGTCTATGCAGGGAAACGAAACCATGGACCCACGGGTCTATTCAGGGAAATGAAACCTGGTACCCACGGGTCTATGCAGGGAAATGAAACCATGGACCCACAGGTCTATGCACGGAAACGAAACCATGTACCCACAGGTCTATGCAGGGAAACGAAACCATGGACCCACGGGTCTATGCAGGGAAACGAAACCATGTACCCACGGGTCTATGCAGGGAAACGAAACCCTGGACCCACGGGTCTATGCAGGGAAGTGAAACCATGGACCCACGGGTCTATGCAGGGAAACGAAACCATGGACCCACGGGTCTATGCAGGGAAACGAAACCATGGACCCACGGGTCTATGCAGGGAAACGAAACCATGTACCCACGGGACTATGCAGGATAAATGAAACCATGTACCCACAGGTCTATGCACGGAAATGAAACCATGGACCCACGGGTCTATGCAGGGAAACGAAACCAGGTACCCACGGGTCTATGCAGGATAAATGAAACCATGGGCCCACGGGTCTATGCAGGGAAATGAAACCATGTACCCACAGGTCTATGCAGAGAAATGAAACCATGTACCCACGGGTCTATGCAGCGTAGATGAAACCATGTACCCACGGGTCTATGCAGGGAAATGAAACCAAGTACCCACAGGTCTATGCAGGGAAACGAAACCATGTACCCACGGGTCCATGCAGGGAAACGAAACCATGTACCCAGGGGTCTATGCAGGGAAACGAAACCATGGACCCCCGGGTCTCCCCGGGTCTATGCAGGGAAACGAAACCATGGACCCACGGGTCTATGCAGCGTTAATGAAACCATGTACCCATAGTTCTATGCAGCGTAAATGAAACCATGGACCCACGGGTCTATGCAGGGAAATGAAACCCTGGACCCACGGGTCTATGCAGGGAAACGAAACCATGGACCCACGGGTCTATGCAGGGAAACGAAACCATGGACCCACGGGTCTATGCAGGGAAACGAAACCATGGACCCACGGGTCTATGCACGGAAATGAAACCATGGACCCACGGGTCTATGCAGGGAAGTGAAACCATGGACCCACGGGTCTATGCAGCGTAAACGAAACCATGTACCCACTCAAATATGTGTGATAAATGTTCACAGCAGCACTAGTCACAACAGCAGGAAAAGTGAGAACAACCCAAGTGTCCCTAAATGGATGGGTGGATGGATGGATGATGGGTGGATGGGTGATGGATAGATGACAGATGGATGGGTGGAGGGGTGGATGGTGGAGGTGGATAACAGATGATGGACAGATAATGTTTGGATGGATGATGGACAGATGGATAGATGATGGACGGGTGGATGGGTGGATGGATATGTGGACGGACAGACGGATGGATGGATACACAGCATGAGGTCCATCCACACAATGGAATATGACTTAGTCATGAAAAGGAGTGACACAGGCTGCCAAGTGGATGGACCTTGAACCCACCACATTCAGAGAGAGAAGCCAGACCCAGAAGGACACCTGTTCCAAGATTCAACTTATAATAAATATGCCAACGGGCCACTTCGTGGAGATGGAGTGTACCCGGATGGTCGCCAGGGCAAACAGGCATGGGGAGTGGTGGGTGAGAGGCACAGGGCACAGAGACGGGAAAGGGCGGAAGAACTCCCTTTGCCTTTGGAAGAACCGCTTAGCATGGAAGCGGATTACATCCTCTGTGCCTCAATCCTAAAATGAGGCGGGTAGAAGAGGAAACCCACAAAGACATTCAGGTCCTACACTCCACAGTTCCTTAGTCCTGGAGTGCCCTGGTGGCTCAGCGGGTTAAGGATCGGGTGCTGTCACCACAGGAAATGGAGTCAATGCCATGGCCTGGGTTCAATCCCCGACCCGGCACTTCTGCATCCCTCGGTACCCAGCCTCCCCCCAAAATTAAAAAGTCATTGGGTCCTACAAGCAGTCGTCGGTAGAACAGGCGTGTGGCAAGAGCGAGGCTGGATCACGAAGCAGGCCCAGTTCATGGGGTCCGGCTCATGGTGTCAGCGCAGCCACCTCCCCTCGGATGTCCTGGGGAGTTGCCCGTCCTCCAGAAGCCAAGAAGGAAAGCAAGATTGGGGGCATCACTGAGGGCAGGTTTTGCCCTCACCCTAGGCACAGAACTAGCCAAGAGGCAGGAGTATTTTCCATTTGGGTGCCCACAGGTCTGATTTTTCAGGGGGGTGGGGGGAGTGAATCCACCCCAGAAGCATTGTTTTTGGCCGCACCCGGGCCAGGGGTGGAACCCCCGCCACAGCCGCGACCCGAGCGGCTGCTGTGACAATGTAACCAAGCTAGCGCCCTGTGAGGCTCCCGGGCACACAAGCGGTTCTGTGTCCCCCATGTCTTGCTTTTGGGGAATAAGCTTCAGCCTCCAGGACCATCCTCCCTGAGCCCCAAAGAGCAGGTGCCCACAGGTGCTGATCAGGGAAGGGAGGGGATGCAGAGACCCCGAGGGGCCGTCAGGAGACCACCGTGCCGCCTGGGGGCAGGTCCTGGTTCCCCCTCAAGGGACACACACGGCAATGTCTTTGAGCCCTTCTGCAGAACTAAACCCCCGACAGACGGAAGACGTTAATACCTGACGAAGCCTTCTTTATTCTGGGAAGAAGGACGACCACCAGGACCAGTTCTGGGGCCACGACACACCAGCTCTGAAAGACAAAGCAAGCTTGCCTCTGCCCTGATCCTTATTTGAGGCCCTATTTCCCACTCCCCAAACTACACAACCACCTCCTAATCTCTCCCAAAGAGGGGCGCAGTCTTTAAGGCACGAGCCTGCTGTGGCCCCCTCTGCCTGGCAAAGCAGTAAAGCTATCTTGTTCTCTTTCACCCAAAACTCTGTCTCTGCGTTTCTATTCAGCACCCGTGTAGAGACACCAAGTTTCATCAAGAGTAGGGTACACATAACAGAGGAAATGACCTGGGAGCCAGCACAGTCTTGCCTGAAATGAGAAATACCCTGTAGAACCTGAAGTGAGCAAAGGACCAAAACACCCGAGTCGAATTTTTTATAGGGTCACTTATTGGTGGGTGTCAATAAACCAGAGAAATGATGCAGTTAAAAAAAAAAAAAAAAAACAGGATACAAAGCGTTATTTTGTTTTGTTTTGTTGGCCGCCCTGCAGCATGCAGAGATCCCAGGGTGGGCGATCAGACCTGAGCCGCAGCTGTGACCTACATCACAGCTGCGGCGATGCGAGATCCTTAACCCACCGGGCCAGGCTGGGGCTCAAACCTGCATCCTCGTGCTGGTGAGAGGCTGCCAATCCTGTTGCATCACAAGGGGACCCCCTAGGATACCAAGCTTTATGTAGCGTACAATGATGCCTACAGAGAAATAAAATCACAAAGCAAGCTACAGATTCAAGGCAATTCCCATCAAATTACCCATGACATTTTTCACAGCACTAGAACAATCACTTTTTTAAGAGAAATAAATCAAATGTTCATAACAAAAAAAAAAAAATCATGCCCACCAATAATGACCTCTGAGAAGCAGAATTCAACGGCAAGGCAATCTTTGAAATCAACAGAGAGGAGCTCCCTGGTGGCTCAACAGGTTAAGGATCCAGAGTTGTCACTGCCTGTCCCAGGAAGTTCCACACGCAGCAGTGGGTCCAAAAAAATTTTTTTTTGCTTTTTTTTTTGCTTTTTTTAAAAATTTTTTGCATTAAAGTTGGTTGACAGTGTTCTGTCAATTTTCTGCTGTACAGAAAAGTGACCCAGTCACACACACACACACACACACACACATTTCTTTTCTTACGCTATCCTGCATCATGCTCCATCACAAGGGACTAGATAGAGTTTCCTGTGCTCTACAGCAGGATCTCTTTGCTTCCCCCCACACACAAATTTTTAGTACAACAAAAAAAAATTAACTCACATGCATCAAATGCAGCCAAAAAATTTTTTTTAATAAAGTAAAATAAAAATGACAGAGGTAGGGACTTTTCCACAGAGGGAGGACACCTGGCAGTGAAGTCCTTCAATCTGAGGCAATGAAATTTTTTTTTTGACAGCTTGCTCATTTATTCCTGAGGGGCTCGGCCCCTGTACTCCTCAGACCCACCCCACCCCTGGCCCCGTGTCTAACTGGTTTTCTCTTACTGTGATCTATGCAGGTAAAGTATATGTTGGTTACTTACTGATCTCTGCAGAGACCCGGACTGAGAGGATACACAGAGAGACAGAGACAGAGAGAGAGGTTTATTTGAAGGAAGTGACTGATTCCACTGCAGAGGGGCCAAACCCCAAATCTGCAGAGTAGACCAGCTGAGGTTCCAGCTCGAGTCCCAAGACCCCCTGGAGGCAGAACTCCTTCTTCCTTGGGAAACCGCAGGTCCTTTTTGGCTCCTAAGATCTTCAACTGATTAGACAAGGCCCACCCACTTTATGGAGCACAATCTGGTTCACTCAGAGTCTACTGATGTCAGTGGGGCCTTTTGGGGCAGGGGTTGTTTTTGTGGCCACACCCATGACATGCAGATTCCCCGGCCAGAGATCAAACCTGTGCCACAGCTGTGACAATGCCAGATCCTCAACCTTCTGAGCCACCAGGGAACTCCTATCACCATTTCTTTTTCATTGAAGTAGAGTTGACTCACAATGCTGTCTTAGTTTCAGGTGTACAGCCACGTGACCCAGTCATACACATAACTACACACACACACACACACACACACTCATTATTTTCCAGATCCTTTCCCCTTATAAGTTATTACAAAATACTAAGTATACTTCTGTACTCTAGGTCCTTATTGGTTATCTATTTTATATGCAGTGGTATGTAGACATTAATCCCAAACTCTTCGTTAATCCCTGCCCCCCATCCCCTTTGGTAATCATAGGTTTGTTTTCTATGTCTAGGAGTCTCTTTCTTTTATAAATAATTTCATTTGCGTCTTTTCTTTTTTTTTTTTTTTTTTTTTTGGTCTTTTTAGGGCCGCACCCACGGCACATGGAAGTTCCCAGGCTAAGAGTCGAATTGGAGCTGTAGCCACCAGCCTACACCACAGCCACAGCCACAGCCATGCCAGATCCGAGGCGCATCTGCACCCTACACCAGGGCTTATAGCAATGCCAGATCCCTAACCCGCTGAGCGAGGCCAGGGATCGAACCTGCATCCTCAAGGGTACCACTCAGATTCTTTTCCACTGAGCCACAATGGGACCTCCCACTTGTGTCATATGTTAGATCCTACATATAAGTGATGTCTTATGGTACTTGTCCTTCTCTGTCTGACTGATTAAGTATGAACATCTCTGAGTCTATCCACGTGGCTGCATGAGTTCAATGTTAATCTCACCCTTTTTTGTTTGTTTGTTTTTTCTTAATTTTATGGCCACACCTGCAGCACATGGAAGTTCCAGGGCCAGGGAGTGAATCCAAGCCAGCGCTGTGACCTACATATACCACAGCAGCAAAACCTGGGATCCTTTAACCCACTGCATCAGGCCAGGAATCGGACCCACACCTGCACAGTAACCTGAGGTGCTGCAGTGGGATTCTCAAGCCCCTGCACCGTGGCAGGAACGCCTTAATCTCACCTTTAAAAAAAACCTTCCCAGCAGCACGTGGACCAGAGTTTGACCACATCGCTGGGTCCGTGGCTCAGCCGCGTCACCATAAAATTAAGCAGCACAAAGCCTAAGAATCTTTACATTTTCCAAGAGCCCTAACTAGTTTCCAAAGGGCATGGTTAGGAGCACAGACCCAGCTAAGTGTGCGAACTGCTTCCCCAGCTGAGCCGTGGCCCCCGGTGAAAACTTGACGTGAAAGCAGGTGCCATTCCCAAGGCCAGGGCTGGGCAGGAGCCCAACGCAACACAGTTGTGCTCGGCCTGCCCGTGCCTGGCATCCTCCATGCACAGGTGAGACCTGCTCGCTGGATGCTGGATGCACAGGTAAGCCAGCCACGGGCCTCAGGCACCCGGCAGGGGAGGCAGGGTGGGTCAGGGCAGCGTGGATGAAGAGCCAGCCTCAAGCCAGCCTGGCACAGTCACAAGCACGGCCACCTGGCCCCTCGGCAGCAGGCAGGGAAGAGCGGGAGGGGCTGGCAGGTCTCCCGGACGTTCCGCCTAGAAAGTCAGCCTCATGAGACCCCTAAACCTCGCCTCCCACAGCCAACACCACTAAACCCCGTGGCAATTCCCTCCAAACCGAAGAACAAGGGGCCCACTCGACCGTCTTAAGGTGACTGCACATCCCAGGTGATCTTGTTTTTTTTGGGGGGTGGGCACACCTATGCCACATGGAGGTTCCCAGGCTAGGGGTCAAATCATGAGCCGCAGCCACAGCAACGCGGGATCCGAGCCACATCTGCAACCTACACCACAGCTCACGGCAACACCAGATCCTTCACCCACTGAGCGAGGCCAGGAATCGAACCCGCATCCTCATGGAGACTAGATGGGCTCATTACCGCTGAGCCACAAAGGGAACTTCCCACGGGGGATTTTTAAGGCAGAGAAAATACTCTGCCTCATGTCCTAATGATGGATACAGGGCATGACTCCGTTGTCCAAACACCATCAGTGAGCCCTAATTAAACTATGGCCTTGTAGGTTCATCGGTTGTAACTATGTAACTTCTGCTGGGGGATTTCTTTATTCATTTATTTTCCTGGCCACCCCCTGCAGCACACAAACGTTCCCAGGCCAGGGACAGAATCTGCTCCACAGCCATGACCCGAGCCGCAACAGTGACGACGCTGGATCCTTAACCACTAGGCCACCAGGGAACTCCAGCTGGGGATGTGGATAGCAGGGAGGTTGTGCCTGGGGGGAGTGGGGGTGGCGGCGAGGGGAAACGGGAAACCTGTGTGCTCTCCTCTCACGTTTGCTGGGAACATAAAACTGCTCTAAAATAGAGGCTACACAGACAGAGAACAGACTTGCGGTTGCCAAGAGGGAAGGGTGGGGGAGGGAGGGACAGGGAGTTTGGGGTTCGCAGATGCAAACTATTATATAAAAGATGAACAAACAACCTGGTCCCGCTGTATAGCACAGGGAATGATATGCAGTCTCCCGGGAGAGGCCACGGTAGGAAAGAATGGAAAAAAGAATCTATGTACATGCATCGCCCAGTCACTCGGCTGTAGGGCAGGAATGGCTACAATGTTATAAATCAACTGTACTTTAAAAAAAAATTAGCCATTCCCACTGTGGCTCAGCAGGTGAAGAAGCCAATATAAGATCCGTGAGGATGCAGGTTCGATCCCTGGCCTCGCTCAGTGGGTTAAGGATCCAGTGTTACAGCAACCTGCGGTGTAGGTGGCAGAGGCAGCTCGGATCCCGTGCTGCTGTGGCTGTGGTGTAAGCTGGCTGCAGCGGGGCCCATTCAACCCCTAGCCTGGGAACTTTCATATGCCACAGGTGCAGCCGTAAAAAGAAAAAAAAGAAAAAAACTTAAATTTTTAAATTTCTAAAATAGAGTATTAATTGTCTGGCCACACCCATGGCATATGGACGTTTCTGGGCCAGGGATTGAACCCAAGCCACAGCAATGACCAAAGCACAGCAGTGACAACGGTGGGTCCTTAGCCCACCGTGCCACAAGGAAACTTCTATTTAAAAAAAAAAAGGAGTTCCCGTCGTGGCGCAGTGGTTAGCAAATCCGACTAGGAACCATGAGGTTGCGGGTTCAGTCCCTGCCCTTGCTCAGTGGGTTAACGATCTGGCGTTGCCCTGAGCTGTGGTGTAGGTTGCAGATGCAGCTCAGATCCCGCGTTGCTGTGGCTCTGGTGTAGGCCGGTGGCTACAGCTCCGATTCGACCCCTAGCCAGGGAACCTCCATATGCCGTGGGAGCGGCCCAAAGAAATAGCAAAAAGACAAAAATAAAATTAAAAAAAAAAAAGTTCCGTTGGGAGTTCCCACTGTTGCAAACAGGATCAGTGGCATCTCAGGAGCACTGGGTCGCAGGTTCAATCCCCAGCCCGGCACAGTGGGTTAAAGAGCCGGCATTGCCACAGCTGCAGCATAGGTCAGAGGGTCCAAGCGCTGGTCAGGAAGGACCAACCCCGGAGGAGAGGGCTGTGGCGAGAGGCCCCGGGATGACCAGGAAAAATGCGGAATGCGGCACAGACAACAGCCCCTGCATGGACCCAAGAAGGACCCTTCTGTAGAGTTCCCTTTAGTATCTGAACATAAGCCGCACCCCCACTGCGGGCTGGAGGGGGGTGATGCAATGGGCCACTGGGAGAGGCCCCCGGCTGCCCGGGAGCACATGGGGAAGCAGGTGGGTGATGGCGAGAGGCAGCTGAGCTCTGCAGCCCTGGCCTCATCTGGATGGACTCAGGTGCTCTGCCTGCCAGCCTGGGGCAGCACGACAACGAATGGCTAGGGATGGAGCTGGCAGAGGCATGAGTGCAGCAACATCACCCGGTGTGTCCGGGAGAACGTTTCTGGGGTAGAGGAGCATCTGGACAAAGGACTGAGGAAAATACCTTGTCCTCCCCTGGGTGGGTGGGCCCTGTCTAATCAGTTGACGGCTGAGTAGAATAGAGAGAAGGAAGCGGGGATTCTCTCGCTCCTCTCTCCCACTCCCTCCCTCTTTCCCTTTCCCTTCCTCCCCCTTTCCATCCCTCCCTCCTTCCTCCTTCCATCCCTCCCTTGGGTGGGTGGGCCCCGACTAATCAGCTGATGGCTGGGTACACTTGAAAGGAGAAGGGGGACTTCTTTGTCCCCTCTCTCCCCCCCCCAGTCCCTCTCTGTCTCTGTTTCTCTGTCCTTGAGCTGGGACTTGGAGTTCCATCCCATCCTTCCTGCACCTGCGCTCCGGGTCCTCCAGCCTTAGGACTCAGACTGAACCCACCACCAGCTTCCCTGGGGCTCCAGGTTGCAGGCGGGGGCCCTTCTTGGCCTCCCTAAGTGTAAGTCAATTGCAATCCACCACTATATACACACCCGAATACAGCTACGCACATATACAGATACATGTTCTTAGGCGGGGTTCCCCAGAGAAACACGACCAATAGCTGCATCCATCTGTCATCTATCTATCCATCCATCTTCCCACCGACCCACTGTCCTACAGACCTATCTATCTAATCCTTCCATCTCTATCACCCATCCACCCATCCACCCATCTCTATTCATCCATCCGTCTCTATCACTCATCTCTTATGTACCCCCCCCACCTAGATAATAGTTACGTCCTACTGCCTCTGTTTCTCTGGAGACTACCATAGTGGCACAGACTGGGCAGCTTAAACAACCGACATCTGTTTCTCATGGTTCTGGAAGCTGTTTTGATCCGAGATCACGGCGGGGCAGCGGGGTGCCCGGTGAGGCTCCCTTCCCGGCTTACACAACTGTGCCCTCGCTGTGCCCTCATACAAGAGAGAAGGAACGCTGGTCCTTTCCTCTCATAAGGACACCCATCCCCCCTCATCCCCCCCCATGCCTTCATCCCACCCCGACCACCTCCCAA